>NC_056742.1:363956264-364048764 GCF_019279795.1 Protopterus annectens
AAAAGAACTTCAGAATACCAAAACCAGTACATGTCAGAAGATTAAATATAGAGCATCAAACTGTAAGAAGACAGTAGCCAATAAGCAACCAGTAAAAGTTAAAAACAATCCAATGGTGTAACTAAGCAGCCTAATTAAAAAAACATATTACATAGCAGTGCACTGAAACAGTAAAATATAAGCTATAAGAATACCTAAGGTGACATTAATATGAGATGAAATAAGGTGGGGTTTTAGTTATACCAACGAAGAGCACACTTAATATTAATGCTTTCATTTAGGCAAGGAGAGGCCTCTGTATTTAGCAGTAACTGCCACTTAAGTTCCTTTAATTCAAAGTATGAGTCACAGTCTCCAAAAAAGTAATCTATTTGTTCTAAAACGAAAAAGTTAAATTTAACAAACTGTGAGCAGTCTACACTGTGTTTCTCAAGTGCATTATTCAAGTTCTAAGTACAAATTGCTCCCAGATGCTCCTTAATGCAATCAGGCAATCTAAGTGTAGTTTTACCTATGTAAAAAGTATGGCAAGACACACATACACTACTAATGTAGAATGGCAATCATAAAATTTAAATAAGGTCACTGTGTAATTGCAGTGCTATTTTTCACCTTTAAAAATAAAAGGACAAACTACACATTTATTATATCAGAACATGGCAATATGAGGAGAAGTAACATGCATATTGCAACATCTTGTAGCAGTTTGTTCTTTCAACTTATTTTTTGTACAGTATTTCTAATGTAATTTTTATTGCATTGGATTATACTATATGTGGAGCTTTTCTCCCCGGTCATCTGCTGAAAACGGGTTCTGTAGACCCAGTCAGACCACCCCGGTAAACAAACATCAAATAAAATAAATAAATGGTATAAGAAAATACCCAAACGGGTAATGGGAGAAAGGGGGGAAAAAAGAGGATACCAACAATGGTATAAAAGATTACCAACAGTAAAAGAAGGGAGGAGGCCTGATACCAGCGATGGTAAAAAGAGTTACCAAACGGTAAAAGGAGGGTGGGTAGAACCATCGGAAACACAGTCACTCACTCACTTAACAATGTTGTGAAACTATCTAGCAAAAAATTCTAATCAAAACATTTAGAAAGAAGAAATGTAAAGCACTTAGCTGAGGGCATCAGCTGACATGTCCAATTTTCTACGTGGCAAACAAGATCTGAGGTAATGGGGAGAGAGGCATTGTGGGTAGAGCCTTAGCTTGAGAGTTTTTCACTGGTGCGAGCTATGTATAATGGTCGAGATGGTTCCAAGAGCTTGGAACTGAACCCATCAGTCAAAAATGAATGAACATTGACAACATCAGATCAAATGCTTACTATCAAGAGGAGCATCCATCAACTTGGCCTTGTTATCATCGGGCAAAGATTGAAGCCAAAGTCAAGAATACCTCCTCAACACAGAACCAAAAGCAGCAGACCTGGATGAGGCATCAGCTGCATCATAGATGCATTTAATGGAATGGCGAGCAACCTGAGAAGTTGTCCTTAACAAAAAAAAGAGAAGTATTCCCCTCAGAGTCGGGAAGATCTGAAATAACCTGACAGGCCTGACAGAGAAAAGCCAAAATAAACATGGTCATATGGGTCTAGCAGTTCATAGCTGTAAATGCCAGGTTGGCAGAAGTTTATGCTTTACCCAACCTCTCCATAGTTCTGCTGTCTTTGTCTGAAGGAAGCAACTTTGTAGAAGGCAACAGTTCTGATGGCTTGTCAGATGCAACGGACACCACAGAAGGGGCCAGCAGAGGGGCACTTATAAAGAAATTTGCAGTCTTCAGACACCTTATAAAACCTATCAGTTTTTTTGGGGAGCAGGTGGCTGAGAATCAGAGCCTGAAATGCAGTGGAAAAGGCATCCAGTAAGGCACCAAGAACAGGAAGGGCAGCAGACGGCCTAAGAGATTCCATTTGAAAATGCTCATAGTACCTATTCTGAACATCAGACACCTGAGCACATGCCATTTAAAAAATTCCATTATTCGGAAAATTGTGACACCAAAAGAAATCTCCTCTAAAGGAGATTTAGGGCTAATAGACTCCTTCGCCTCAGAACCATAATCTAAGGGAGAAGAAATCTGAGAATAATAAGTCAGGGAGTCTTCATCAGAAGCCTCATCTTCATCAGAGAAAACCTGCTCCACAGGCCTGTTAAGAGAGGTAGAAGACCAAGAGGGAGCAGGAGTAGAAACCTCTTGAGGAGAGGAGGCTTCAGAGCCATAAGGCCATTAAACAAGCCTTGTGTGAAAATTTTGCCTCTCACTCTGAAGAATCTTTGGGAGCAGGAGAAATATGCTTAGGTTTTTGCTACTTTTCTAATGGGATGTCAGCCTTAAATATTAAGAGGCTCTGAACCCTGACAACATTCAGATTAGTGTAGTCAGTATCTCTTCCCTCACCAAAATCTGAGGAACACCCCTTGGCCCTTTAGTAATTACCAACATCGGATGTCCTTCTATTCTCATGTTGCAGTAGTCAAACATGAGGGATCCTCCACCAGAGGCAACCCGAAAATCCGGCTCATATACAAAAGCTTAGTCTGGCTGCTGTATGGTGCTCGGGAGGTCACACACAGGGACAATAAACTGTGGGCCATAAATGCGACATCCGCATGCACAGACCTCAGAAAGTACAGTTGTGTACACTTACCATAAATGTAGATGGTCGAGTGTATTCACTGTTGCAGTCATCACATTTGGGGATCTGCTTGCAGTAGCCCTCAGTCAGCCTGATTATCAGTCTTATGTCCTGCATCGGTTGCTGTCTCATCTTCTATGATGTCAGGTCGTCAGGGGTATAAAGCATGCAGCCAATGCCATTTTATCAGTTTTTCATGCCCCAGATGTCAGGTGCCCCCCCTAATGGGAAGCAATTATATATATATATATATATATATATATATATATATATATATATATATATATATATGTATATATATATATATATATACAAGGTTACACCTCAAACAAAAACGCAAATATACCAAAAAGCTTTTAAGCATTGTAAAGGAGAGTAAAGGTATAGCCAAAAGAAGTCGGGGGGGGGGGGGTGGAGGGAGGGTAACCAGGACTGCAACAGTGAATATACTTGAACATCTACATTTATGGTAAGTGTACACAATTGTACTATGTTCTTCGTGTTTCACTGTTGCAGTCATCACATTTGGGTAGATTCCCAAAGCTAAGGCTGGGAGGTGGCATTTAGATAGCATTAGCACCAGCTATAAGGCCCTGCAAGACTGCAGTGGGAAAGCCAGCTCTGGATTTAGAGAAAATTGGTAAATGGTAATGCTTGGTGAAAGTATGTACAGAACTCCACGTAGCAGCTTCTAGGATGTCCCTGGTAGGTACACCTCTGAGAAAGGCTGTAGAGGTAGATGCAGCCCTGGTTGAATGGGGCCTAATCCCCTGTGAGATAGGTTTTCTATGGTGCTTATAGCAGAAATGAATACAATGGCCTATCCATTTAGAAATGGTTTGCTTTGAAATAGCCTTCCCCTCTGCCCCTGCAGCAAATGCCACCAGCAGTTGTTCAGATTTCCTTTGAGGTTTAGTCCTGTCCAAGTAAAATTTAAGTTGACTGTGTACGTCAAAGGAGTGCAGTATCCTTTCCCCTTTGTTCTGTGGATTAGAAAAGAAGGTTGGCAAATGAATGGACTGATTAAGAGCCACACTGGATACCACTTTGGGCAAGAAGGAGGGGTTGGTCCTGAGGGACACCCTGTCCGCATGGAAAATTATGAAAGGCTCCACTGCCATAAGGGCCTGTAGTGCAGATACCCTTCTTGCTGAAGTAATTGCTAAAAAGAAGGCTGATTTCCAAGAAAGAAATGTTAACTCTGCACTTGCAGCTGGCTCAAAAGGAGGAAGAGTCAGTTTTTCCAATACAAAGTTAAGGTCCCAGGCTGGAGTTGGGTTCTTCTGGGTGGTCTTAAGTTTTTGGTCCATCTGAGGAACTGCTTGAGCAGTGGAGGAGAGAAGAGGGGTGGTTCTTTGTAGTAATGAGCTGAAATGACTGAGGCGTGAATTTTGATGGAGGAGAAGAAAGGTCCTTGTGAACCATCTCAGTTAAGTATTGAATAATCTGAGGTAAATTGGACACTGCTGTGCCCATCCCTTGAGTTTGGTTCCAGACACAGAATCTTTTCCATTTTCAGCATAAGATTTTCTAGTACTAGGCCTCCTTGCCTCCAAAATGACATTCAACACTTGTTTACTGAGGGATGGTAATGGAGAGATTAGGAAATTAGCCAGGCTGCTAGGGTAAGGGTTTGAAGCTGAGGGTGCAGAATCTGGCTCTCCTGCTGTGACAGTAGGGTAGGGGTCTGAGGCAGGTGCCATGGAGCCAGCAGTGACAAGCTGCGCAAGAGGGGGTACCAGTGTTTGCGTGGCCAGTCTGGTGCAATCAGTATTGTCCCTGGTTTGTCCTGTTTGATCTTTAGTAGTACTTTGGAGAGGAAAGGCATAAACTGATACATTTTTCCAACTGAAGGATAGAGCATCCACTTTCCAAGCTTGTTTGTGGGGAGTCCTTGTGCAGAATTTATCCAAATAGTAGTTCTGAAAATACCGAAGCAACAGAAAAGGACAACCGAATTCTTTCCCCTAAGAAAAAATTTGGTTTTCTGTTTTTTCGATATTTTCAGCGTTCGCTGAAAACGGGTCGATATTAGAACACTCAATTTTGAACGTTCGGTGTTCTGATATAGACCCGTTCTGGGGGGAAGCAAACAGGTCTATATCTGGGCTCCCCCATTGGTTTATCAACATGTTGAAAATCTTTGGTTCCAGTTTCCACTCATGCGAGTCCATGACATTTCTGCTGAGTTTGTCTGCCAGTGTACTTAGTTTTCCTGGCAGGAAATGAGCCTGTAGATGCACTTGGTAGCTCAAGGCTGTATTCCACACAGCCATGGCTAGACTGCAAAGGGGACAAGAATGGGTACACCCCTGCCACTGTTATGTACCACATAACAGTGGGGTTGTCCATCCTTACCATTAATTGTCCTGGAAGAATGTGGTCCTTGAAGGCTGTCAGAGCATTCGGTACAGCTAACATTTCTTTTTGATTGATATGCAGGTGCATTTGACTTGGGTTCCATTTGCCCTGAATGCACTTCCCTGCTAGGTGAGCCCCCCATGCATAGTCTGATGCGTCTGTTGTTAGGGTTTGGGCGGCAGGGGGTAGAGTGAATGGTAGTCCCTTGTTTTGGTGGCAGGCCTCTGCCCACCAAAGGAACTCTAACCATAGGCAAGGTATGATAGGGATCATTGCTTCTAAGTCCTGAGAATGTTTACACCATAGGCTTTTTCGATACCATTGTAGTTTCCTCATATGCAGTCTTGCATATGGAATTAGTAGAATGCAGGAGGTCATGAACCTCAAGGCTTGCAGTATTTACCTTGCAGATAGCAGGGTTTTTGTGGCCATTAGTTTGAAGTAAGTTGCCAAATGAATTTGTTTCTCTGGCGTGAGGAAAGCCATCTGGGAAGTTGTGTTCAAGCTTTCGCCCAGGAATATAATTTGTTGACAGGGTACTAGATGTGATTTCTTTTCGTTTATGGTGTACCCCAGACAAGTTAACACCTTTTGTACAAATGCCAAATGATTCAAAAGTATGTCCTGGCTTTCTGCCTGAATTAGACAATCGTCCAGGTATGGCTATATTTGGATATTTCTTTGCCTGCAAAATGCAATGACTGGAGCTAGGCCCAATACCCTGGGCGCAGTAGATAAGCCAAAGGGAAGTGCAGAGAACAGACAGTGCATGTAGCCTGCTTTGAAGCATAGGTATCTTCTGCAAGATTCCCTGATGGGGATGTGCAGGTAAGCTTCGTTTAAATCCAGTGTTGCCAACCAGGCATCTTTGCATAAGAAGTAACTGGTGAAGAGTAGGCATCTTGAATTTTGGAATCACCAAAAAAGGTGTTTAGGATAGAAAGGTCCAGGATTGGACGCCATTAGTTGTCTTTTCTGGGTACCAGAAAAAGTCTTGAGTAGAAACCTTGTCCCTTTTCCTCTTCTGGTACAGTCTGAACAGCCTTTATGCTTAAGAGAGAGAGCACTTGCATTTGAGCCTTAGCCCACTGATTTGGGGGTAGATCTGGCCAACAGTTTGGGGTTGGTAACGTGTGGAAGTGAAATCTGTATCCTTGGGAAACTATATTTAAAACCCTTTGTCCTGGGTAATGAGTTCCCAGTTTTTTGCCTGTAGAGCAATCTTTCCCCCTAAAGGAGCAGTCAGTTGAGAAGTGCTTGGAAGTTTTAAAGTTAAGTCATTGAGACGGTTTACCATAGGGGGAATCTTACTACTCCCTGATTTGGAAGTGGGAGCCCCCCACTGCTTAGTCCTGTGCGTACCACTAGGACTGAAGCCTGGGTGATCTGTAGGTTCTGGGTTTGGACTGAGAAAGCCTGGGAGAGGCAGGAAGAGACAAATTCTTAGAAGGCCATTGCCTGCTAAATCTTGGAGGCTGTACCTGTAGGAAATCTTTAACAGTTTGCAAAGATTTAGCTTTTTCCGCCATCTTTTTAAGAACTACTTCTGCTTTGTTGCCAAACAGGCGGTCCTGATTTAAGGGAGCATCCAGCAATTTAGCTTTAACATGATCTGGCAAAGATTGCTCCTTAAGCCAAGCATGCCTTCTAAGTACAGACCCAGTGACAGCAGCCCTGCAAGATGCCTCTAGTGAATCAAAACCACATTGCAAAGTATGCTTTCCAACCTGTTCAGCAGAATGCATTAAATCCTGTAAATCTTTATTTTCAGCACAGTCAGGAATCAACATCATCTTCTGTTTAAGCAATCCAATAATATGCTGCTGCTACTTTAACATATGACACTGGCAGTTTAAGGCCCTAATGGCCAGGGTTGCAGAAGTGTATACTTTCTTACCCCATCTATTCAGTGCCCTGGAGTCTCTATTAGAGGGGGTAGGATTTTTGGCAGTAGTAGCCTTAATGCCCTTGGGTCCCTGTGAAATGGTCTCAGGATCCGCAGCAGGAATTTTTAAAAAGGAACTTGTGAGAGTCAGGAACCCTGTAATATCTATCAGGTTTTCTGGAAACGAAAATTTCAGGAGTCGACTGGCCGGCACTTGCGAACTGCTTCTGCTTCCGGCACCGCATGGCAAGAAAGACTGATAAAATGGCTGCATGCTTTATACCTCTGAAGACCTAATGTCATGGAAGATGAGACAGCAACCTACGCAGGACCCAAGACTTTGATAATCAGGCTGACTGAGGGCTACTGCAAGCAGATAACCCAAATGTGATGACTGCAACAGTGAAACACAAAGAACATCTTCTCTACCAGCAGTCGAAAGTCAGCTCGCTCGGTCTGCTCCGTGCAAGTGACTCCTAGAAAGATAAGTACCCACTGGGGAATTTTTTCTCTCTTTTCTGTGCTAGCTTAGGTTGTTGTACAGTTTATCCTTAGCCGATTTCGTCCATGTCATCTAGGAAGTGAAAATGTAATTCTAAACAAAGACAGTCATGATTCTCTGCTTATTTTACTTAGGGCCTACCCAAGACTACAAAGCATGTTCCATCTGCCAGTCATTTGTTCCTAAAACAGTGAACAGCCATCTCGCAGACTTTTCTTTGAGGACCAACAACTCAAATGCCTTGCCTTAGGTATGGAATTATAACTGGCCATCTCAGTAGAACTGCCAAAAAAGGCCAAAGTAGCTAGACCAGATACTGAACCTCCATGTACCGATGTCCTACCAGCTAGCGGTCTAGGGGCTGAGGTACGCCTGACAGGCTTGCAGACTATGGCAGGTACTGCTTCAGATTCTGCTTTTGTTTCTCCAGCCTGCATGCCGGCAGAGGTTCCTATGACATCAGGCTCATATGTCAGGGAGAACCAGGTTTGCCTGAATGGCTAGCGTTACCATTCGTTACAGAGGAAGGCACTTCTAGTCCTAGGATGACTTCAGACCCTAGGTCTTCACCTACTCAGCCAGGACCCAAGACTCCTTCTCTCAAAAGGCTAGGCAACTGTCTCCTCCATCAGAAGATTTGCCTGATTCTCAGGCATTTCCCCAATCTCTCTTTCAGGCCTTCTTGGCCCTAAGGCCTACTTCATCACAAACTCCTGTTGCTCTTCCAACATTGAGCCCCAGGCCTGCTTCTGCTGGCCCATTGACACATCCAAAGACCCATGAGGAAGATTCTTCTTCTGAGTCCCTCTCCAATTCCTCATAGCTGACTTCTCCCCTGAAATACTGCTCTCCTGATGAGGACATCACTTTTGGGGAAACTATCTCCAAAATGAAGGAATACTTAAAATAGGATTCCACACAAATGACAGAAGTACAAAAGAGGTATTACGAGTTTCTGCAGATGGAATCACCCTTCCCCCTCTGCTATACCTCCAACCGCCCATGAACAAACATGTCTCTATTTTCCAACAATCTGTTCTCAGGGATTTACATTTTCATCATAATGAATCATACATTCTGGGCCAGAATATGTCACCCATGGAAAAGGCAGCCTTGGAAGAATTAAAGCATAATCGCGACATTGCCATTCTACCTGCAGACAAGGGTGGTGCCGTGGTGGTTATGAACATTGGGGAATACCTTGATGACGGGAAAAGACAGTTAGCTGATACTAGATGTTATATGCAAATGTACATTGACCCGACTGGGGTTTTTAAAAAAGAAATAAGACTCTTTTCTGAAACTAGCTGAGGATGAGGGTATCATAACAAAAAATACTGTTAAACATCTTACTGTAAAAGACCCACAGAAACAAATCTTGTATCTTCTCCCAAAAATACATAAGTCCATTTCAAAACCCCCAGGTAGACCCATTGTATCAGGGATAGGGTCCTTGATGGAACCACTATCAGCATTTCTAACACAGTATCTCAAATCCCTTTTAACATCAGTTAGGGCCTGACTACAGGACACCACACACTTTTTACAAATTTTGGAGGATACACAGCTAGAACCAGACTGGTTAATGTGCACGTTGGATGTTAAATCTTTATACACAAGTATTCCACACTGGGCGGGACTACAATCCCTGCAATACTGGCTTGAGAGAACAAACTTATATCCTCCGGGCTTCAACACCTTACTTGTCTGCATGGCGGAACATGTATTAAACAAAAATATCTTTTATTTCCATGGAGAATGCTTTTGGCAGCTACAAGGGACAGCAATGGGAGCTTCCTTTGCACCCATTTATGCTGACTTATTCATGGCCTATTTTGAAGAATGTATGATAGATGACAAATCACACAATATTTACATGGTACCCAATCCCTCCAACGGCCCAAAAACAGATCCGGAGACTCGAAAAAGTGAGAACCCAAAGCGAATCCAAAACACAGGTTTATAACAAACAACGCCTCTAAACTTGGGGTGACTGGTGTTGTTCCCAAGAGGTTGTGCCTTTCTGGTAACTTGTGTATGCGTGGCTAGTCACACTATCAGAAGAACCTAACCCACATTAGTATCCTCCATCTTGAAATAGTTTGTACACTATTTCTATTTCTCATTAATCAGTGTCTCCATAGATGACATCATTTGTCATATGCATTGACCTTCTTTACTATTCCTACTAATGTGGTGGGGGTGACAACATATTCAATGTAATGGTCGTTGGAGAAAATTCATTTCTGTAAAAAATCTTGGAAGCAAATCTTGTTCAGTTACTTATCAAGTATCTAAATAAGCTATTCCTAACTTGTTAAGTTTGATAAGTAAAATTTCAAAAAATCAGTTGTATGGTTATGTGTTATATAGAATTAAATCAAGAAGGACCCTTTCCATATAATAAATAAATAAATCATCCAGGTATCTGATGTATAATCTAATGTGTGAAAATATTCACTAGTGAACACATACTGGTTTCCCACTCCCACATAACCAAATTAGCAAAAGACTGGGGCTGGGAATATTTACATGGTGAAAATTGATATCTGGTGATGATATTTGGATGATTGCTGGATGGTGTGGAAGAAGCATATCTAAAGGAATTTATGGAGTACCTGAATGGTAACATTTGGGGTATTGAGTTTACGGTTACATGCAACAGGAGTACCATAGACTTTTTGGATGTTACTGTTTACCGTAACGCAGATGATACTCTAAGTACCAAAACATTTAGAAAATACCCTCAATACAATACCTTGCTACATGCCTCCAGTATGCACCCGAACCACACCATCCGCAACATCCCTAAGTCTTACTTTATGCGTATCAGACGCATTTGTTCATCTCATGATGAATTTGAACATGCCAGACTTGATTTATACCATAGATTTCAGGACAGAGGATATAGAGACATAGATATATATCAAGCTAGTTCATGGAGCAAAACCATAGACAGGAGAACATTGTTACAATACAAAAATCAGAACATGCTCATCAGGATTCTATCTTGAGATTTGTCACCACATATGGCAGGAACCAACCTATTGTCAGGGATATACTTAATTGCAACTGGAAAATTATTTTGGCTAATGACACTTTAAGGTCAATACTAGGCCCTCAATGTCAAATGTCATACAGAAGAGGCAAGAATTTTGGAGGGCTATTTTCACATTACAAAACAGAGAAGGGGGAGGTGCGATATATCAGCAGACCACTATCAGTGGTGATAAACTAATTGGTACTTTTCCATGTGGTCACTGCTGCTCCTGTTTACAAGTTAGTACACTAAAAGAATTCACCAGTGCCAACACCAATCGGGTATTTAAAACCAGGGTGTTTGGTAATTGCAGCAGTACATGGATTATTTACTTAGCTACCTGCCAATGTAAAGCTTTTTATGTTGGTCAAACCTCTAGGTCTCTTAGGATAAGGATGACAGAACATCATAGTGACATGAGGAACAAAAAAGAAACAAATGCTTTATACAGACACACGAAACAACATCCCAATGCCCAGTTTATGTTCATGATCATTGACAAAATTCAGGGAGATAGGAACAACCAACAGGGTTGGCACACCATTTTAAACCACAAGGAACAATATTGGATAACCAACCTTGGATGTTTATTCCCCCCAGGTCTGAATGACCATCTGTGAGTTTCACTGAACACTGGAGGATTTCATAACCATGGTTACAACAACAAACATTCATATAGATTAAGAATTAGTACGAACCATTCAAAGGTGGTTAGGCTACCAACGCTCATATTATACTCTATAAAGCATGATAAAAAATTGTTCAGGATACGAATATGTATATGTATGGTTTGGTATTCGTATCTGGTATGTTGGTGTTAAACATAGAGTATTATACAATTACAATGTTGAACTTGTATTATCTACAAGCATATTATTTCAATTTATTATAATCTATAATATAGCTGAGAATGAGGCCACTATACTCTTTTTGCTTTATTTTGTAATATATTATATGATCAGTACTTGGTTCATTATTATTCAGTTCTTTTGAACTTGTGGTTATCACCCTTCAAAATATATATATACTAGTGGTATATATTTTCTGCTTATTTACACTATGATATGCATTCACAAACAGTGACTATGGTATTGGTCTATTACCTTGTAATATGTATGTCATATAATGGCTTACTTCCAGAGCTTTGATTTTTATCTTTAAAAATATGACTTAATATCTATACCTCTGGCATTTTTATGTCACTGGTCATATGCTTTAATCAAGAATGGAACATGAACTTTGTTACTCTAGCCACTGGGTGGTGCTGTAATATTGCTTCCAGGTAATCAGAGACTAGTATAAATGCAGGCTGCTTCATTTCATTCAAAAAAACTTTATTGTATTCATTGATAAAGGCTGAATAGCCGAAACCGGTCTGGATTTGAAAGAATTATAAATAAATAATCATTATTTCTTCATTACTGCGTGTTCACTATCGTTTTTTGCTGGTCGTTGGTGGTATACCTCCAGTAATCCCAGCCTATTGGGACTCTTTTGCCGCAGCTTCCAAGGCTCCAGAGTCTCAGCCACCTGCCCCTAATAGACCATACATGTTCTATAAAGTCCCTGATGACTTCAAATTCCTTATTATACCTCCCATGGCAGACCCAGCTGTTACTGCTGTCTCAGCAGACAAACAATCCATGCAGCTACCCTCTTCTTTCCTAGTGCTATCAGATAAAGATAGCACAGCAATGGACAGGTTAGGAAAGAAAATTTATACTTCTTCAACCCTGGTCTTTAGAGCCATTAATTACCAAACTCATATGGTAAAATATACTTCAGACCTAGTTTCACAAGCCATGAATCTGCTGTCCCCCATTCCAGATTCTCCCACCAAACAAGTTGCCTCTAAACTTTCCTTAGCTGCACAAGTCACTAGACACTCCATTACATGCAGCTATTTTGCTGCGGAAGCATCAGCTAGGTCAGCTGCATCAGCATCAGTCCTTCGTAGGTATTCCTGGCTCAGGCTATAGCCACTGCCAAATGACTTTAAAAACAAGATTATGGATGCTCTTCTTGATAAGTTCCTCTTTGGGAAACAGCAGAATTCTTCAAAAGTTTGCAGGAAAACAGCAAGGAGATGCAGGACCTCAGGCACCTCTTTGTCTCACCAGTGCCCAAGTTTGACAGAAACTACCTGGCCAAATCAAGTTTTGTTAGGAAGGTCTCTGCTCTTTCTACCTCCAAATCCAAAAAAGGTGTCAGGAAACCTTCCTTTCCCAGACCTAGTGCCTCTCAAACTAATCAAAGACGCCCCCTTTCCTGACAGGCCTAACAATGCGCGACTGTCAAAACCCCCCTTACCACCTTCCCCTTTTGCAAATTCCTGCATTTCGCAGTGCAATCTTCGCACTATCAGTTTACTGCCTTGTCCTTTGGTTTGTCTACAGCACCAAGGGGTATTTAAAAAATGTCTAGCCCCCGTAGTGGCCTTTTGCAGAACAAAAGGCATTCAAATCTTCCCACACTTGGATGACCTACTCATCCAGACAGAATATCCCAGTACCCTGCAAATTTACCTTCAATTCACCATCTCCCTCCTCGAAAGCCTGGGCTTCAGTCAACCTTCTCAAGTCCTCTCTTATTCCTTCACAAGACCAGATTTTCTTGGGTTGCAGAATAAGAACGGATTTGATGAAGGCTTTTCTCCCACCAGAAAAGGTCACTTCACTGACCAACTTCTTTCAAAAACTACTCCTAGTCAACTGCATTTCAGCTAGGGAATTCCTGCACCTCCTGAGTCTGATGGCAGCCACTCTTCCCCATGTTACCTCTTGCCAGGCTACTCATGAGAAAGTTTCAATGGTTTTTGAAGAATGTATTCTTCAAAAACCATTGAAACTTTCTCATGTGTAGCTCTTGTGGTCGTTAGCCTAGTAAACACCTATAAACCAATGAAATGACTTGCCCTTCCCCTCGCACTGAAGGCATTCCTTCCCCTCATACATCCAGGTCCCCTCAAAATCTTTACAGACATCACAGTCCTGTGGTGCATCAATAAGCAAGGGGGGATCAAGTCTTACTCTGCAGACTAGCCATCCAAGCATGGGAATTGGCTACCCTCTTCAAGGTAACATTACAGGTAGTTTACATCCTATCATAAAACAATGATCAGGTGGATGCTCTCAGCAGATCACGGTCTCAAAATCAGGAATGGATATTGCACAGAGATATTTTCCAGTACATAGTCCACAGGTGGGGGTACATCACAGACAGATCTGTTTGCCTCTCCTCAGAGAAGACTTTAGCTATTTTGCTCAAGGTCTTCACAAAGTCTGGAGAGTGGACGCCTTCACAATTTCCTGGAAGGGGATGTTTTTGTATGGATCCCCCTTCCCTCTTACACAGAAAGTCCAACTGAAGATTCAGCAGGACAAGCCAAGAATCTTGTTGGTGACCCCCTTTTGGCCAAGGCAGCACTGGTTCCCCCTTCTTTTGTCACTAGCCAATGGCAATCACCATAAGTTACCCACAAGGTGGACCTCATCACACAACAGCAGGGATCTCTTATCCACCCACACCTACAAACTCTCATACTAACCCTGTGGGTGATACACTTTTGATCCTATTTAGACACCTTTACTCAGAGGACATGCTATCTGTCCTGCAGGAGGCCAGGAAACCCACTACCAGGAGATCCTACTTATCCAAATGGAAAAGGTTCTCCACTTGGTGTCTTCAGACAACTAGACCCCTTTCAGGTGGATATACCTCTAGTCTTGTCTTACTTGTGTGAGTTCTGAAAATCTGAACTTCCATACTCCTCAGTGAAAGTCCATTTGTCAACTATCTCAGCTTGCTTACCTGTCAATCCACAATTACCATCCAGATTAGAGATGAAGCCTTTTCTCAAAGGGGTCCTTCACATCAAACCACCAAGAAAACCCACCCCTCCTCCTTGGGTATTTGAATTTCATTCTGGAAAACCAGTTTGCCACACAATCACAGCCCTTAAGGCAAAATAACATACCCAACACACTATTAAGTGACTCTATAGTCAGGCACACTGGCGTCCCACTCACTAGGCTGAACAAGGAGAAGGTTACTGTTAGCTGCCTGTCGGGTGCCAGGATCCTGCACATAACACAAGCATTCAAGTCACTCCAGAACAAGTACAAATATGACTCTGTCATTGTCCATGTTGATGTGAATGACCTGAGCCATACCACTCTGGACTACATGAAAAGAGACATGGAGGAGCTCTCTGATCACGTAGCCTAGGCCGGTATGACCCTGACTCTGAAAAGCATCCTGCCCTCACCAAGAATGATACCACGGTATAGAGAAAAAATGATCAATTTCAACAATTGGCTAAGCTTCTGGTGTCATTCAAAGGGGATCCAGTGTCTGTCAACCTGGGATGACATGCTCGACAAGCCACGCTGCTTCGCTAGAGACGGCTTGCACCTGTCACCCTTAGGCTTTCGAATACTGGCCAAGGCTTTTGTCACCCCCATAGTGCCTTTTTTAGGCAAGGCTCAAAAGACAAACCCACCACCGTAAAGAGCACAAGTAACAAAAAACTGAGGGTGATGCTACTCAATGCCAGAAGTTTAAACCTCACAATGCACGCACCCAAGGCACTCCTCAGTATGGAGAAAATTGATATATGTGCAGTAACAGAAACCTGGTTTAAGGCTCCAGAGAGCACCCCAGCACTACCAGGCTACAACTCATACCATACATTTCGGCCACAAAACCCAGACCGAAATACAAAAGACGGGGGAGTATCCATATTCATCAAGGATACTCACACCTCCAGGTTAGTGGCACAGCACAATGCTTCAGAGATCTTCCACGTGAAACTAACAACGGGCAAAACTGCTATTCAAATTATAGCTTGGTACAGATCACCCACCATGTCTCAGGACCCCCACTCTGCATTCCTGGAAACACTGGGAAACATAAAGGTCCTACCAAACACCATGATATTGGGTGATTTCAATTACCCAAACATTAACTGGGAGAAAGTACAGTTTTGTACCTACCATAAATGTAGATGTCCGATAGATATGCAACTGCAGTCCTGACATATGGGTTGTCCTGCCTCAGGCAGCCCCTCGGTCGGCTGGATTCCAAAGTCTGGGTCCGGCGTCGGCTGATGTCGCCTCTTCCCTGACGTCAGAGCGGCTGGGGTATAAAAGCATCAGCCGACGCCATCTTCTTCAGTGTTTCTTGCCCCAGATGCCAGGTTCCCTCCAAGGAAGGCTAAATTTAGAGAATGGATAAAATTCCAGACATGCACAATAGTAATAAACAGATACACCATAAAAGCTATCCCCAGCTAAGTTGGAAAAGGGGTAGTGGACCCAAAAAAGTAAATTACAGAGGGGGAGGAGGAGAAACCTGACTGCAGTTGCATATCTATCGGACATCTACATTTATGGTAGGTACAAAACTGTACTATGTCCTTCAAGAATGCAACTGCAGTCCTGACATATGGGTTGAATACCATAGCCAAGCTGGGGGTGGTAGGATCTAAGAAAAGGATGGTGAAGCTAAAATGCCCTGCAGGACTGCCGAAGCAAAGCCTGCTTGGGATCTGGAGTATAAAGGCAGGTTGTAGTGTTTGGAAAATGTATGCATGGAGCTCCATGTAGCAGCTTCTAGAATGTCCTTTGTAGCCACCCCTCTTAGAAAGGCTGTGGAGGTGGCTATAGCTCTGGTGGAGTATGGCCTGATATTGGCTGGCACACCTTTTCCATGGAAAGAGCAACAGAATCTGATGCAGTGTCCAATCCATTTTGAAACTGTTTGTTTGGAAATTGCCTTTCCTTGCACTCCAGCAGCGTAAGCTACAAATAATTGGTCAGACTTGCTGTTGGCCTTTGTTCTGTCCAAGTAGTAGCGTAATTGTCTGTGTATGTCCAAAGTGTGCAGCAGCTTTTCTCCTTTATTTTGAGGATTGGGAAAGAAAGTAGGCAGGTGAATTGCTTGATTTAGAGACACCCTGGATATCACTTTTGGCATGAATGAAGGATTGGTTCTTAAAGAAACTCTGTCCTGATGAAAAATGAGGAATGGAGGTACTGCCATGAGGGCCTGTATCTCTGAGACTCTTCTTGCTGAGGTAACTGCCAACAGGAAAACTGTTTTCCAGGAGAGAAATTGCATTTCTGAAGATGCTGCTGGCTCAAAAGGAGGAAGAGTTAGTTTTTCCAAGACAAAGTTGAGGTCCCATGCAGGCACTAGTGGTTTCCTGGGAAGTTTGATATTCTTTATCCCTCTTAGAAACTGTTTTAGCAAAGGATGTGAAAACACAGGTGGATCACGGTTATATTTTGCTGAGATTGCTGAAGCGTGTATTTTTATGGAAGAATATGAAAGGCCACTATGAAGCATTTCTGTCAAGTATTCTAGTATCTGTGGCATGCTTATTACTGATACATCCTGACCCTTGTTGGCATTCCAGGCGATGAATCTCTTCCATTTGGCTGAATAAGTTTTTCTGGTGGAAGGTCTGCGTGCTTCCAGTAAGATCTCTTGAACTTTTTTGGAGAGAGAAATATGGATAGAAGTCATGGGACCCTCCAAGCTGTCAGCTGCAATGTTTGCAGGTTGGGATGAACAGTCCTGTATTTGTGCTGAGTTAGAAGCAGAGGCCACTGAGGCAGGGGCCACGGCTTGGTGCGAGATATGCTCCTTAGCAATGGATACCAGTGCTGCCTTGGCCAGTCTGGAGCTATCAAAATACCTTTCGGTTGTTCTGCTTTGATCTTCAGTAACACCTTGGTCATTAATGGTAGAGGTGGGAATGCATAGATTGTCAGAGAATTCCAGCTGAAGGAGAGAGCATCCATTCTCCAGGCTTGAGGATGGTGTGTCCTCGAACAGAACTTCTTCAGATGATGATTGAGGTGAGAGGCAAAGAGATCTATGTCCGGCCTTCCCCATGCATGAGTTATTTGTGAGAAAATGTCTGGATGCAGCATCCATTCATGCGGGTCCAAAATGTTTCTGATTAGACTGTCCGCCAGAACATTGTCCTTGCCTGGAACAAACTGGGATTATAGGTTCATAGGTTTATACTAGGCTATCTGCCCTAAGGCATTTATAAGCCTAGCCCAAAGTTATGTGGCTTACGCCACCCCTTATGTTAGAAATAATGTGCCCATTAGTTTGTTGTGCCTCTGTCCAGCAGTGACACAGAGATGATTCCCGGGGTAAACCTACGATCTCCCATCCACCGGTCAAGATTTCTCTTGAACAGAGCCAGTGAGGTGCTCTGCCTCACATGGACCGGGATTTTATTCCACAGCATGGGGAGTCTCTGGGTGATAAATCTATCCCTCCAGCACGTCCTATTTATATCCGTGCTAAGGTTTAAGTCACTTGCTCTAGAGGTTCTGGTGGATTTGGATTTTTTGAGGTGGAGCATGTCCATTAATTCCGGGTTGGTCATGGCCTTGTATGTCAGGCGCAGGTCACCTCTGAGCAGACGGTATGCAACTGAATAGAGTTGGAGTTTCTTCAGTCTGGCAGTATATGACAGGTTTTGGAGTCCCTTTATCCTTTTGGTGAGGAACTTTTGGGGTCTCTCCAATTGCTGCAGGTGTCGGGTGAGATACATCCCGAATGGGGCATTGTACTCGATCACTGGTCTGATAAGTGAAGAGTACAGGGGAACAATGACCTCACTTGATCTGGATGTGAATCCCTTCATGATCAAATGGGCAATGTAGAAGGTCTTTCGAACCACTTTAGCAACTTGAGTGTCAAATGAGAGGCCACTGTCAACCTGGGTACCCAGGTCCCTGATAACCTCTTCTGTGCTTAGTGGGTTGCCACCTATATGGTAGCTTGGGGTTACCTTGTTTTTCCCGAAGGGTATGACTATACACTTTTGCTTAACTTCAGGCCATGGCTCTGGCACCAGCTATCAGTTTCCGTGAGACCCTCTGAAGGATGTCTGTGTCCGATGTACTATCCACTATGGCACCCAGTTTGCAGTCATCCGCAAACTTTGTCAGCCATAGTCCTCCTATGTTTGCCTGCACTTCTGAGAAGTAGATGCCGAACAATAGGGGCCAAGGACTGAGCCCTGTGGGACACCACTTGTAACCGGCTTGGAGTCTGACATGGCTCCAGTAACTCTAACCCTGTGGGTTCTGTCCTTTAGCCAGTTTGCAACCCCATCTTGTGACATATGGGTTTACATTTAAGCTGGTAAGTTTCTCTATGATACCCGAGTGGGGTATTGTGTTGAAAGCTTTTGCAAGGTCAAGGTAGGCTGTATGGACTGCCTTTCCCTCATCAATGGCCTTGGTAACTGTTTCGAAGAAGTCGACCAGGTTCAAAAGGCAAGATCTGCCCTTGACAAAGCCAAACTGGGTTGGGTCCAAGGTCTGCAAGTCCCCTATGTCCTTGTTTATGAGTTCCATTATGATCCTCTCCATAGCTTTGCAGACCAGGCTTGTTAAGCTTATGGGGCGGTAATTACCAGGGTCCGTAGAGGCACCACCTTTGTGGAGTGGGACCACAGTTGCCGTACACCACTCCTTGGGCACATATCCTGTAGTAAGGCTAAGATTAAACAGCTGCCTTATGTGCGGGTTTAGTTCTTCATTGAGTTCATGTAGCACACATCCGGGGACACCATCCGGTCCCATTGATGCTGTGTTTTTAGCTTTAGATAGAGCAACTTTCACCTGCGCATTTGAGATGTCTGGGAGGCTACACTCTGTTGGGATAGTTATCTCTCCTTTGGGGGGGGAGAGGGGGGTGAAGTTTGCACTGAACCTGTCTGCCAGTATGTTGGCAATGTCTGTGGGATCAGTGATTTTTGTATCATTTTGGACTAATTCTGAGCATATCTGGGAGTTTCCACCCAGGTTTCTGACATAGCTGAAGAAGGCCTTATGATTGTCTTTTGAATCTATGGCAATTTTTTCTCAAAGTTGGCCTTTGATGATTTTATGAGGGATCGTAGTTTCTTGCTAGTACTGATCAAAGATGCCTTCCCTTTTTGGGATTTTGCTCTATCATGTAATAGCTTTCTCCTCTTATTGTAAAGTTTGTTTATGGCTGGGGTCCACCAGACTGGACGTTTGCCCTTGGTGGAAAGAGTCTTGGTTTTATTTGGGATTGCCTGATCCATGCAGTCCTGAAGGTGTTCATAGAAGGCATTTGTAAGGGCTTCCGCAGCTTGGGTTGTGGTTTCCATTGGTTCGGGGGCCTTGAAGGATACCACACCTGGATTGCAACTGTAAGTTCAGTTTCAGGGCCTTTTCCCAAAGAATCATTGTTAGTCTGCAGAGGGGTTAAGAATGAGTGCCTCCCTGTTTGTTTATGTACCACATGACAGTGGTGTTGTCTGTCTTTATTAGCAGATGACCTTGCTGAAGAAATTTTCCGAAGGCCTCGATTGCATGAATCACTGCCAACATCTCTTTTTGATTTATGTGCAGATGCATTTCCTGGGAGCCCATTGCCCTTGCATGCATCTGCCCTCCATGTGCGCCCCCCCCCATCCATGATCTGAGGCGTCTGTTGTAATGGTTTGACTTGCTTGAGGTTTGTTGAAAGACATGCCTTTGTTTAATTGACTTGCTTGTGCCCACCACAAAAATTCCTTTTGAAGACATGGAATGAGTGGTATAATTTCTTCTAAGTTGTGGCTGTGTTGAGACCATAAACTTTTTAGCTACCATTGTAATTTTCTCGTGTAGTCTTGCCAGTGGAATCAGAAGAATGCAAGATGCCATGAAACCCAGGGCCTGCAAGATTTTCCTTGCAGTCATCTGGGTGAGCTCTGCTAGGCTTTTGAAGTAATCTGGTAATTGTTCTTGTTTTTCTTCTGTGAGGAAAGCCATTTGTGAGTTTGTGTCCAGTTTGGCTCCTAGAAAAATTATTTGTTGGGATGGCAGTAGTCTTGATTTTTGAATGTTGACTGTGTATCCCAAAGCCTGTAGCAAGTGTATGACATAGTCCAAGTTTCTTATCAAGGCTTGTTTGCTGTCCGCTTGCATAAGGCAGTCGTCCAGGTAAGGGTATATTTGTATCCCCTGGAGTCTGCAATGTGCAATTACTGATGCCAGGCATTTCGTGAATACTCTGGGTGCAGTAGATAAGCCAAACGGCAATGCTGAGAATTGATAATGCTCTGACCCTGCAAGAAATCTGCGGTATCTTCTGCAACTGTGTCTGATTGGGACATGCAGGTATGCCTCCTTGAGGTCCAGAGTAACCAGCCAAGACCCCTTGCCCAGCATGGGAAGAAGTTGCTGTAACGTCAGCATTTTGAATTTTGGCACAATGAGAAAAGTGTTTAGAGCGGACAAGTCCAGTATAGGTCTCCATTGCTTTTCTTTTCTTGGAACAAGGAACAGTCTCGAGTAGAATCCCTGACCTTGTTCCTGAGGAGGAACCTTTTCTATTGCTTTGATCTGTAACAGGTTTGAAACTTGTATGAGTGCCTCTGCCCTTTGATTTTGTGGCAGGTTTGGCATGCCTTGTCTTGTTGGTAAGGTAAGGAAGTGGAACCTGTAACCTTTGTCTATTATGTCCAGAATCCATTTGTCCTTTGTTAAAACGTGCCAATTCTTTGAAAATAAGGATAATTTTCCGCCTAAAGGTGCTTCTCTTTGAGCCTTGGTCGGTGGTGTCAAAGTCAAGTCATTGTGATTGTCCCTGTGGAGCAGTAGAAGTCCCTGTGCCACTTCTCTGATTAGTTGGTTGCCATTGGCGGCCCCTGTAGGAGCCTCGGTATTGCCCTCTACCTCGAGCACGCCTGTTTTTTCCCTTTGGAACTTGTCAGTGTCTGAAAGGACCAATTCTTTGAAGGCCAATTCCTGCTGAACCTCGGTGGCTGAACCTGGAGGAAATCTTTGACTGTTTGTACTGATTTAGCCTTTTCCTCAATAGATTTCAACACATCCTGTGCATTAGCACCAAATAGCTTCTGTTTTTCCAGAGGTGCATCTAGGAGCTTTACTTTAACATGATCTGGCAATGCCTGTTCTTTCTACCAAGCATGTTCACGTATGACGCCCCTGTCATAGCTGCCCTACATGAAGCTTCCAATGCATCATAACCACACTGAAGAAAATGATTGCTAACCTGCTGAGTATTATGAACCAAATCCTGCAAGGCCTTTCTATCTAAAGGGTCAGGAGAGGCTAACTTTTCTGCAAATCATCCATCAAGAAATCCTGATACTGAAACATATGAAAAAGACAGTTAAGTGCCCTCATGGCAAGGGTGGTTGAGGTATAAACTTTTTTGCCCCATCTCTCCAAGGACCTAGATTCCCTGTCTGGGCAAAGGGTTTTGGCGTGGAGGTGGCCACTCCTTTGGGCCCCTGAGAAATAGTTTCTAGATCCACAGAGTGGGTCTTAAAGAGATGCTTATGAGTTTCAGGAACCCTGTAATATCTGTCTGGCTTGACAGGAGCAGGAGGGAGAGAATCAGGGGAAGCACTGGAGTCTGAGTACACATCATCCAGTACATCTAACACTGGTGGAATAGCTAAAGGCCTGTGCTGGGGTAACTTAAGGAAAGTACGTAGCCTTTTCCTGGAGTCAGAAAAATCCTGGCCCTGTCACTGAAAATGCTCTCTCATGGAGTGGAGAATTTCCCTGAAAGAAATATCCTCTGGAGGAGAGGCAGAGGGAATGGATTCATCAGCATCAGAATCCTCGTAGGCCTGGAAGGATTCTTCCTGGGAATCTGAATGGTCCGAGTCCCCAGAGGCTTCATCTGAGGAAAGGGTATCTGTCTGCTCAACCCTAGGCCTTTTATCTGCAGGCGGCTGAGAACCTCTGTCTGGATGTACCTGAGAGCCTCTGATTAAAGAAATTAGATCTGCAGCTAAAGTCATGATCTGTTCATCAGAAGTGGAACCCTGGGAAAAGGATTTTGGAGGGTGAGCCTTAGCCTGGCTGGCAGCCTTAGCACGTGTGTAGGCCTTGATGGACATAGAGACCAGAGGCCTAGCTGCCCCACGTGCTGGAGTAACTTTATCCACCGGTATGGTGTCAGGTAATTCCTGGGCTTCGGTTTCAGGAGGAAAATCAACAACCGGCACCGAGGTAACCTCTGGGACCGAAGTGTGCGGTAAAGCGGTGTCGTCGGTCTGGAGCAGTTGAATTACCGCCTCCAAAGAGACCGATGCACTCACGGTAGGCTTTGGCGTGGGGTCGGTGGAAGTTGCGGGCCGAGAATGTCGGTCCCGGTCCTTCCGTTTTTTGGAAATATGTGTTGTCGGTAGTTCCAACGGCATGATATAGGAGAAATTTTCCCCAAAAAAGTCTTCAGAAAATTCTGCCCGGCGCCTGAGTGTGCGCTTATTGAAGCAAGCACAGGCCGAGACGTCGTGGTCTGGGCCCAGGCAGGGAAGGCAGTAAGAATGGAAGTCCTTATGAGGTATTTGTTTACCACAAGACAAACAATTATTAACTTTTGCAGTTTTATCTGACATTGGCTGAGGCAAGAAAAGGTTCCCCAACGGGGTACTTAGCTTTTTGATGACTTCGGTAACTGAAAACACAGGAGCTGGCCAACCGGCACTTGCGAACTGCTTCTGCTTCGGGCACTGCGCGACAAGAAAGACTGAAGAAGATGGCGTCGGCTGATGCTTTTATACCCCAGCCGCTCTGACATCAGGGAAGAGGCGACATCAGCCGACGCCGGACCCAGACTTTGGAATCCGGCCGACTGAGGGGCTGCCTGAGGCAGGACAACCCATATGTCAGGACTGCAGTTGCATTCTTGAAGGACATCTACTCAAGTACAAACTCACTTGCCCAACATTTCCTAGAATTTATAAACTCAAACACCCTGGATCAACTGGTCAACACCCCCACCAGAGGTGACAACATATTGGACCTGGTAATCACCAACATGGGCGACCAGTGGTCAACCCCTCGCTGGTTAGATCTGACCATAAACTAATCACTCTGGATATCCACATTTTGCCACCACCCCCGGTCAAAGAAACCACCATGAAAAACTTTTCAAAAGCAAACCACGTTACTTAAGACTGAGGTGGGAAGTTTCAAAGCCCCCATGCTAAAGGATAACGCTGTCCAAGCTGCAAAATCCTTTACTAATTCACTCTATGGGCACCTAAAAGAATGCATGGATCGTGCTATCCCAAACAAAACCAAGACTCATTCCTCCAAGAAAAGGAAACCAGTCTGGTGGACCCCTGCCATAAACAAGCTATACAACAGGAGGAGGAAACTAGTACAGAAAAGAGTAAAATCCCAAGAAGGGAAGACATCCCTGACCAGTATCAGCAAGAAACTGCCTTCCCTCATAAAACCATCCACAGCTAACTTCGAAAGAAAAATTGCCATGGACTCCAAAGATAACCACAAGGCATTCTTTAGCTATGTCAAGAATCTAACTGGCAATTTTCAGATCTGCTCAGAGTTAGTGCAGAATGGCACAAAATACACTGAACCAACCGATATAGCCAATATCCTGACAGACAGGTTCAGTGCAAACTTCACCCCCCTCACCCCCAAAAGGGCCCATAACTATACCAGAAGAATGTAGTGCCCCTGAAATTACACTCAGGTTAAAACAGCCCTCTCCAAAGCCAAAAACACAGCATCAATGGGACCAGATTGTGTCCCAGGCTGCATCCTACATGAGCTCAAAGATGAACTAACCCCTCACCTAAACACACTGTTTAAACTCAGCCTCTCCACAGGCTACGTGCCCACAGAGTGGTGCACAGCAACGGTTATTCCGCTCCATAAAGGTGGAGCCACAACAGACCTCTGGAACTATCGCCCTACAAGCCTGACTAGCTTGGTCCGCAAAGCTATGGAGCGCATCATCATGGATCTCATTAACAGAGACATTGGAAACCTCCAAACACTGGACCCTACCCAGTTCAGCTTTGTTAAGGGCAGATCATGCCTCCTAAACATGGTGGACTTCTTTGACACAAGTTACCAATGCTATAGACGAGGGAAAGGTGGTCCACACAGTCTACCTAGACCTCACAAAGGCCTTTGACACCATTCCCCACTCAGGTATTATAGACAAGCTCACCAGCCTGAACATAAACCCCTACGTCATGAGATGAGTTGCCAACTGGCTCACGGACAAAACCCACATGGTAAGAGTTGCGGGAGCTAGGTCTGACTCTAAACTGGTTACAAGTGGTGTTCCCCAGGGCTCAGTCTTAGGACCCCTCCGGTTCTGCATATACTTCTCAGAGGTACAGGCAAGCAAAGGAGGACTATGGCTGACCAAGTTGGCAGACGACTGCAAATTAGGGACTATAACTGACTCTCCGGCTGACACAGACATCCTCCAAAAGAGTCTCACTGAGACAGATACCTGGTGTCAAAACCATGGCCTCAAGCTAAATGCCAAAAAGTGCATAGTCATCCCCTTTGGAAAAAACAAAGTACCCACAAACTACCACACAGGTGGTAGCCCGCTAAATACGGAAGACGTAATAAGGGATCTGGGGACCCAAGTAGATAGTAATCTCTCCTTTGATAATCACATTGCCAAAGTGGTTAGAAAATCCTTCTATGTGGCCCACCTAATCACAAAAGGGTTTGCATCCAGATCGAAAGAGGTCATTGGGCCCCTCTATGCATCACTCATCAGACCCATCATAGAGTACAATGCCCCATTTGGGATGTACCTTACAAGACACCTGCAACAACTGGAAAGACCACCGATGTACCTCAACAAGAGGATCACTGGCCTCAAGTAGATGCCCTATGCAGCTCGACTGAAGAAACTCCATCTGTACTTGGTTGCATACCGCCTACTCAGAGGTAATCTCTGCCTGACATACAAGGCCATGTCCAACCCAGAATTGATGGGACATGCTCCACCTAAAGAAAACCATATCCCCTCGAGCCACATGCTACAGGGATCTAAACCTCACCACAACAATAAATAGGATGTGCTGGAGGGATAGATTCCTGTCCCAGAGACTTCCCATGCTCTGGAACAAGATTCTACATTAGGCAGAGCTCCTCGCTAACCCTCTTCAAGAGAAACCTTGACGAGTGGATGGGAAACAGAAAGTTTACCCCAGGGATCACTTCAATGGCTCTGCTGGACAGAGGCACAGGGAACTAATCTAAGGGGGTGGCAAAAGCAAACACATTCAGGCTAGGCTTATAAATGACTTCGGGCAGATAGCCTAGTACCTACCTATGAACCTATGAAAAACTCACTACTGCTCCATTTGAACCTGCAGCATCAGACACTTTAAAGATATGCATTTGGAAAACAGTGCTTCTTGTAGCCCTAACTTCGGCCAAAACAGTCTGAGTTACAAGCACTCACGACTAACCCACCTTACCTCATTTTTCATAAGGATAAGATCTCTCTTCACACAAACCCCTCTTTCATGCCTAAATTGGTCAATGAACTATCCCTTAACTAATCTATTCATTTGCCCCACTTTCTTTCCTTCCCCTCAGAATGACAGAGTGTGCGCTCCATTCCCTTGATGTTCACAGACAACTCAGATTCTATCTGGATAAGACTAAGGACATCAGAAAGTCCAACCAGTTGTTTACATTCTTTCACTCCAGGGCTCTGGGGAAAGCTGTATCCAAACTATATCTTCATGGATTTC
This sequence comes from Protopterus annectens, assembly GCF_019279795.1. NCBI lineage: Eukaryota > Metazoa > Chordata > Ceratodontiformes > Protopteridae > Protopterus > Protopterus annectens. The sequence continues at coordinate 363,982,275 of NC_056742.1, forward strand.
CAAGACAATACCTTTCTGCTAATCTTTCCATGGGAAACAGTTACCTTACACAGTCAGAGCTCACTCAAAGAGAGTTGTGGTCTCCTCAGGAGCATTCTTCAAAGGGCTAGATGCAGCCACCATTTTAGAGGCTGCCACATGATCTTCAGTCCACACTTTCACTAAACATTATAAATTGGACTGCATCTCTAGGGCTAGGGCAGGATTTGCTAAACCCATCCTCCATGAATTCTTGTAGAATGCATCCTCTTCCACCTCCCATAACACAGGTTGAGCTTTGGTACTCTTCCACACGTTTGAATACTCCAACATGAAAATAGGACATAGAATAGTTGTGTAAAATCTTACCATAACCATAGATGTCCTCTTCCATGGTGCAGTATTCCTATCCCACCCTCCTACCTGCTCTAAGACCCTTTTCCCTTTCTGGATGGCATCCTTTCAGCTCGCTTTAGACTATTGCCTGACTGGGGCATTCATTTCTGGGGTGTGTGCTAGGGGACATTGCATTTACAGACCATGGTTTATGGTCCCTGCATGTGATGTCCCAAGCACTATACAGCAGCCAGGCTAAGCTTTTGTATATGAGCTGGATGTTCAGGCTGCCTCAGGAGGAGGATTCCACATATTTGAATACTGCAACATGGAAGATAAGGATATCTAGATTTGGCACTTCTTTCTTCCTGTATATCCAAAGCAGATGCCTGCAATGCCTCCATGGACATGCGTGAAGTCAGAAACATGCTGGCTTCCAAAGCAGTCGTTGCAGAGGAATCAAGACAGAAAAAAATGGGCAGTCTTCCATGCTTTCACCAGCCTCAAGAGAGACATCCGGCAAAGGTGGCACAGCAGAAGAATCAGACCGGCTGACCCTTGGGCCAGGAAGATCTTTCCACAATGTCTTTATTTAACAGCTTAAGATGTTGGTTCTCTAAATACATAGCTAATAACAGCCAACTACACAATGTTTTAGGGACAAATGCCTGACAAACAGCACAAGACGTATGGTTGTGGGAAGCATCTAAGCAAAATAAACACTGCTTGTGACCATCTTTATGGGGGATCTGTGTCCCGCACTGGCATTTCCCCTTTCTGGAAGACGTGAAACCAACAACCAAAGTCAAAAAAGAGATAAGACAACAAAAGAGACAAAGTACAGTTGTGTACACTTACCATAAATGTAGATGTTTGAGTGTATTCACTGTGGCAGTCATCACACTTGGGTTATTCTGCCAGGGGTAGCTCTCAGTCGACCCAAATACCAGAGGCTTAGTATTTCTGCATCGGTTGCTGTCACTCCAGGACTGACATCAGGTTGTCAGTGGGATAAAATCAGGCAGCCAACGCCATTACATCAGCTTTTCTTGCCCCAAACGTCAGGCGTCCCTAAATAGGGAGCTAGGTTATGGTGGAAGAAAGTACAGTTTTGTACCTACCATAAATGTAGATGTCCGAACTGGATAGCATCTGCAGTCATAACAACTGGGGTTGTCCTGTCGTCAGGCAGCCCTTCAGTCGGCCGGATTCCAAAGTCCGGGTTCCGCTTCGCTGATGTCGCGACTCCACCCGACGTCATCTCTGTTGGTCTTCGGGTATAAAAGCATCAGCCGACGCCATTTTCCTCAGTGTTTCTTGCCCCAGATGCCAGAAGCCCTCTTGCAGGCTAAAATTTGGATAGATGCCAATGTTTCCAAATAGATAGAGGTAAACACAACAATAAGCATGTATGTACATATATACAAACAAATACACCATAATAGACTCCCCCCCAACAGCTAGCTATTAGGAGGGTAAACACCCTAGGAGTACCACAGAGGGAAGGAGGGAGGTAATCCTGACTGCAGATGCTATCCAGTTCGGACATCTACATTTATGGTAGGTACAAAACTGTACTATGTCCTTCATGGATGCATCTGCAGTCATAACAACTGGGTAGAATACCATAGCCAACTAGGGAGGAGGATAAAGTAGATTATGGTGTGTTTAGGATCCCTTGCAGTACAGCAGTGGCAAACCCTGCTCGGGATCTGGAATATAGAGGCAAATTATAATGCTTGGCAAATGTATGCACGGAGGTCCAAGTAGCCGCCTCAATAATGTCTTTGGTTGCCACTCCTCGTAAGAAGGCTGTGGTAGTGGCTGTTGCCCTTGTAGAATGAGGTCTTATGTTCTGTGGAATTGGTTTTCCATGGAAGGAGTAACAGAATCGTATGCAATTTCCTATCCATTTGGAGATTGTCTGTTTGGAAATAGCTTTTCCTTCCCTTCCTGTTGCATAGGCCACAAAAGGTTGGTCAGTCTTTCTGCTATTTTTTGTTCTGTCCAAGTAGTAGCGTAGCTGTCTATGTACATCCAAGGTATGCAGTATTCTTTCCCCTCTATTTTGTGGGTTGGGAAAGAAGGTAGGTAGGTGGATTGCCTGGTTTAAAGACACTCTGGATACCACCTTGGGCATAAATGTAGGATTAGTCCTCATGGACACTCTATCTTGGTGGAAGATTAGGAAGGGTTGCACTGCCATTAAGGCCTGTAGTTCTGAAACCCTCCTTGCTGAAGTAATTGCCAGTAGGAAAGCAGTTTTCCATGACAGGTGTTGTAGGTCTGCTGTTGCTGCTGGTTCAAAGGGTGATAGTGTCAATTTTTCTAGCACAAAGTTCAAATCCCAAGCTGGTAATGGTGGTTTCCTTGGAGGTTTTACATTCTTGATTCCTCTGAGGAACTGCCTGAGCAAAGGGTGCGAAAAAACAGGTGGATCAAAGCTGTATTCTGCTGAAACAGCTGATGCATGTATCTTGATGGAGGAGTAGGACAGGCCTGAATGAAGAAGTTCGGCCAGATACTCCAGAATGTTAGGCATATCTATGTTTGACACATCTTTTCCTCTTTCTGTACTCCAAATGACAAACCTTTTCCATTTTCCAGCATAGTTCCTTCTTGTTGAAGGTCTGCGTGCTTCAAGAATAATGTCTTTTACTCTTTGGGAAAGTTCTGGATTAGCTGCTGCTATGTGATGTTCCATGCAGTTAGTTGCAACGTTTTTAGGTTTGGATGTATGATGCTGTAGTTGTTCTGAGTTAACATCAAAGGCATCAGGGTATGCCACATGTTGTTCGAGACATGCTCCTCAGTAGTGGGTACCAGTGTTGTCTTGGTCAGTTCGGAGCTATCAGTATTATCCTTGGGCGTTCTTCCTTGATTTTCAGTAGTACCTTGTGTATCAAAGGAAGAGGTGGGAATGCATATGCTGTTAGGCCTTTCCAGTTGAAGGAGAGCGAATCCACTTTCCATGCTAGTGGGTGGAATGTCCTTGTGCAGAATTTTTGAGCTGGTGATTGAGAGGTGATGCGAATAGGTCTATCTGTGGCATCCCCATTTCTTTGAGATGGTCTAGAAGATGTCCGGTGCAGCTTCCATTCGTGGGCATCGAAGTGGTTCTGCTTAATATGTCTGCTAGAGTATTGTCTTTCCCCGGTACAAATATTGCCTGTAACTGGATGTTGTAGCTGAGTGCCAGGGTCCACAGCTCCAAGGTCATCCTGCATAGGGGGTATGAATGAGTGCCTCCCTGTTTGTTGATGTACCACATGACTGTGGTGTTGTCTGTCCTTATCGTCAACTGGCCCTCCTTGAGAAATGGTTTGAACTTTTGGATTGCCAGTTTTACTGCCAGCATTTCTTTTAGGTTGATGTGCAGGTGAAGTTGATCCTGTGCCCACAATCCTTGCACGCATTTGTCCAGCATGTGGGCCCCCCATCCTAGGTCTGAAGCGTCTGTTGTGATGGTCTGGCTTGCTTGACCTCTGCGAAAGGGTAGGCCTGGGTTTGACTGGCATGCCTGAGCCCACCATAGGAACTCCTGTTTTAAGCATGGAATTAGTGGGATTTCTGTTTCTAGACTGTGTCTGTGTTGGGACCATAAATTCTTTAGGTACCACTGTAGTTTTCTCATATGTAGTCTGGCAAATGGAACCAAGATTATGCATGATGCCATGAAGCCCAAGGCCTGCAGTACTTTTCTTGCTGTTAACTTGTTCAGTTTTGTTAGTGCCAAGAAGTAAAGAGGAAGTTCTTTTGTTTTTCTGTAGTCAGGAATGCCATTTGTTTTACTGTGTCCAATTCAGCCCAAGAATGTCCTTGTCTGGGATGGTATCAGCCTTGACTTTTGTAAATTGACTGTGTATCCCAGTGCTTGTAGCAAGTAAATGACCCTTTGTAAATCTGTTGTCAGCTTGCTTTTGTTGTCCCTTGTAGCAGGCAGTCGTCCAGGTATGGGTAAATTTGAATTCCCTGTAGTCTGCAATGGGCGATTACTGATGCCAGGCATTTTGTGAATACTCTGGGCAGTAGATAAGCCAAAGGGCAATGCTGAGAATTGATAGTGCTCTGATCCTGCAAGAAATCTGAGGTATCTTCTGCAGATTGGTCGAATGGGGACGTGCAGGTATGCCTCCTTGAGATCTAGAGTTACCAGCCAAGACTCCTTGCCCAGCATGGGAAGAAGCTGCTGTAGGGTCAGCATTTTGAATTTTGGGACAATGATGTATGTATTTAAGGTGGACAGGTCGAGAATTGGTCTCCAACTCTTTTCCTTTCTTGGAACTAGGAATAGTCTGGAATAGAACCCCTTTCCTTGCTCTGCTGTTGGCACTCTTTCCACAGCTCTCATGTTTGCTAACTCCATTATCTGTAGAGCCTCTGTTTTTTGATTTGGAGGTAGATTTGGCATTCCTCTTTTGACTGGTAAAGTGTGGAAGTGAAACCGGTAACCTTGATCTATGGTTTGTAAAATCCACTTGTCTTTTGTTATGCAGTGCCAGTTCCTTGAAAATAAGGTTAACTTTCCGCCTAGAGGAGCTGCTATTTGTTCCCTGGTAGGCGGATTTAGGGTTAAGTCACTGTGGTTGTGCTGATGTAGTGGCAGTGGCTGTGTCTGTGCCTCTGTTGTTACCTTGCCACTGTCGTCCTCTGTAGGCACCTCCTCTTGATTGGTTTCTGCCTCTGGAACGTCTATTCCTGCCCCTTTGAAATTTTGTGGAGTCAGGAAAGGACCAATTTTGGCAGGCCAGTTCCTGCTAAACCTTGGGGGTTGAACCTGCAAGAAATCTTTAACAGTTTGAACAGATTTTGCCTTTTCTTCCATTTTCTTCATAACCTGCTGGGCAGGTGTACCAAACAAACTTGTCTTGTCCATAGGAGCATCTAGCAGCTTAGCTTTAACATGATCCGGTAAAGCTTGTTCCTTTAGTCATGCATGCCTTCTTATCACTGTGCCTGTCATGGCTGATCTAAATGAAGCCTCCAGTGCATCATAGCCACATTTTAAGGAATGGTTGCTAACCTGTTGTATGTTATTTACCATCTCTAATACATATTTCTTATCAAGAGATTCATCAGTGGTTAGTTTTTAGTTAACTGATCAAGCATAAACTCCTGGTATTGTATCATGTGAAACTGACAGCTTAAAGCTCTAGCTGAGAGAGTAGCTGAAGTGTAGACCTTTTACCCCATCTGTCTAATGACCTTGCTTCCCTTTCAGAAGGAATAGGGTTTTAGCTATGGTCGGCTACTGCCTTGGGACCCTGGGATATAGTTTCTGGGTCTGCAAGTGGGGCCTTGTAAAGGTGGTGATGAGTATCTGGCACCCTGTAAAATCTGTCTGGTTTGGCAGGGGCTGGGGTAAAGAATCTGGAGCGGAGCAAACATCATTGAAAGCATCATCCACCACAGAGAACAGGAGGTATAGCTAAGGGCCTGTGCTGTGGGAGGTGCAGAAAGGTCCTAAGTCTTTTCTGGAGTCTGAAAAATCCTGTTGCTGCCATTGGGACTGTTCTGGCATGGCATGCTACGTTTCCCCAAACGAGAATTCTTCTGGTGGGGAAGCAGCTGGAATGGATTCTTCAGCATCAGAATCTTCAAAATTGGAGAAAGGAGCCTCTGGCTGGTCAGTTATGTCTGATTCATCAGCAGATTCATCAGAGGACACTGGCTCAGGGGGCTCTGCCCTAGGTCTCTTCTCTGAGGGCTGAGAGGCCCTATCTGGGTGAGATTGAGATCCTCTGATTAAAGAAATTAAATCTTCTGCCAAAGTAAGCATTTGGGAACTAGAAGAGGGCCTGGATGTGGGGGTTTAACAGGCACTGTTTTAGTAGTCTTGGCTGCTTTAGCCCTGGCGAAGGCCTTAATGGACATGGCTGCTGGAGGCCTAGCAGCACCACGTGCTGGGGTAGAGACATCCAAGGGGATGGTGTCTGATAAGTCAACCACCGTAGTGGGTAAAATTTCTGAGGTCGATTCAAGAGTTGTAGCAGGGGCCTCAGTTGTAGGAATAGGTTCAGCTGTACTTAGATCAGTTTTCTCGGTTTCGCCGAAACCGAGACACTCATGATTTGCTTAACCATGGTTTCGGCCGAAACCGGACCGCAGTGTCGGTCTTTATCTTTGCGTTTTTTGGTAGATTGGGTAGTCGGAGGATCCAACGGCATAATGTACGCAAAATCAGAACCGAAAAACTGTTCTGCAAACTCCGACCGACGCCTAAGCGTTAAATTGGTTGAAGGAAGCACAGGCGAACAGGCTGCTACGTGGGCTGGGCCTAAACAAGGCAGACAGTAAGGTGGAAATCTTTATGAGGTATTTGTTTCCCACAGGTTAAACAATTGTTAACTTTTCTGACATCGGCTGAGGCAAGAAAGAGTCCCCAACGGGTACTTAGCTTTAGAAGTCTTCAAGTAGTATTCGGTAGAAGTAATCTCTGGATCCGACCGACCGGCACTTGCGAACAGCTTCTGCTTGAGGCGCCACGGCAAGAAAGACTGGGGAAAATGGCGGGCTGATGCTTTTATACCGAAGACCAACAGAGATGGCGTCGGGTGGAGTGCGACATCAGCGAAGCGGACCCGGACTTTGGAATCCGGCCGACTGAAGGGCTGCCTGACGACAGGACAACCCCAGTTGTTATGACTGCAGATGCATCCATGAAGGACATCACCACCAGTAGAAAGTTTGTTTGTGTCTTTCAGCTTTTCCCGGTTAGGGGTCGCCACCAAAAATCCCTGTGAGAGAGAGAGAGAGACAAGGGGGATGGAGGGAAAAGTATAGTTGTGTACACTTACCATAAATGTAGATGTACGAGTGTCTTCACTGTTGCAGTCATCACTGTAGGGTTCTTCCTGCCGGCAGGCAGCCCTCGGTCGGCCAGAATCCCAAAGTCTGGGTCCAGCGTCGGCTGTTCAGTCATGGTCCCTGACATCAGAGCGCCAGGAGTATAAAGTTGCCAGACGACTCCATGTTCTCCAGTTTTTCTTGCACCAGATGTCAGGTGCCTAAAAGTGAAGGCTAATAGTAAAACAAAAATGTAACATACAACAAACCCCATACCCTGTAGCAAATACACCTCAGAAGAAGGGTGAAGTAGGAAACCACAGTAATTAGAAGTTATGTCCTTACCATAACGTTCCATGTGGAGTGTTCATCTCGCCTTTGTTCTTACACCTGGGTTCGGAGCCGATCCTCGGCTCCGTGTCGGCCGCTTTGCAAGCTCTGCATCGAGAAGAAGCTTGAGACCAACCTAACTCCCACAATCCCCCTCTGCCTTTACCTCAGATCTAGTTTGCAAGCAAACCAGAAGTCAGAGAGAGAAACACATTCATGCCAAAACAACATAACTGCAAGAACACTTATACATATATATACATATATATACATATATACACAACAACTGCGAAATGCAGAAGCAGAATAACCAAACCAGGCACCAAACTGTACGTTCTTCCTGAGGGTGGGAGGGTGGGAATGTAAGAACAAAGGCGAGATGAACACTCCACATGGAACGTTATGGTAAGGACATAACTTCTAAATGTGAGAGTGTTCGATCTCGCCGTTTGTTCTTACACCTGGGTAGCATCCCTAGCTCCATGTTCCTGAGGAACTCACGGGAGAACGTTCTTGAGCACAGTGGAACCAAAGGTTGCCCTGTCCCTAGAAACCCTGTCTACCTTGTAATGAGAAATGAATGTATGTGGTTTAGACCAAGTGGCAGCTGCACAAATAGTGTCTAATGGTGGCGAGCTGCATGAGCCAGGGATGTAGATACTGATCTTGTAGAGTGCCCCTTGGGTTTGACAGGTAAAGTTTGTTCAGTAGCATAAACAAATATAATGCAATCAGTTAGCCATTTGTAAAGGGTTCGTTTAGTCACTGCTACACCTTTCCTGCTGTCTGCAAAGGCTACAAAAAGTTGATCTGATTTCCTGTGATCCTTTGTTCTATCTAGGTAAAATCTAAGTTGTCTATGAACATCCAATTTGTGTAACATATACTCCAACTTATTGGAGTGATTTTTGAAAAAGGTAGGGAGTTCAATGGATTGATTAATGTTATTAATAGAGCAAACTTTGGGAAGAAAGGATGGATTAGTGCGAAGAGATACTCTGTCAGAGTGAAAGATCAGATAAGGGTGTTTAATAGAAAGAGCCTGAAGCTCTGACACCCGCCTAGCCGATGTAATGGCCACCAAAAAGAGGGTCTTCCACGACAAATACTTCAATGGACAAGAGGAAGCTGGTTCAAATGGAGGTAACATCAATTTAGATAATAAAAGGTTCAGATTCCAAGGAGATGTAGGAGTTCTAACTGGTGGTCTAATATGGAAAGATCCTAAGATCCTTTTAAAAAGGCCTTACAAAGTCTGTGAGCCATAATAGGTGCCCCACATTCTTCCACATGAAAGTTGGAAATGGCAGCCAATTGCACTCAAAGTGGCAGGAGAAGCTCCTTGGTGGAACAATTCGGTTAAAAACTCCAAGATCTTGTTTAAAGGAGCTATAACAGGGTCCAAATGCTGTGTATTTGCCCAGAAAACAAAGCGCTTCCATTTACTAGTGTAGGTCTTTGTAGTGGAAGCTTTACGAGAAGCCACTAGTTTATTCTGAACTGCAGGTGAAAGAAGATCAGACCTGGCTAAGTAGGGAAGCGGAGCAGCCAAGCTGCTAGTTGGAGAGACAGAAGCGAGGGGTGGGGAGCCCCTGACGAGTGGGTCAGTAGATCTGGCTCCGGGTCCAGGATCCAGGGTCCCGAATGCGTGTGCCAGAAGAAAGGGAAACCAGATTTGACGAGGCCAGAATGGGGCAATGAGGATAATGTCCTTTGCAGGTTGTTGGCTTTCTGCAGAAACTTTGCAATCAGGGAAAGGAGGGAAAAGCGTACAGGAGACCCGGGGCCAATCGTGAACCAGCACGCCCCTGGGGACTTCCCTGGAGGGTAATAGGGCAAAGTAGCTCCTGCATTTGGCGTTCATTGGAGCAAAAAGATCGCAGGAAGGCTGGCCCCACTTGAAAAATCTTCTTCGCAACTGACTGTTTGAGGACCACTCGTGAGGCAACAGGATTGCTCTGCTCAACCTGTCGGCTATGACGTTGGATGACCCCGGGATGTGCGTTGCAATCAGAAAGCGACCCGTGGACTCCGCCCACTGCCAGATTCTCATGGCCTCTCTGCATAGCTGATGAGACTTGGTTCCCCCTTGTTTGTTTATGTACCAGACTACGGACATGTTGCCCGTCTGAACTGCAATAGTCCCTAGAGGAAGAAGGGGAGCAAAGTGTTGCAACGCTAGAAACACTGCCCTCAACTCTAGAACATTGATGTGCAGATTGTACTCTAAATTGGTCCTTTCGCCTTGGACTGTCTGTCCCTGAAAGATGCCCCCCCACCCTATCAGGGAAGCGTCCGTGGTCACCGTAGCTTTCAGTGGGTAGCACAAATGGTCTTCCGCTGGAAAGGTTGCAAGTCCGAGCCACCAGGCTAGGTGTGATTTGCATGTGTTTGTGATCAGAATTTAGTGTGTCAGAGGTAGCTGTTGAACGACCATTGTGCAAACAGTAGCCATTGTAGAACTCTCATGTGCAGTCTTCCCAATGGTATCGCAATGAGAGAAGCTGCCATGAGACCCAAAACCTTCAGAACCAGTTTTGCTGGGGATTTCCTGGATGACAGAAGAAGAGATATGTGGCTTTGTAGTGAGGCTATCCTTTCTGGAGGAAGTCTTAGAATTAAATGATGCGTATCCAAATTCTGCTCCTATGAATGAGATATGCTGTGATGGCTGTAGTGAAGATTTTTCGAAATTTACGGAAATTCCGAGATGAACACAAAGCTGTAGTGTGTAATCCCTGGCCTGAATCAGTTGACGCTGGGTGGTGGCAGAAAGGAGCCAGTCGTCCAGATACGGAAACACCTGGAATCCCAGGCGTCTCAGGTGAGGCGCCACCACTGCCATGCATTTGGTGAAAACCCTGGGGGCTGAGGTCAGACCAAAGGGCAGGGCTCAAAACTGAAAGTGGCTGGCTCCCAGCCGGAAGCGCAAGTGATCCCTGGACGCCCTGGCCATTTTGATGTGGTAGTATGCGTCCTTCAGATCTATTGAGCACATCCAGTCGTCCTTCTGTAAAATGGAAGGATCGATTGAAGCGTGACCATTGAACTTTTCTTTCTTGACGAAGGTATTGAGGTTGCTTAGGTCCAGAATCGGCCTCCAGTCCCCTGTCTTCTTTGGAACTAAAAGAACCTTGAGTAAGTTCGAATCCTCTTTGGTCCGCTGGGACTGGTTGGATGACTCTCTTTTCTAGCAGCTTTGAAATTTCTATAGCTGCAGGGTCTCGCAGATGGGGCACATCTGGGAGTCTTCTCTTCGGAATTGGGGCAATAGGAAGGGTATTCTGTAGCCTCTGGTAACAACGCTTTTACCCAGTTGTCTGATGTAAGATTTTGCCAAGCCTGAGGGTATAAAGCTAAGCGACCCCCGACTGCCTCCAGAGCAGGACAGTCGGGCCTCCTCTCAGGAGTGCTGGAAAGGTTTCCAGGGGTGTATCCCTGTCACCTTGGTTTTGCGGACCCCTACCGCCAGGGCGGCGTCTTCCACCTCTACCCCTCCTCTGCCTCTAGAGGGGCATCACCCTGTGTGCCTGGGAAAGATCCTTGGGGTTTTCGAAACAACATTTTTCCACCACGTTGCCCTTTGGGGTATGGTCTGGATGGGGTGGAAAAACGGACTCCGACAGCAGACAGAGTCTTTCCCTCCTGCTCACACCGGGTAAGGGTCTCCTTTACTTTGGGGCCAAAGAGTGGCACCATCAAATGGGGCGTTAGTAAAGGAAGACTTGAAGGCTTCCGCAAATGAACATAAGCGCATCCAGGATTGTCTACGAAGAGCAATCGCTAAAGCTGCTGCCCTACTCGATCCTTCGGCTGCGTATGAGATCAGCCTCATGGACGAGTTTACAATGGATGTAAGGGTATTGAGATGTGCCGTAACTTTTTCTGAAATAGCAGCATCTGTAGTACCCTGGAGGGTATCTCCCAACTCTTTGATTAGATCCCTCTGTAGCTGTGTGAAGTGGGTCGAATAGTTCAGGGATCGCATAGAAAAAGCCGCTGAACTAAAAATGTGCTTCCCATAACTGTCCATAGTCCTAGAATCTCTGTTAGGCGGATGGACAGATGAGGAAGATTCAGACATCTCCTTTTTCGTGGCCGCTGCCACCACCATAGCGTCCACTGGCACTCCCTTTGTCAGATAAGCCTTATCCTGAGGGGCAGTAATATATTTGTTAGGCTTTCTAGGGACTGGCTCCACCGTGTCAGGCATCTCCCACGCCCTTCGAGCAATCAGCTCCATCAACTCATCAAAGGGCGGAGTGACCCAGGAGGAGGAAGGCCGAGGACCGAATGCCTTCAGCAAAACTGACTCATCCTCAGAAGGGGGGAGGGCTTGCCAATCACCTCTCTGCTTTAGGATCTCCAGAATGTCAGAAAAAGAGACATCCTCTGAGGGTGACTTTGGGGACCCTTCTGACTCATCTAAGTCAGTGTCCGATGTCAATGATTCTTGTGGAGAATCTAAGTGTCTCCTCTTACACAATCTTTTCCTCGAACTTCTTCGTGGGAGCATCGAAGAAGCCTCCGAGGAAGAGGGGCACCCTCCAGGGGTGGCTGAGACACAGGTGCTCGGCGCTAGATGTAGCCGTGGGTGCAGAGGAGGATAACGGTCCTTTATGGGGAGGAGAAGCTGTTTCTGCTGATGTGGTTGTCTGGGTAGACAACACCTTCCTCATGAGGTCGAAGGCCCCGGGTCCCAGTCGAGGTATCTCCGGTTCCGGAAATGGGAAGAATCCCCAAGACAGGCAATCAAGGCATCGACCCGAGGAGCCGAGTCGATCCGAGCCGAGGCCCGAGAGGAGCGCCGGAACAAACATCGGTCCGACTCTCAGTCCCGGAACCAAGGATGGATCTTGGCTCTGAGACTCGGTACGGATCCGGAGTCGAGGTGAACGAGCCGACCGAGAAAAGACGGTTCTGGCACCGAGGGCTCCACAATCAGCAGATCAGCCTCTTCCGGCTCCAAGACTGGATAGGTTTCGGAGGAGGAACAGATGGAGATAAGGGAAGGCCTTCGAGTCTCGACACCAACTGGGAGGAGACAGAGATGAGCTTGGATAAGGCCGTATTCTCCATTAATTTCTGCACCACGCGGTCTACATCGGTGTCGAGAGGGTCTGGAAGAGCGCGAAGGAATCGAAGACGGAGCCGACCTCAACAGTGTCGGGGAGGAGCTCCGTCACCGGTTCCAAGACTCGAGGCTCGGAAACTGACAATAGTTCAACACTCGGCCCCGAAGTCTGTGGAACCGGTGATCGAACTTTAACTGAAGAGCTCGGAGCCGATAACCTGGGCTCCGACGTCTTCGATTCCTTCGAGGATTTGGATGCCTGGTGTGATGCATCCAGAGCCTCTTGAAAGGTAGGTTTTAAAAGACCCCTATCCATAAGTTTCCTGCGCCTATCTGTCATGACCCTTCCACTGAAAGAATGACAAATTGAACAGTCTTCTTGCAGATGGAGAGGGCCAAGATAGTAGACGCAGGAACTATGATTATCAGTCATGACATCTTTTGCCCACATTGGCAACGTTTAAAGCCAAACTTAGCTTTCTCAGACATTTTAGTTATAGCTAACAAAGGAAAAGTTAGTAAAATGTCAAGTCCAGTAGTTATGTCTAATCCAGAAACTTCAGTCAAATCCAGTAAAAAAGTCAATCCAGTAGTCAATCCAGTAAAAGGGTGGGGTTAGGCCCCGAGGGAAAACTCTAATAAAGTTTAAAGAACTTTATATGGAACCGAGAATTCCTCGAAACACTATAAACACACACACACAGTCACTTAGATAATATTTTAGAAAAAAGAAATTCTTAAGAAATATAAGAAAAATATAAATCTTAGCTTAAGGTTGCTCGAGCTCATCAAACTGATCGAGCTGCAGCGGCAAACTAGATCTGAGGTAAAGGCAGAGGGGGATTGTGGGAGTTAGGTTGGTCTCGAGCTTCTTCTCGATGCAGAGCTTGCAAAGCGGCCGACACGGAGCAGAGGATCGGCTCCGAACCCAGGTGTAAGAACAAACGGCGAGATTGAACACTCTCACATTAAAAGTATAAGAGGGGACTGGAGGGTGGGTAACCTAGACTACAACAGTGAAGACACTCGAACATCTACATTTATGGTAAGTGTACACAACTGTACTATGTTCATCGTGTTTCACTGTTGCAGTCATCACTGTAGGGTTGAATCCCAAAGCTGAGATAAAGGGTGGTGGCTATAGAGTAGAAGGGGCAGCTAGAAGGCCCTGCAAGACTGCAGAAGCAAAGCCCGCCTTAGACTTAGAATAAAGAGGGAGATTATAGTGTTTAGAGAAAGTATGCACTGAACTCCAAGTTGCAGCTTCCAAAATATCTTTGGTAGGTACTCCGCTAAGAAAGGCAGCTGAAGTAGCAGCAGCTCTGGTAGAGTGAGTCCTAATTTTTCCTGGGATTTGCTTTCTATGATGAGAGTAACAAAATCTGATTCCATGAGCAATCCATTTAGAAATGGTCCGTTTTGAAATAGCTTTGCCTTGGGAATTTGCTGCATAAGAAACAAACAGTTCTGTTTTCCTGATATCCTTGGTTCTGTCCAGGTAAAAACAAAGCTGCCTGTGCATGTCCAAGGAATGCAAGATCCTCTCCCCCTTATTTTGTGGATTAGTGAAAAAAGTTGGCAGGTGAACAGTTTGGTTTAAAGCCACTTTAGAAACCACTTTAGGCATGAAAGTAGGATTAGCCCTTAAAGACACCCTGTCTTGATGAAAAATAATATAAGGTTCCAAAGCCATGATTGCTTGTAACTCCGAGACTCTCCTGGCTGAAGTCAAAGCCAGTAGGATAGCTGTCTTCCATGATATAATATCAGATGTGGCAGCAGGCTCAAAAGGAGGCAGAGTAAATTTTTCCAAAACATAGTTGAGGTCCCAGGCAGGTATGGGTGGTGTCCTAGGGGGCCTTAAATTCTTTGCTCCTCTGAGATATTGTTTCAGAAGTGGATGTGAAAAGATTGGAGGATCTGTATTGTAATGTGCAGAGATAGCTGAGGCATGTATTTTTATGGAGGAAAAGGATAAATCCTTATGTAACATGTCTGTCAGGTAATGTAAAATCAATGGAATGTTAGGAATGAGAGGATATGAATCCTGAGCATGCATCCAGGTGCAAAATCTCTTCCATTTACCTTCATAAGATTTTCTAGTGCTAGGCCGTCTGGCTTCTAAGATGACATCCGTGACCTGTTTGGGAAGGGTAGAATTAATCATAGACCCTGAAGATGCCAGGCTGCGAGTTTTGATATGAGAGTGCAGAACCTGGCCCTGGTGTTGGAACAAAAGATTTGGAATCTGAGGTAGAATCCAAGGAGGCTCCTGGGATAGATTCATCAGTGTTGAGTACCAAAATTGACGAGGCCGATTTGGGGCCAGTAAAATCATCTTGGGTTTGTCCTGCTTTATCTTTAATAACACCCGTGGAAGAAGAGGTACAGGAGGAAAGGCATACCCCGAGAGGTTCCTCCAACTGAATGAGAGCGCATCCACTTTCCATGCTAGTTTGTGATATGTCCTTGTGCAAAAAATCTGTAACTGGTAGTTGAGGGGGGATGCAAATAGATCTATGTCTGGGCAGCCCCAGGCTTCTGTAATCATCTTGAATATTTGGGTGTCTAGTATCCACTCATGTGGGTCTGACAGGTTCCTGCTCAGGCTGTCTGCTAGAATATTTTGTTTCCCTGGCAGGAACTGAGCTTGTAGATCCACTTTGCAAGCTAGAAGCTAGAGCTGTGTTCCACAGAGTCATGGCTAGTCTGCAAAGGGGGTAGGAGTGTGTACCCCCTTGCTTGTTTATGTACCACATAACTGTGGTGTTGTCTGTCCGTATCAGTAGTTGCCCTGGCTGTAGAAGATCCCTGAAAGCCAAGAGGGCATTCTGTACAGCTAACATCTCTTTTAAATTGATATGTAGGTGCTTCTGATCCTCTGTCCAAAAACCTTGCAGGCCCTTCCCCTGCAAGTGGGCTCCCCATGCGTAATCCAAGGCGTCCATGGTTAACACTTGGTTGGCTGGAGGCAGACTGAAGGCTTTCCCTTTGTTTTGAAGACCTGCCATGGTCCACCAATGGAATTCCTTTTGCAGGCAAGGCAAGACAGCAATCTGTGCGTCTAGACTGTGACAATGCTGGGACCATACGCTTTTTAGGTACCATTGTATTTTTCTCATATGCAGTCTTGCATATGGTATGAGAAGGATTGCAGGAGGCCATGTAACCCAAAGCCTGCAGGAATTTCCTTGCAGTTAGCTGAGACATTAATGCCAGGGTTTTGAAAGTTGAATCCACCTGAAGTTGTTTTTCGGATGTCAGGAATGCCATCTGGGTTGTTGTGTTTAGAAGAGCACCCAGAAAAGTTATCTGTTGTGTGGGTGTCAAATTTGACTTTTTTATGTTCACAGTGAATCCTAGGTACTTGAGTAGATTTTGAACAAATTCCAGGTGCTGGAGTAAGACATCCTTGCTGTCTGCTTGAATAAGGCAGTCATCCAGATAAGGGTAAATTTGAATTCCCTTGAGTCTGCAGTAAGCTACTACTGGTGCCAGGCACTTGGTGAAGACCCTGGGCACAGTAGACAAGCCAAAGGGCAGCGCAGAGAATTGGTAATGTTTCGAGCCGGCCTTGAACCTGAGGTATTTTCTGCATTCCTGTCTGATAGGGATATGTAGGTAAGCCTCCTTTAAATCCAATGTCACCATCCATGCATTTTTGCTCAACATTGGCAGGAGCTGCTGCAGAGTAAGCATCTTGAACTTTGGTATTTCCAGGAAAGTATTTAAGACTGACAGATCCAGGATGGGTCTCCAGGAATTTTGTTTTCTCGGAACTAGAAAGAGCCTTGAGTAAAAGCCTTGCCTCGTCTCTGATTGTGGAACCAGTTCTATGGCCCTCATAGCCGTGAGGGATCCGACCTGGTTTAATGCCCCTGCCCATTGGTGTTTTGGTAGGTCTGGCTATCCGTTTGGTCTTGGCAAGGTATGAAAGTGGTATTTGTAACCTCTTGAAACTACATCCAGAACGCTCTTGTCTTGGGTTATGCAAGTTCAATTTTGGTGAAAAAAAGAGAGTTTTCCTCCTAGAGGGGCTTCCAGGAGAGAGGTTCCTGGAGCCATGCAGGGGGAGTCATTGAGTCTGTTTCCTATAAGATTGAGGTCTGTCCGCACTCCACTGTCTAGGTCTGTAAGAGGTCTGTGCTTGGGCCCTCCCTCTGGTGCGCCTATATCTACCCCTCTGAGGCCTGTCCGAGCTGGGAAAGGACCAATTTTTAGTTGGCCAATTACTGCTAAATCTTGGGGGCTGAACTTGTAAGAAATCCTTAACCTTTTGCACGGATTTTGCCTTATCCTCCATTTTCTTTATCACCTCTTCAGCCTTAGACCCAAACAAAACATTATGCTGAACAGGAGCATCCAGTAAATTTGCTTTCACTTGATCAGGAAAGTTTTTTTCCTTTAACCAAGCATGACTTCTAATGACTGTGCCAGTGGCAGCCGCCCTGCATGAAGCCTCCAAGGCATCAAAACCACAGTGTAAGCCATGCTTTCCCACCTGCTCAGTAGCATGCATCAAATCGTGTAATTCCTTATTATCTGCACATGCACAAATGGTACCTAGCTTCTGTTTCATAACAGACAGAAGAAATTGTTGATATTTTAGAATATGAAATTGACAATTTAAAGCCCTAATGGATAAAGTAGCAGAAGTGTACACTTTTTTGCTCCATCTCTCCAAAGCTCTAGAATCCTTATCTGATGGAATAGGGCACCTAGCAGAGGCGGCCTTAGGACCCTGAGAAATGGTTTCTGGATCAGCAGTAGGATTTTTATAAAGAAACTGGTGGGAGTCAGGGACCCTGTAATATCTGTCAGGCTTTGCAGGGGCTGGAGGAAAGGAGTCCGGAGTTAAATTAGCCTCAGAAAAGACATCATCATCATCCACAATATCCAAAATGGGAGGAATAGCCAGGGGTCTGTGTTGGGGAAGAAGAAGAAAATCCCTAAGCCTTCTCTTAGATTCAGAGTACTCCTGTCCTTCCCAGTGAAAATGTTCCCTCATGTCAGGTAAAGTTTCCCCAAAAGAAAAATCCTCAGAGGGAGAAGCTGAAGGAATGGACTCCTCAGCATCAGAATCCTCATAAGGAGGGAAAGTGTATTCCTGTTCAGAGGAAGACACTGAAGAAATAGATGCCTGATCAGAGGATTCATAATCCAATTCTTGCCTTGGCCTTTTGTCTGGAGGGGGATGTGAACCCCTAATCATAGTTAGTAAGTCCTCCGCCATTTTGAGCATTTGTTTTTGAGATTTGGGTCCCAGATCAGAGGAGGCCTGGGCTTGAGTCTTTGATTTAGAAGGAGTCTTTGCCTTTGTCTTTATCTGAAGCTGTGTAGGCCTGAAAACCCCCTCGGAAGCCGCTACCTGCACAGCGGCTCCGGACCCATCCGAGGGAGCATTGTCCGAAGGTCCTGCACCTGGAGTAGTCAAAGGCCTAGTTGGCTCCTCATGGGAGTCTGTTTCATTAAGCGGTTCTGTAATGGCCGACGACAGGGGCTGCGAAAGCGCCTCACTGACGACGGCTGAACCTGCAGCTGGCTCTGCTTGTAAACCGTCGTCTAATTTGGACCTCGGATGCCTGCCCTTATCCTTGCATCGTTTGTGAACTCCGGTAGTCGGAAGCGTGTCCGATGACATATTGTAATTAAATCGCTGCCAAAGTAGTGAAAAGCAAAACCGTATATCCGCTTTATAGTACATTGATTAAATCTAGCACACAACCGACAACTAGCTACGTCGTGGTCAGGGCCTAAACAAGGAATACAGTAAGAGTGGAAATCCTTATGAGGTATTTGCTTCCCACAAGAAATACAATTATTAACTTTTTCTGACATCGAACTGGAGCAAGAAAAAAGTTTCCCCAACAGGGTACTTAGCTTTGAGAAGAAGAAGAAAGTCTTCAGAATGAAGCACGAAAAATATCAGGAGTCAGCCGACCGGCACTTGCGAACTGCTTCCACCGCACTGCAAGAAAGACTGGAGAACATGGCGTCGGCTGGCAGCTTTATACTCCTGGCGCTCTGACATCAGGGAGCATGACTGAACAGCCGACGCCAGACCCAGACTTTGGGATTCTGGCCGACCGAGGGCTGCCTGCCGGCAGGAAGAATGCTACAGTGATGACTGCAACAGTGAAACACGATGAACATCCAGGACTGCAACAGTGAATACACGCAAACATCTACATTTATGGTAAGTGTACACAACTGTACTATGTTCTTCGTATTTCACTGTTGCAGTCATCACACTTGGGTTGATTCCCAAAGCTGAAGTAAAGTCCAAACTGGCCGTAATCTTTTATTATAAAACTTAAGCACTTTCAGGTTAAAAAACCCTTAGTCAGACAAATTTCATATAACCAAGACAGTCTTTAAATATTAAAACATTTCTAAAAGAAAAGTACAGTTTTGTACCTACCATAAATGTAGATGCTCGAAGATCCACATTGCTGCAGTCCTTACATATGGGTAGTCCGCTGTCCTCGGTCGGCCCGAATACCAAAGTATTAGGCTGACGTCGGTCAAGGCGCTTAAAACTGACATCAGGACGTCAGGGTACAAAAGCGCATGACCGACGTCATATCCTCAGTCTTTTCTTGCCCCAGATGTCAGAAGGCCCTAACCAGAAAGGCCAAAGCCAAAAAAACAGCAAAAAACAACCAACCACCCCTGCACTAACCATATTTACAATATTTACAACCCAAACCACACCACCACCTCTAACTACAGAGGGAAGGAGGGAGGGTAATTGGACTGCAGCAATGTGGATCTTGAACATCTACATTTATGGTAGGTACAAAACTGTACTATGTTCTTCATCTCACATTGCTGCAGTCCTTACATATGGGTAGAATCCCAAAGCAGAGGAAAGGGAGGATGGCAAAACTATAAAGCATTAGGAGCTGCCAAAATGCCCTGTAAAATTGCAGTGGCAAATCCAGCCCTAGATTTAGAGTAAAGTGGAAGGTGGTAATGCTTAGAGAAAGTATGCACTGAACTCCAAGTAGCTGCCTCCAAAATATCTTTAGTAGCCACCCCGTAAAAAGCTGTAGAAGTGGCAGTAGCCCTAGTGGAATGAGGCCTAATCCCAGCTGGAATCTCCTTACCATGATGGGAATAACAGAAAGCAATACAAAACCAATCCACTTAGAAATAGTTTGTTTTGAAACAGGTTTGCCCTGAGAACCCAAAGCAAATGAAACAAACAACTGCTGAGACTGCCTGAACCCTTTAGTTCTGCTCAAATAATATCGCAACTGTCTGTGTATATCCAAAGTGTGCAAAATCTTCTCCCCTTTATTTTGGGGGTTTGCATAAAAAGTAGGCAAATGAATAGTTTGGTTTAAAGCCACACTAGAAACCACTTTAGGCATAAAGGAAGGGTTAGTACGCAAAGACACCCTATCCTTGTGGAAAATTAAGAAAGGCTCAACCGCCATAAGGGCCTGTAATTCAGAAACCCTTCTCGCAGAGGTAATGGCCAACAAAAAAGCAGTCTTCCATAATAAATATTTCAACTCGGCCGTCGCTGCAGGCTCAAAAGGTTGTAGAGTGAGTTTCTCCAACACAAAATTGAGATCCCAAGCAGGAGTAGGAGCTCTACGTGGGGGTCTTATATTCTTTGCCCCTCTAAGGAATTGCTTAAACAAAGGATGAGAAAATAATGGTGGGTCACAGTCATAGTGAGCAGAAATTTCTGCAGCATGAACCTTTATAGAGGAGAAGGACAAACCTTTGTCCAATAACTCAGTAAGGTATTGAAGAGCAACACTTAAATTAGGTTTAGAAACATCAAAGTCCTCTGCTGTACTCCAAATTAAAAATCTCCTCCATTTCGCTGCGTAAACTTTCCTTGTACTAGGCCTTCTGGCCTCCAAAATAACATTCAAAACTTGTTGTGGAAGCTGAGGCCCTCCAGGGTTTAAAACAGAATATGCCAGGCTGTTAGATGTAGAGAGTGAAGTTTGACATTGAGTAAATGACTGTTCTCCTGAGACAGCAGGTGTGGAATCGAAGGCAAAGGCCATGGAGGCTCCCGTACCAGACTTCTAAGTAATGGGTACCAGTGCTGTCGAGGCCAATCCGGAGCTATTAAAATCATGGTTGGCTTGTCCTGTCTGACCTTCAGGAGTACCTTTGGGAGGAGAGGCAGTGGTGGAAAGGCATACACGTGAAGATTGCGCCAATTGAATGAGAGAGCATCCACTTTCCAAGCTGTGGGATGAAACCTTTTTGTGC
The DNA here is from genome assembly GCF_019279795.1 of Protopterus annectens. Taxonomy (NCBI): domain Eukaryota; kingdom Metazoa; phylum Chordata; order Ceratodontiformes; family Protopteridae; genus Protopterus; species Protopterus annectens. The sequence goes on from NC_056742.1 coordinate 364,003,021, forward strand.
AAAACTTTGGCAGCTGGTAATTTAGTGGAGAAGCGAACAGATCTATGTCTGGAGTTCCCCATAACACTGTCAATTTTGAAATACATGAGGATCCAATTTCCACTGTGGGGATCCATAATTTGTCTGCTCAACACATCTGCTAAGGAGTTCTGTGCTCCTGGCAGAAACCTTGCCTGAAGATTTAGCTGTAAACTGAGAGCAGTCTCCCACAAAATCATTGCTTGTCTGCATAGAGGATATGAATGTGTCCCCCTTGCTTGTTGATGTACCACATGACAGTTGTGTTGTCTGTTTGAATCAACACCTGCCCTGGAAAAGTAAATCCTTGAAAGCTATCAATGCAAATTGGACTGCTAACATCTCCTTCAAGTTGATATGTAAATGTTGAAGTCTGGCAGGCCACGTGTCTTGTACCCATTTTCCATTTAGATGAGCTCCCCAAGCTTTGTCTGAGGCATCTGTCGTTAGAATCTGACTCGCCTCTGGTGGGTCACAGAGAGTCCCTTGTTTAGGTGACATTCCTGGGCCCACCACAAAAATTCCTTTTGAATGCAAGGTATTATCTGAATGACAGTGTCCATATCTTAGCAGTGTTGGTCCATACATTTTGAGATACCATTGTAGCTTCCTCATATGCAGTTTGGCATTGGGAAGTACCAGAATACAAGATGCCATGAACCCCAAGGCTTGAAGGACTGTCCTTGCAGTCAGCCTGGACTGACGAGACAATTGGTGGAAGTAAAGAGAAAGATTCTTTTTGTTTGTCCGGGGTCAAAGAGGCCATCTGGGATGCTGTATTCAGTCTCACACCCAGAAAGCACATGTCCTGAGAGGGTACTAGACTGGACTTTATTTCGTTCACAGAATACCCTAGGCATCTTAACACTGCCATCACATACTGTAAATGAAGAAGAAGTTCGTCCTTTCCTTGAGCCAGAATCAGACAATCGTCCAGATAAGGATAGATTTGTATTCCTCTTAGCCTGAAGAAAGCTACCACTGGAGCCAGAACCTTTGTGAACACTCTGGGTGCAGTAGATAAGCCAAAGGGCAATGCAGAGAACTGATAATGAGAAGTCCCAGCCAGCATAGATACTTCCTGCAACAGGGCCTGATAGGAACATGAAGGTAAGCCTCCTTGAGATCCAGAGTCACCATCCAGTGATCTTTGCCCAGCAGAGGTAAAAGCTGTTGTAACGTCAACATCTTGAACTTGGGAATGTCCACATATGTGTTGAGGATAGATAAATCCAAAATTGGTCTCCACGTGTTCCCTTTCTTTGGTACTAGAAACAGGCGAGAATAAAATCCTAGGCCCACTTCTGGCAGAGGGACCGGTTGTATAGCTCCTATTTGAAGTAGTAGAGAAATCTGTTTGTGAGCCTCTAGTCTTTGCTGAGGAGGAACGTCTGGCATGCCTTTGAAAGGAGGTAAAGTATGGAAATAAAACTTGTAACCTTGGTGTATGATATCCAATACCCATTTGTCTTGGGTAATTAAAATCCAATTTTCCTTGAAGAGAGCCAACCGTCCTCCCAAAGGTGCTGCCAGGCAAGAAGGATCTGGCAGCTGAAAAAGTAGGTCATTGGGCCTGTTTACGAAAGGACTGGCCCCTGCCCTCACTCGAAGACTGTGCAGGTGAACTCCATTTTCTAGGTCTGAAGGAACTCCGAGCTCTGCCCCTACCACGTCTAGATCTACCCCTAGACTGAGAATCAGAAGAAGGATACATCCACCCCTTAGCAGGCCAATTTCTACTAAACTTTGGAGGCTGAACTTGCAAAAAATCTTTAACAGTCTGCATAGACTTAGCCTTGTCCTCCAATTTCTTCAAGACTGACTCCACAGGTGGACCAAACAACACTTCAGACTGCAAAGGAGCATCCAAAATCCTTGTCTTAACATGGTCAGATAAATTCTGATCCTTAAGCCAGGCGTGCCTGCGAAGAACTGAACCAGTGGCAGCCACCCTAGAAGAGGCCTGCAAAGCATCAAAACCACACTGTAAAGAATGCTTACCCACCTGTTCAGAGACATGCACCAAATCTTGTAATTCTTTACAGTCAATGCCTTCCGCCAGAGCATCCACCTTAGATTTCAATTGCGAAAGAAGAAAATTTTGATATTTCAACATATGAAACTGGCAATTCAAAGCCCTCATAGCTAAAGTAGAAGATGTATAGACCTTCTTTCCCCATCTATCCAAAGCTCTGGCCTCTTTATCTAGAGGAACGGATTCTTTACAACAGAGGCCTTGACACCCTTAGGTCCCTGACTAACAGATTCTGGGTCCGCCCTAGGACTCTTATAGAGATATTTATGAGCCTCAGGCACCCTGTAATACCTATCCGGTTTAACAGGCAGGAGGCAGAGAATCAGGATTAAGTGAAGCCTCTGAAAATACATCTTGCACAACATCCAGAACAGGGGTATAGCTAAGGGCCTATGTTGAGGTAAAACAAAAATTCTCTAAGCCTTTTCCGTGAATCAGAGAAGTCCTGACCTTCCCACTTAAAATGTTCCCTCATAGAATGAAGAGTCTCTGAAAAAGAAAAATCCTCTGGAGGAGAAGCAGAAGGAGTGGAATCTTCTGCATCAGAATCAGAATAAGGAGTGTACTCCTGCAAGTCTTCAGCCGAAGACTCTGAAACATCCGAAGCCTGTTCAAAACTTTCCAACTCTGGCTCCACCCTAGGCCTCTTATCAGGAGGGGGCAAAGAACCTCTAATCAGGGTAATCAAATCTTCTGCCATTTTAAGCATATGCTTCTTAGGCACAGACCCTGCTGAACTAGGACTGACACCAACAGAAGCTAAACCTGGCCTGCCTCTGGAAGAAGCCTTGGAAACAGAAGGAGAGGGTCTAACCACCCTGAGAAGGGAGGGGAGCACAGAAACCTGAGAAGCCCCTTCAGCCTGACCTGCCTCGTGAGAGGCCACATCCTGCAAAATCAAAGACTCCCCCTGAGACTCCAGAGAGGCCTCCATCGGAACCACCGGTTCCACTGAAGCCTCTAAAGAACCGGCGTCCAGAACGGACGACTCATCTTGCCTGGGTTTAACCGCTTTGTCTTTGCGCTTCTTCGTGGAAGCAGGCGTCGGAGTATCTGACGGCATATTATAATTGCACCGCTTACCGAAGACCAGCCTAGCACAATCTAACCTTACGCAATAGTGCGCTTATTAAACCTAGCACAAAGCGACACCCAACTACGTGCTCAGGCCCCAAACAAGGAATGCACAAAGAATGATAATCCCTATGCGGTATCGGTTTCCCACAAGAAATACAATTATTCACTTTTTCTGACATCCGGTATTACACTGAGGCAAGAAAAAACCAAAATATTCTAGCGGGTACTTAGCCAACTTGGATTCGGTCTGAAACTCCGAACTCGAAAAATTTCAGAACGCCGAGCGGCACTCATAGCGCTGCTTCTGCATCGGACCATGCGGCAAAAAAGACTGGGGATATGACGTCGGTCATGCGCTTTTGTACCCTGACGTCCTGATGTCAGTTTTAAGCGCCTTGACCGACGTCAGCCTAATACTTTGGTATTCGGGCCGACCGAGGACAGCGGACTACCCATATGTAAGGACTGCAGCAATGTGAGATGAAGATCATCATTAATTAATACAGTTGGCTGCTGACAACCCACCTGGGTTAAACAGTTCTGTACCTTTAAAACCAGCCTTAAAGAAAAGGCTGGTCAAGTATAGAAAGTAATTGGTTGCTTTTAGAAATGTTTTAATATTTAAAGACTATTATAGTTATGTGAAGTTTGTCTGATGAAAGTTTTTTTAACCTGAAAGCACTTACATTTTATAATAAAAGATTATGGCCAGTTTGGACTAAGTTTCATTTGTTTTTGGATTTGTTCTTACAAGAGGTTCGAGAGGAGTCCTTAAGGGAAGCTAAGAGGCTTGTGTTTTGCTACATAAAGCTGAAGTAAAGGGTGGAGGCAGTCAAGAAGAGTTGGGGCTGGCTAGGATGCCCTGTAAGACTGCTGTTGCAAAGCCTGCCCTGGATTTGGAGAAGATAGGCAGGTGGTAATGCTTGGTATGAACAGATCTCCATGTTGCAACCTCCAGGATGTCCCTGGTAGGGACCCCTCTGAGAAAAGCTGCAGAGGTGGGAGTTGCCCTTGTGAAATATGCCCTGACCCCCTTAGGGGGCAGTTTCCCGTGGTGTTTGTAACAGAAATGGATACAGTGTGCTATCCATTGGAGATGGTTTGTTTGGATTTGGCCTTGCCCTCCGCCCCTGCTGCAGAGCTGACTAGTAATTGGTCAGTTTTCCTAAAGGGCTTAGTCCTATCCAGGTATAATCTGAGCTGTCTGTGCACATCTAGAGAATGCTGAATCCTTTCCCCCCTTGTTTTGAGGCTTAGGGAAAAAGGTGGGCAAATGAACAGATTGATTAAGAGCCATACTGGACACCATGGGGGGGGGGGGGTAGCGTGAGCTTTTCCAACACAAAGTTAAGGTCCCAAGCTGGGGTAGGAGCTCTTCTGGGTGGCCTTAAATTGTTAGCCCCTCTTAGGAACTGTTTGATGAGAGGGTGAGAAAAGAGAGGTGGCTCTGTGCTGTAATGAGCAGAGATGGCAGAGGTATGAATTTTAATAGAAGAGAATAGGCCCCTGTGACGTAGGTTTGCTAGGTAATCCAGGATGAGAGGTGGGGGGGCTCTGCTGTTTCAGATCCTTTACCCTGGATCCAGGTGCAATACCTTTTCCACTTGTCAGCATAGGATTTTCTAGTGCTGGGACATCTGGCCTCATATATAACGTCCAGGACTTGCTTGCTTAGGCTGGCAACTGGAGGAGAGGTCAGGGAATAAGCCAGGCTGCCAGGTTCAGGGCCTGCAATTGTGGATGCATGAATTCTCCATTATGCTGGGTCAGGAGAGTTGGGATCTGAGGTAGGTGCCATGGGGGCAGGGATGACAGACTGCGCAGCAGTGGGTACCAGTGTTGGTGTGGCCAGTCTGGGGCAATCAAGATTGCTCTTGTTTTTTCCTCCCTTATTTTGAGTAGTACCCTTGTAAGAAGAGGTAGAGGGGGAAATGCATAGATTGAGGGTTTTTTCCATTGGAAGGATAGGGCATCCACTTCCTACGCCTTTCTGTGAGGTTCCCTGGTGCAGAATTTGCTGAGCTGGTGATTGTTGTGGGAGGCAAATAGGTCCACCTTTGAGGTGCCCCATTTCTGGGTTACAAGGTTGAAGGTGCTGTGGTTAAGTTGCCACTCGTGTGGGTCTAGGAGGTTTCTGCTTAAGTTGTCTGCTAGAGAGTTTTGGGAGCCTGGCAGGAATTATGCTAGCAGGTGAATTTGCATAGCTGAAGCAGTGTGCCAAAGGGTAATGGCTAGCCTGCAGAGGGGATAAGAGTGAGTTCCTTCCTGCTTGTTGATGTACCACATCACTGTGGTGTTGTTTGTTTTGATTAGTAGAGGCCTCGAGGAGAGTAGGGGTCTGAAAGCTTTCAGAGTGTGCTGAACAGTTACCATCTCTTTTTAGTTGATGTGCAGATGTATTTGATTTGGGCTCCAATGGCCCTGAATGCACCTGCCATCCAGGTGCGCACCCCAGGCATAATTTGGTGCATCTATGGTTAGGGTCTGGGCAGCGTGGGATTGTGAAAAGGGAAGACCCTTGTTGTGGTTGCATGCTGCTGCCCACCAAAGAAAATCTTTCCTTAGACAAGGTATCATATGTATGACAGTTTCCAGGTCCTGACAGTGTTGACACCAAAGGCTTTTTAAGTACCACTGAAGTTTCCTCATATGCAATATGAGCCATGAACCCTACAGCTTGCAGAATTTTCCTTGCGGATAACTGGGTTCTGGTGGCTAGTTGAGTGAAGTAGCCTGTCAGATAGGCTTGTTTTTCTGGAGTAAGGAATGCCATCTGGGATGCTGTGTCCAGGCTTGCTCCCAGGAATACAATTTTTTGAGTGGGGACTAGTTTGGATTTCTTTTCATTTATAGTGTACCCCAGGGAGGTCAGTAGGTCCTTTACAAAGGTCAGGTGCTGTAACAGCTTTTCTTGACTGTCTGTCTGAATCAGGCAGTCGTCTAAGTAGGGGTACATTTGAATATTCCTTTGTCTGCAAAAAGCAATGGCAGAAGCCAGGCATTTTGTGAAAATTATGGGAGCAGTGGATAAGTCAAAGGGAAGCGCAGAGAACTGAAAGTGCATAGCTCCTGCCCTGAAACATAGATATTTCCTGCAAGAATCCCTGATTGGGATGTGCAGATAGGCCTCTTTTAGGTCTAGGGTGGTTAACCAAGCATTCTTGGATAGCATAGGAAGAAGCTGCTGGAGGGTGAGCATTCTGAATTTTGGTATCACCAGAAAGGTGTTTAGAATTGCTATATCAAGGATTGGGTGCCAGGTGCTCTCTTTTCTGGGTACCAAGAAAAGTCTGGAATAGAAACCTTGGCCTATCTGGTCTGCAGGAACAGGCTGTATTGCCCTCATGGAGAGCAGGGAACTTTGGTTTTGGGCCTCTGTTCACTGGTTGGGAGGAAGATCTGGGAACCCTTTTGGGGTTGGCAGTGGGGGAAAATAAAATTTGTACCCTTGGGACACTATGTTGAAGACCCATCGGTCGTTGGTGATGGGGCCCAGTTTTTTGCATGGGAAGCGAGTTTTCCTCCTGGGGGACAAGCAGGTAGGCAGAGGTAAGAGGTGGAGTTGTAAAGTCATTCTGAGTTCTTTATATAAGGGGGTGGCTTAGCACTCCGTTTTTGAAGTGGAAAAACTCCATTGCATAGATCACTGCATTCCCAGGGACTGCTGTCGGGGGGAGGTCTACTTCCCCTAAATCTTGTCTGAGCTGACCTTGAGGGGACTGGAAAGGGCCAGTGCTTGGAGGGGCAATGCCAACTGAACCTCGGAGGCTGGACTTGCAAAAAGTCTTTTAACTGTCTGCATAGATTTAGCTTTTTCTTGCATCTTTTTTAAGACCTCTTCTGCCTTGGTGCCAAACAAATTGTCTTTGTTCAGTGGTGCGTCCAATAGTTTTGATTTGACATGGTCTGGCAAGGTCTGTTCCTTAAGCCAAGCATGCCTTCTAAGTTAAGAACCTGTGACTGCTGCCCTGCAGGATGCTTCTAGGGCGTCAAAGCCACATTGCAAGATATGTTTAGTAACTTAGCTTGCAGAATGCATAAGCTCCTGTAATTCTTTATTTTCTGCACAAGGTGAAAGATAGATATTTTTGTTTAAGGAGTTCCATTGTATGTTTCTGGTATTTCAGCATGTGCAACTGACAATTTAGTGCTCTGATGGCAAGAGTTGCAGAGATGTATACTTTTTTACCCCATCTGTCTAAAGCTTGGGAATCCCTGTCCAAAGGGGTGGGATTCCTAGCTGTGGTTGCTTTTATTCCTTTAGGTCCTTGGGAGATGACCTCTGGCTCAGCAGTAGGATTTTTGAAAAGAAGTTTGTGTGAATCAGGAACTCTGCAATACCGGTCAGGTTTCCTGGGAGCAGGTGGGAGGGTGTCAGGAGTGAAACTGGATTCCATGAAAACATCATCCACAACATCCAGGACAGGAGGAATAGCTAAAGGTCTGTGCTGTGGTAAATCTAAAAATTCCATGAGTCTCTTTTTGGACTGAGGGTAGTCCTGACATTCCCATTGAAATGCTCTCTCAAAGTATGTAGGGTTTCATCAAATGAAAAATCCTCTGGAGGAGAGGCAGAAGAAATGGATTCCACTGCATCTGAATCCTCATAAGCAGACAAGGGCATGTCTTCATATTCAGAAACCTCAGAGTCGGACTCCTGGCCAGATAAAACTGCGGGGGACAAGTGTATTTTTCTTTCAGAAGGAGTAGGCTGGCTTCCCTTAACAAGCATAAGGTGGTCTGCCATTTTAAGCATTTGAGATTGAGGCATGGAAGCAGGTGCTTGAGTTTTGGTCGTCGTTTTTTTTTAGGCATAGTTCATACTCTGGGCCTTAGAAACTCGGCAGTTTTAGAAAGAACTGAAGATGCAAAAGAAGTCTTCGGTTTGTTTTGAATATCGGTAGTGCAAAGAACTTCCTCGGCAGCAGCCTGCGAATCCACAGAAGTGGGCATCAGGGGCTGCGAAAGCACCTCACTGAGGACCGGCGGACTGGCGACTAGCTTAACAGAAGTGTCAGCGGCAGTTTTGGACCTGTGCGGTCTGTCTCTGTCTTTATCCTTATGTTTTTTTTTTTTTTGGAAGATCGGTAGTCAGATGGCTTACCGAAGCCATTTCGGAATACGGAGATAGAGAGCGAAAATATTTAGCTATAAGGGCCCAACGACGTATAGTTCTGGGGTTGAACAAAGCACAAAACCGACAGCACGGGACGTCGTGGTCTGGGCCTAAACAGGTGACGCAGTAAGAATGGAAATCTCGGTATGGTATTTGTTTTCCACACGAGAGACAATTGTTAACTTTTGCTGGCATCGGTTAGAACAAGAAAAAAGGATCCCCAATGGGGTACTTAGCTTTGGAAGACTTCAACTTCAATTTCGGAATAGAAAACTCAGGTAGCGGACGACTGGCATTCGTGCGAACTGCTTCTGGCTCCTCAGCAAGAAAGACTGATGTAATGGCGTCGGCTGCCTGATTTTATACCACTGACGACCTGACGTCAGTCCTGGGGCGACAGCAACCGACGCAGAAATACTAGGCCTCTGGTATTCGGGCCAACTCAGGGCTACCCCTGGCAGGATAACCCAAGTGTGATGACTGCAACAGTGAAACACAAAGAACATTGGGGTACTTACCTGAATGCGGCTTGGTAACCAGCAGACAAACGAGCATTCAGACAGACGATCAAAGATGGTATTCAGACTGGCAGCAAAGAAGTTCTGAGGATAAGTCTGTATGTCACCTTTTGCTCTACTGCATGCACAGAGAGCATGTGTGTGATGTACGGTGCACCTATTACACCCTAAAAGCTTTGGTATACTGGCCAGACGTCAGGCTACCCTTGGCAAGGATCCCTATTGTAAAGAATACTGCAACAGAGATATGGAAGGACATCATGATATACTCCTGAGAACATAGGAAAACATGTTTTTAAAGAAGCTGATAACACTGACAAAATGCATATCTACTAGGTAGGTCTGTACCCTCGGGGAAAAAAAAATACCAGAAAGAGTAATACCCACAGTATGCCTGGCAGCTAGAGGGTTTGGTGAACTCTGCAAAAAAACAAAATCCAAAAGACTTACCAATACATGCATTAGAATCACAGTTTTCCTATGGCCATAATTTGCCAAACGCAATGGAATGTTCTTTCCATGGACATTAAGTTGGCATTTTTGCAAGGTATGGAACTTTCTCATAATCCCTGTGTCTGTAGGCAAGATCTATGGGGAAGTGTATGAAGGCTCAAAAAACAAATTTATGGTATGGCATAAGTATCCCCCTACCAGTATAACAAAGCAAAAGACATTCTTAAATTAAGGCAAAACGGAGGTTGACACCTGCTGTGTACTGCTCTCTAGAAGGGAGCAATAACTTTGTTAGAGTGCTTCCTTGCCAGGTGAATGTTTTTTTATATAATGGGTCAAAAGCTCTGCTACTTCAATTTCCTTACTTGAAATTTACCCCTTCATGATGGCCAAGAAGAGGATGACCACTTCTGTTTTTCCAGACTGGGCTTGGCTAACACTAATGGAATGGTGTTAGCATAATAAGAGCGCTACATATATATTTCTAAGGCACAATCATGGCTAATGCGGTGAAAAGAAACTATCACAGTCTTGAAGAGCTTAACTTGAAAACAGGGAATACTTTCTAGGTCACCAAACAAAGCAGATCAAATATAGCATTTGATTCTTCCTTCCTTTTTTTTTTAATCTAATCTAGCACAGACCATGCTAGTAGATTATTCTAGAAAAAAATGTTCACAAAAGGCCATTCTGCTAAGGTAGTTCTAAAATTTCAACCTCCAGGGAAGGACGAAATCCTAGCATTAGTTCTCTCCAGTGATGATCCACATAGAAACTTACCTGATAGTGGTACTCAAGAGAAGTATTGGACTGTTTTGATGGAAGAAAAAAACTTCTCACCACACTGCTGATGGTCAAAAAGATTTTGAAAAGTGGTACACAGCACCTTTACAACAGTAACTCTTGCCAAATCAGGCAGCTTCAAAAATTGTACCCTAAATACCCTAACTATGCTCTATTCTGAACCATCAAACAATAACAGTCCATCAGGTGCAACGACCTGCATTCAGGCTGGTGCAAGACAAATGGAGGATCTCCCGCGTAGGTCTATTTATACCCCATATGGTGAAGAGTTGAGGTCATCATCTGGACGTATGCCATCAGGAAGGTAAAGCTTTGGTACCCCAGCTGGATATCAGTGGATGACAATCCATCTGTTATGAATACTGCAACAGTGACATCATTCAGTACATTTACCCTATAGCTGAAACAATGAACTATAATTCCTTGTCAGAAGAAAAAAAGGCTTCAAATGAAAATCAGTGACACAGAAGAATTCATTCAAACTAAAAGAAGCTACCAAAAACGCGCCTGTTAGATTGTCTTACTAAGAATGGGTTTCTACCCTTCAGCTTCTAAAGACACCTGAATAAAGAACATAGCAAAATTTAAATCAAACACATTTTTAAGACACTGTTAAGTCTGCAGTTGCTTCTTTTTTCTGAGACTTTTATATAGTGGGCACATGCTTTATAACAAAGTTAGCCAGCAATACCTGCTTTTTGGAAAGAAATTTGTGCTTTTAAAGCAGTATGAACTGTGGAGTGTATGTATGTGTGTGTGTGTGTGTGTGTGTGTGTGTGTGTGTGTGTGTGTGTGTGTGTGTGTGTGCGCGCGTGTGTGTGTGTGTGTGTGCGTGCGTGTATGTGTGTGTGTGTGTGTGTGAGCAAGGTTTACTTGTGTCTGATTTTCTAGCCTCTCTCATAACATTTCACACATCCTCAGACTATACTGTGCTTGCCTAGAAATATGTAACCATCCAAGTTATCACCTTTAAAGTGACAGGTTAAAGTGCAGGATGGACCCCTTTGTTTTGAGACAGGAGGTATGCATGCTGGGGCAACACTTTCAATTTCTCCCCTGAAGACTGTGTAGGAGAGCGATCCAGTGTTGTTTTGTCAAAAGGGGGCTATTAGAATGATTTTTGGTCTTTCCACTATGATTTTTAGGAGTACTCTGGGGATCGAGGGCACATAAAGCAAGGCCTAAAGATACAGACCTGTCCAATTCAGGGAAGAGGCATCTACTTTCCAAGTTTCTGGACCTGTTGTTATGCAGCAAAACTGTTTCAATTGTCTGTTCAGAGGTGAGGCAAACAACTCTACTCTCTTACATACTAGTCAAATCTAGAATTTTCCTGCTCAACATCCACTTATCAGGGTCTACTTGGAGTCTGATCAACCTGTTTTGTTACCACATTTTGTTGTGAGGTATGTCAGTCACAAATACCCCTTCAAGCTAATTTCCAGGGTTACACTGAGTCTGCACGGAAGATCCTTGTTAATGTGCTACATTTACTGTGGTACTGTTTCTCATAATCTGGTGGACCCCTTTCCTTGCGCAAAAGGCTGAAGGCCTTAAAATGCCAGAAAGACTGCCATCTCCTTTATGTTTATAAACCATTTCTTCAACTTTCTATCACATGGTCCTGGGACATGGCGACTCCCTACATGGGCAACCAAAGCAACATCCCAGGAGTCTATAGTGAGGGTCAAAGTGGGCTGATGTGTTCAGGACAACCATTGATTGAAATGCCACTATACTATCCAACAACAACACGATAAATTTCCTTAATGATATTGCTTCTTGTGTAGAATCCACTGGAAGTATAGGGTCTGGTGAGAGACTGTCCTCTGGGAAGGGCGGTACCTAAACTAAGCTCCTTGAGAGAATCAGGCTTGATTTATTCTTGCTAATCATGAGACCCAGATCCCTGAAGGAATTTTGGAATGAATTCCAAAGCCCTATCTATTGCCTGCCTGGATTCTGCAAGGATGATACAGTCATCTAGGTAAGGATAACTGTGGATGCCTTTTGACCTGCAGCATGCAATTACTGGAGCCAGTTACTTGGCAAAGATTCTGGGTGCAGAAGACAAGTCGAACGGCAATGATGTAATTGGAAGTATTTTCCTCTTGCTATAAACCCGAGAAACAGCTGGTGCTGCTTGGCTATGGGGATATGAAGGTGTCATTTTTTTTAGGTCTAGAGTGGTTATAAGAGCCTGATATGGCAGTAATGGTAATAAATAGGCTTTGGCGAATTAAAATTACAAAGTCTGAAATCACCAGAATCTTGTTTAAATCTGATAGAACATGCCTTCCCTACTGAAACCAGAAATATATTAGAGTAAAAAAACTGTCCTTCTTCCCTAGATGAATGGTATACTTCATAGGTAGGTACTAGGCTATTGGCCCAAGTAAGCCTAGCCAACAAGGTTCCCTGGCTTATGCCATCCAAGAAAGTTATTTTCCTGTGCCCCTGTCGAGCAGAGCCACAGAAGTGATCCCTGGGGCATATTTCCTACTTCCCATCCACACATCAAAAATTGTCTTGAAGAGTGCTAATGAGGAACTTTGCTTGACACAGATGGGTAGCTTGTTCCAGAGAATGGGAAGTCTCTGGGACAGGAATCTATCCCTCCAGCATGCCCTGTTTATTGTGGTGACAAGGTTTAGGTCCCTAGAGTGTGTAGCTCGGAGGGATTGGGATTTCTTTAGGTGTAGCATGTCCAACAGCTCTGGGTTTGACATAGCTTTACATGTTAGGCAGAGATCACCTCGGAGTAGGCGATATGCTATGGAGTAAAGCTGGAGTTTTTTGAGATGGTCAGTGTAGGGCATCTGTTTGAGGCCAGTAATCCTCTTTGTGAGGTACTTCTGTGGCCTTTCTAGCTGCTGCAGATGTCTTGTGAGGTACATTCCAAAAGGGGAGTTGTACTCTATAATGGGTCTAATGAGTGGCTAGTAGAGGGGAACAATGACCTCTTTTTCCTGGATGAGAACCCTTTTGTGATGAGGTCTGCCACGTAGAAGGATTTCCTGACTACTGTGGCAATGTGATTATCAAAGGAAAGACTACTGTCCACCTGGGTCCCACGGTCTCTTATCACACATTCGGCGTTAAGTAGACTGCCGCCTGTGTGGTAGTTTATGGGTACAGAGTTTTTAACAAAGGGGATGACAATGCACTTTTTGGCATTGAGCTTGAGGCCATGGCTCTGACACTAGGCATCTGTCACAGTGAGGCCCTTCTGTAGGATGTCCACATCATTTGGGGACTCAACTATGGCTCCTAGTTTGAGTCTGCAAACTTCATTAGCCGAAGGTCTTCTGTGTTAGCCTGTACTTCAGAGAAGTAGATACCAAACAGGAGACGTCCCAGGACTGAACCCTGTGGTACTCCACTTGTCACTGGTTTGAAATCAGATTTGGTGTCTGCAACTTTTACAGTGTGGGTTCTGTCAGTGAGCCAGTTGGCAACCCATCTTGTGACGTAAGGATTTATACCTAGTTTAGTGAGTTTAGCTATAATTCCAGAATGGGCGATGATGTCAAAAGCCTTGGCGAGGTCAAGATAGGCTGTGTGAACCACCTTACTCTCATCTACGGCTTTGGTGACTGCGTCAAAGAAGTCAATCAGATTCAGGAGGCATGATCTGCCTTTTACAAACCTGAACTAGGTTGGGTCCAGAGTTTGGAGGTTACCAAGGTCTTTGTTTATGAGTTCCATGATGATACGTTCCATGGCCTTACAAACCAGGCTCGTCGGGTTAATAGGGCGATAGTTCCCAGGATCAGTGGTGGCTCCTGTTGTGCGCCATTCAGCGGGCACAATGCCTGATGTGATACTATGACTGAACATGGTGCTTAAGTGGGGAGCCAGTTCATGTAAAACACAGTCTGGGATGTTGTCCGGTCCCCATGGATGCTGTGTTTTTGGCTTTAGTGAGTGCAGCTTTTACCTGTGTAGTTGTGATTACAGGGACTCTGTATTCTTCCTGTATAGATATGGGCCCTTTAGGGGGTGAGAGGGGGGTAAAGTTAGCACTTAACCTATATGCCAGGATGTTGGCAATATCAGTTGGTTCTGTAATTTTTGCGCTGTTGTGCTGTAACTCAGAGCAGATCTGGGTGTTGCCATTGAGATTCTTGATATAGCTTTGGTTGTCCCTAGAATCAGTGGCAATTTTGCTTTCGTAGCTAGCTTTGGAGAATCTTATAAGGGATCTCAGCTTCTTAATGAGGCTGACCAGGGAACTCCACTCATGGGATTTTACTCTCTTTTGCAATAGTTTCTTCCTTCTGTTGTACAGTTTGTTTATGGCAGGGGACCACCAGATTGGCTTCCTTTTATTGGAGGATAGAGTCTTGGTTCTGTTTGGGATAGTACGATCCATGCACTCATGTAAGTGCATCTATGCAGGATTCAGCAGTCGTAAATGTATTGTCCATCTGCATGGGTGACATGAAGTTCACCACTTCTGCCTTAAGAAGCATGACGTTGGCTTTGGAGAAATTTTTTACCTTGGTTTCTTTAATGGGGGGTGGGGGCGGGATGTGGATAACTAGGGTGATTAGCTTATGGTTGGATATGACCAATGGGGAGTTAATTTCAGGTGTGGAACACCGGTCAATATTGTTGCCTCGGTAGCAGTGTGGATAAGTTGATCCAGGGCATTGGAATTTATGAATTCCAGAAACCGTTGCACGAAGGAGTTGGTACATCAGTAGTTTTCCCAGTTAATGGTGGGGTAGTTGAAATTGCGCATTATTAGGGTGTTTGGTTGAACCCTAATATTTTCCAATATATCAAGAAAAGAGGAGTGGGAATCCTGGGGCATGGTGGGGGATGTGTAGCAAGCTACAATTTGGATTGCAGTTTTGCCCACAGTTAGTTGCACTTAGATAACCTTGGATGCATTATGCTGAGCAACTAGCCTGGAGGTGTGGATATCTTTAATGAATATGGACACACCTCCGCCTTTGGTGTTCCGGTCGAGGTTAGGTGGTCGAAAAGTGTGGTATGAGTTATAGCCTGGTAATGCAGGGGTGCCCTCTGGAGCCTTGAACCAGGTCTCAGTCACTGCACAGATATCGAAGTTCTCCATTTTAAGGAGTGCCTCGAGGGACTGCATTTTGAGATTTAGACATCTAGCATTGAGTAGCATTACCCTTAGTTTTTGCTTGCCTGTTCCTGTTACGGTGGTGAATTTGTCATTTGAACCTTGCCTAAAAAAGGCACAACAGGGTCAGCAAGAGCCTTAGCCAGTATCCGGAATCCCAGGGGTGAAAGTTGCAGGCCATCTCTGGCAAAGCATCATGGTCTATCGACCATGTCGTCCCAGGCAGACAGATACTGGATCCCCTTAGAATGACACCAGAAGCTTAGCCAATTGTTGAAGTCATTTTGTCCTTGTACTGCGGTATCATTCTGGGCGATGGCAGGATGCTACTCAGGGCTAGGGTCATACCTGCCTGGGCTACAAGATCGGAGAGCTCTTCCATGTCTGTTTTCATGTAGTCCATGGAGGTACAGCTCACGTCATTCACACCAACATGGACAATGACAGAGTCATATTTGTACTTGCTGTGGAGTGACCGGAGTGCGTGGGTTACCTGGTGGATCCTGGCACCTGACAAGCAGCTGACAGTAACTTTCTCCTTGTTTAGCCTGGTGAGTGGGACATCAGTGTGCCTGACTATAGAGTTACCTATGATTAGTGTGTTAGGTACGCTGTTTTGCCTTATGGGCTGTAGTTGAGTGGCACACTGAGTCTGTGGGCTATGTGTCATTTGGGCTGTGTTGGGGGGTGGAGGTTGCTTGCGTTTCTGTTTTGGAGGTCTCTGTTGCTTGAGCAGATTATTACTGAGAGCCTCCGCAAATAGTTTTGCGTTTCTATGTGTGGATTTTGGTGGTGTAGGTTTAGTGGGACTATGTGATGAGTGTGGTGTGGTGTGGTGCAAATGTTTACCTTCTCCTCTTGACTGTCAAGTTCAGTCTTGGTTGGAGAGAGCTTTACCTCCAGTTTGGCTAGATAAGTGCATCGCTCACAGGTTGTAGTGTTGGGTGGTAGGAGGAGAGGGTTGTCTGTGTACATGAGGCAATTGCTACATTGTCCCAAGATGCCCAGATTCATCAGATAGACAGAAGAGAACACTGGGAGCTGCAAGTGAGGAAAGTAAGTACAAAAACTGTTTTCCTCTAGGTAATGAGGAAGGTTGAGTGCTGTAGTAATCTGTAGCTTACTTAGTGCTTACAAATTCTGAACAACTGCTGAGCACGAATAAGCAAATTCAAGTGTTAAAACTAAGAATTTGTATCTGAACTAGACTAGTTACAGGAAGGGGGAAGCAAGTGCAAATGCGGGTTTTTAAATCAAAAAGTTGAGAGTGATAGAAAATTGCCCAAACGGCCAATAACTACAATTTCTGGGTCAGAACCACTCCTTATGTGGTAGATAGGTTACCTAGTGCTTACCACTCCCACTGATAAGCTAGAAGGCTTCCCTCCAACACAAAAAGGCTTGGGGGGCTCAGGAGCTTACAAACAGTCCTGAATATAGCAAATCTGTATCTGCACTAGACTAGTTACAGGAAAGGAAGGAAACAAGTGTACATTTTTTGTTACAGTTAAGCATAACACAGGGAGATTCTAGCAAAGTTATTTTTTGTAAAGGAAAGGGAGAGAGGAGAAGCAGAAGATAACTCAAGGTTAGGAGTCTAAGTGAGTTGGCCTTCTCAAATGTTCTCTCTGTATTAGGTAGAATGAGCTAATGTCACTAGACTAGGAGGAGTGTCCCAGATCAAATTTATAGAAGGGGCAGGCAACTGCAAAGCCACCAAGTATAACAGCAAGACACCAACAGGGAGGGAGGCTGGGGAACAACACTAAAGCTACTAGCCTACACTCGTTTAGACAGTAAACACTACAGAAATGTTTATCACAGCAGAAGAACAGCAGCAAGCCACAAAATGAAAGTTTTAAACAGATAAAGGAGCCAGGAGACTCTACAGAATGTTTTTAACTGCAAACAAATCAGTTATATGATACACTCCTTGGCAGGAAATCTGAAGAAACAAATAGGTGCTTAACATGTACAGAAAATTTCCCATTAATACCTTTCACACAGTGAAACTAGCTAAAAAGCTTTACAAACAGTGGGACAGTAAAAAAACTTATTTATCAGGCCCTGTAAGGCCATGACTTTTGTATTTCTTTTAGGACTGTACAAATACAGACTAATTTATCCTTCTGATCCTTTGGCACTGAAGGAATGCCTTGGTAACCTTGGTAAGAAATGTTTAGGACCAACTGGTGTTGGGAATGGCCTCCCAGTTTTTTTTTCCTACAACGGAGGTTAAGCACTCTCCAACTTTCTCTGAAGGGAGAGAGACCAAAGGTGAAGAAAGGAGGATGGGTTAGGGTGGGTTTAAGGGAAGAAGGCGAAGGGCCATGGGTGTTCCTTCCAGATATCATAGTCCTGGGGCTTCCAAGCTTCTCCTTAGTTCTATTCTAGTCTGAACTTTTTAATTTTTCACTTTGCCAAACTTGTTTACGCCCTGTTTAGGATACAAGAGTCAATATCTGGCATGGCAGTTTCTGCTGAATTTAGGAGCTTGAATGGTAACAAATAGATATTTGAGAGACTGCACACCCTTGCCCTTTGCCTCAAGTCTCTTGAAAACTCCTTCAGCAGGGAATGAAAAGAGGAGATACTTGTCTGAGGGTGGACATGTCTGGTCAAGTTCACAGCCCCTTCCAGCGAAGTCTCTGAAAAACAGATCCTATGGTTGCTTCCATGCATGATGCATCCGCAACATCATAACTGTATTCTTGGACTGTTTGGCTGTGCATTGGACCCCACCTTTTCTAGCAGGGAATACTAAACAGTAGGCATGTAGGTCTGGTAGTTTAAGGCTCCGAAAGACAGAGTAGCACAAGTGCAATATTTTTCCAAACATGCCCTACTCTGTCTGTAATTGAGATTTGGGTTCCTGCAGTTCCTGGATAAAACCAGAACAGATCCCTTAGGAAGAACAGCAGCAGGATCCTTATAAAGCATGATGCAACCATACCTCAATCAGAAGGCAGCAGAAGCTGGGAAAAGTATGATGTCCTATTTTAATGCAAATCCATGACTCTACAGAAACGGTCAGGTTTTCTAGGGGCAGGAGAGAGGCAGTATGTATCTACAGATGCTGTGGTGAATACATGCTACAGAACATCCAATACTAGAGGAAAATGAGTGCTTTAGGCTCAAGCAGGCCCATGAAAGCTCTGTATTTTAGCTGGGCCGCTGAGTATTCCTTAGCTTACCACTGGAACATTTCCTTGATTTTATGAAGTGTGTCCTAAAAGCAGAAATTCTCTGTTGAAAAAACTGAGGCAAAGGTATTCATGGTGACCGACTCCTGTGCAATACCAGAGTGGAATCTGGTCAGCTTAAGGCAGTTCATCTGCTACAATGTCATGTGAATGAAATTTCTCAACTTGGTATTCCACCCTTCTCTTTTTAGAAAGGGGCTAAGACATCATCATTCTCTTTCGGCTTTTCCCGTTAGGGGTCGCCACAGCGGATCATCTCTTTCCATTTCTTCCTATCCTCTGCATCTTGCTCTGTCACACCAACCGCCTGCATGTCCTCTCTCACCACGTCCATAAACCTTATCTTAGGCCTTCCTCTATTCCTCTTACCTGGCAGCTCCATCCTTAGCATCTTTTTCCCAATATACCCATCATCCCTCCTCAGCACATGTCCAAACCAACGCAATCTCGTCTCTCTTGCTTCGTCTCCAAACTGTCCAACATGAGCTGACCCTCTAATATACCGATTCCTAATCCTATCCATCCTAGTCACACCGATTGCAAATCTTAACATCTTTAACTCTGCCACATCCAGCTCTGACTCCTGCCTTTTGTCAATGCCACTGTCACCAACCCATATAACATAGCTGGTCCCACTACACTCTTGTAGACCTTCCCTTTCACTCTTACGGATACGCGTCTGTCACAAATCACTCCTGACACTCTTCTCCACCCATTCCACCCTGCCTGTACTCTCTTCTTCACCTCTCTTCCACATTCACCATTACTCTGAACTGTTGATCCCAAGTACTTAAACTCGTCCACCTTTACCAACTCTACTCCCTGCATCCTCACCATTCCTCTACCCTCCCTCTCATTTACACACATATATTCTGTCTTAGCCCTGCTGACCCTCATTCCTCTGCTCTCTAGAGCATATCTCCACCTCTCCAGAGTCTCCTCAACCTGATTCCTACTCTCACTACAGATCACAATGTCATCTGCAAACATCATAGTCCACGGGCCTCCTGTCTGATCTCATCTGTCAACCTGGCCATCACCACTGCAAATAAGAAAGGACTCAGAGCTGATCCTTGATGTAATCCCACCTCCACCTTAAGCGGATCTGTCACTCCCACTGCAGTCCTCACCACTGTCACACTACCCTCGTACATATGCTGTACCACTTTTACATACTTCTCTGCCACTCCCGACTTCCTCATACAATACCACAACTCTTCTCTAGGCACCCTGTCATATGCTTTCTCCAAGTCTACAAAGACACAATGCAACTCCTTCTGACCTTCTCTGTATTTCTCCATCAACAGTCTCAGAGCAAACATTGCATCTGTAGTGCTCTTTCCTGGCATGAAACCATACTGCTGATCACTAATCATCACCTCCCTTCTTAACCTTGCTTCCACTACTCTTTCCCATAACTTCAAGCTGTGACTAATCAGTTTTATCCCTCTGTAGTTACTGCAGCTCTGCACATCACCCTTATTCTTAAAGATAGGTACCAAAACACTTTTTCTCCACTCCTCAGGCATCCTCTGACTTTCCAAAATTTCATTAAACAATCTAGTTAGAAATTCCACTGCCATTTCTCCTAAGCACCTCCATGCTTCCATTGGTATGTCATCTGGGCCAACAGCCTTTCCATTCTTCATCCTCTTCATAGCTGCCCTTACTTCCTCCTTGCTAATCTGTTTCACTTCCTGATTCACTATCCCCACATCATCCAACCTTCTCTCTCTCTCATTCTCTTCATTCATCAGCCTCTCAAAATACTCTTTCCATCTACTCAACACACTCTCCTCTCTTGTGAGTACCTTTCCCTCACTATCCTTTATCACCCTTACATGCTGCACATCTTTCCCAGCTCTGTCCCTCTGTCTAGCTAATCGGTACAGGTCCTTTTCTCCCTCTTTAGTGTCCAATCTCTCATTACAACTCTCCATATGCCCTATCCTTAGCTTCGCCACCTCTCTCTTTGCCATCGCCTCATCTCCTTATACTCATGTCTACTTTCTTCATCTCTTTGACAATCCCACTTCTTCTTCGCCAGCCTCTTCCTCTGTATACTCTCCTGTACTTCCGCATTCCACCACCAGGTCTCCTTGTCCTCCTTCCTCTGTCCAGATGTCACACCAAGCACCTTTCTAGCAGTCACCCTTACCAGTTCTGCTGTAGTTAACCAGCTATTCGGTAACTCTCTACTGCCTCCCAGTGCCTGTCTTAATTCTTCCCTAAACTCCACTTCACAATCACCCTTTTTTAACTTCCACCATTTAATCCTTGGCACAGCTTTCACATTCCTCCTCCTCTTCTTGATCACCAACGTCATTCTACATACCACCAATCTATGCTGCTTAACTACACTTTCCCCTGCCACCACCTTACAGTCTCCAATCTCCTTAAGACTGGCCCTCCTACATAGTATATAATCAACTTGTGAGCATCTTCCTCCACTCTTGTCGTCACCCTATGCTCCACCCTCTTCTTAAAATACGTATTCACCACAGCCATGTCCATCCTTTTCGCAAAATCCACAATCATCTGAACTTCTGCATTCCTCTCCTTAACACCATACCTACCCATCACTTCCTCATCCCCTCTGTTCACTTCACCAACATGCCCATTAAAGTCCGCTCCAATCACTAGTCTCTCACCCTTGGGTACACTCACCACAACTTCATCCAACTCACTCCAAAATTTCTCTTTCTCTTCCATCGCACACCCAACTTGAGGAGCATATGCACTAACAACATTCATCATTACACCATCAATTTCGAGCTTCATAAACATCACTCGGTCAGACACTCTCTTCACGTCTAAAACACTCTTGGCATATTGTTCCTTTAGTATAACCCCTACCCCATTTCTCCTGCCATCCACACCATGATAAAACAATTTGAACCCGTTTCCTAAACACCTGGCCTTACTTCCCTTCCATCTGGTCTCTTGCACACACAATATATCAACCTTCCTTCTCTCCATCATATCAGCTAGCTCTCTTCCTATACCAGTCATACTGCCAACATTCAAAGTTCCTACCCTCACTGCTACACTCCTAACCTTCCTCCTATCTTCCTGCCTTCGGGCACGCCTTCGCCCTCCTCTTCTCCTTCGGCCAACAGTAGCCCAATTTCCGCCAGCACCCTGTTGGCTAACAGTACTGGTGGAAAGGGGCTAAGGCACTTTCTGGTAACTCCAGTGCTGGATGATGAGTTTTCAGAAAAGACATAAAAAAACCTGAGTGGTAGAAGTAAAAGCCTGGGAGTCGGATGGAGTTAAGGCACTTCCCAATTTTGGCCAAGGCAATCTGACTAGCACTGGTTTGGTCTCTGGTGTCTTTTGTCTCATGTCTTTGGATACAACCGTCTCGGGGGTCTTGCATCACAGAAGGGAGAACGGGACCCTCCAGGAACCTGCTTGAGGAAAAATATCCTTGGGATAATATTCTCCAATTCCAAAATAATTTGAGCAACTACTACTGGCATTATTCTGTGGCATACTTATCAGGGCATGCAAAAATCAAATACATTCTGGCCTGAAAGAAGGTCACACCACAGGTTTTGGCCAAAACGGACTCTGAGGGTAAGGGCTGAGAAAAAAACACTTCAGCATGTTCGGGGTGGCTGGATCCACAGAATAGTATGTTCTAATTCTATGTCCACAATCTCTAGACATCTCTCAATGTCTCGTCTGACTTATTTTTTCCAGCAGGAGATTTCTGGAGGCCTTGGCCAATGGTGAGGCAGCTTTGAACCAGGTACACTCCCTTCTGGCTGGGAACTCCTGGAGAGACTGTCTTCTTTTTTTGGACCGTCACTGGAGTGAAACTAGGACTGACAGCAATAACAACATGCAGTTCATGTTACTGCACAGCAACATTTAAAGATGGTGTCAATAAATGCACTTCTTATATGAGCAACATTCTTCGGTAGTGATGGCAGGGTACTGGCCAAGGCTTGGGGGTGGGGTGGGGGGGCAGAGCTCGAAGTCAGGCCAACAAGTCAGGTTACCTTAAGGCAGGAATTCCAAAAGTAAGGACTTCATAGGTTCATATGTTAGTACTAGGCTAACTGCCCTTGCAAGCACATGAGAGCCATTGTAAGCCTAGCCAATTATCCCCTGTGAGACTCAAACCCTGCACCTTGTCTTTGTAAGGCAAACACCTTAAGCACTGGGCCACCCTTCCAACCGCAACAGTGAATACTCTGATGAACATCTGGTGTATGAACAGTGTGTGTTTTTGACAAAGATGAAAAAGGGGGCAGTTCTGGACTTTTGATTTGTTAGATTCACTGAGTTATGTAGTACTAAAACAATGCATTACCATTCAGGTGGGCATGACAGATATAAAGATGCTGAGGGGAAACTGGTTAAGTAATCTTAAGCTGTAAAAACAGAAACAAAAGAACCCAAAATAAACTATAAAACAGACTTCTCAGAAGTGGCTAAGTATAAATGGGTGCACAAATATATGCATACATTTTTCTGTAGTGGTGAAGCTGGCTCATTTAGATATGCATACAACATAGCCTGGTTAAGTGCTTGACTATGAATAAAGCAACAGAAAATCA
This sequence comes from Protopterus annectens, assembly GCF_019279795.1. Lineage (NCBI taxonomy): Eukaryota > Metazoa > Chordata > Ceratodontiformes > Protopteridae > Protopterus > Protopterus annectens. The sequence continues at coordinate 364,025,914 of NC_056742.1, forward strand.
TATTAAATCTTTGTCTGGAACTTCTGTGTGCTACAATGCATTATGGACTGTGTGTGAGTGGCAAAATGCTAAAAGTGGGGTGGGGAGAAAAACAGATGAAAAAATTACACAAAATGTTCACAAAGATGATAATAATGGGGACAATTCAAAAATGTTTACAAATTCATATTGTATTTGATGAAAGTTTTCTCCACCGACAATGGTGAAATCATGATTAAAATTTACAAAATGCCACAACAATAGTCATTTTATAAAAAATAAATCAGACCTTTCTAAGTTGCACAGCCCACTCCCAGACCCAGTCTTCCACTGCAGTTGTTTGTTCTACATGCTACAAGATGCAGCATGATGCAACCATACCTCAATCAGAAGGCAGCAGAAGCTGGGAAAAGTATGATGTCCTATTTTAATGCGATTCCATCCAGATATCTTTTCTCTTTTATGTGTTGAACATTTTAATAATAAATATAGAAAACAAGTTTTAGCAAAACAATCTTGGTTTTGGTCACTTAAAAAAAAGAGGTCCATTTCCTCAAGATATACAGCTAGACAGCTGCTAATAAAACAGCTTGTTGTCTTTGGTGGATTTTAATGGATCCAAATAGTTTCCATTTTTGCAGGTCAAAAACTTAGAAGTTTATGCAACATACTCCAAAGACAAAGTCAGTTAAATAATGTTATCTTTGGTGAGCACTGTCAGTTACACAGAAGGAGACTTTGGTGGATGTGACAGCAGGAGCTGTGGTCGCTTGACTCTTGGTTTTCTTCTCTTAGGTTTGCTTTTGGCTTTGATCTGCACCACGAAGAATGCCAGTACTACCATGGCACCCAAGAAAGCGAATACAGGAATAGTCTGTCCGACATCTTGATTATATCGACCAGGCATTATACCTTGGGTAACATGAAAAACAAACATCAATGACTACAGCAGAAAAAACTTAAAAAGGAAAATGTACTTTCATACATATAAATTTTAAATGCAACAGAGTGATTTTACATTATTTAAGTTTCAATGGTATGACTCAGATGTCTACATACCAAAATCACAGTGACTTGCAACAGATGTACATAAATGATATAAACAATTAGCATCCTAATGTACACAAAATAGTCCAAACACATTAACGTGTTTCATACATATCAAAGAGAGTAACTTCTATATGTTAAAATATCACAACATGTACTTAGCACTTAAAAATGCAAGAAAATAACAGTTGAATTCCATACTACATATGTTCAAAAATTTGCAGCACCAAAGGGTGAGAGAAAGAAGAACACACATGCAGCTATAAATTACCTAATGCCAAACATACCAAGAACTGCTTCCCAAGTTCAACAAAACGGAAAACTAATATTCTGCTGGGCTGAGCGGGAGTTGCAGAGAGGCCGGGTAGGTAAATCAGGCCACTTTACTTCCAGTATCTGTCTCTACACACACCCAAATGTGCAAGCAAATTCTGTGCATGGTCAAGGTCACAGAATACAAGAGAAAAATGATGGAAGGTGTGATGATACACCACTAGATTAGTAATCAAGGAGCCTCAATCCTCATCACTGGCAAAGTACAGTTGTGTACACTTACCATAAATGTAGATGTTCGAATGTATTCACTGTTGCAGTCATTACATTTGGGTTATCTGCTTGCAGGTAGCCCTCAGTCGGCCTGATTAACAAAGTCTTGGGTCCTGCGTCGGTTGCTGTCCCTTCTTCCATGACGTCAGGTCATCAGGGGTATAAAACATGCAGCCGACGCCATTACATCAGTTTTTCTTGCCCCAGATGTCAGGTGCCCCCCTAATGGGAAGCAATTAAACATAAAAGCACAAAGATATACCTCTAACAAAAAAGCAAATACACCATAAAGGCTTTTAAGCATAGTAAAGGAAAGCAGAGGTATAGCCAAAAGAAGTTAGGGGGCTGGAGGGAGGGTAACCAGGACTGCAGCAGTGAATACACTCGAACATCTACATTTATGGTAAGTGTAGACAACTGTACTATGTTCTTCATGTTTCACTGTTGCAGTCATTGCATTTGGGTAGATTCCCAAAGCTATGGTTGGGAGGAGGATTTAGATAGCATTAGGGCCAGCTATAAGGCCCTTCAAGACTGCAGTGGCAAAGCCAGCTCTGGATTCAGAAAAAATTGGCAAGTGGTAATATTTGGTGAAGGTATGTACAGAACTCCAGGTGTAGCAGCTTCTAGGATGTCCCTGTTAGGGACACCTCTGAGAAAGGCTGTAGAGGTAGATGCAGCCCTGGTGGAATGAGGTATTATCCCCTGTGGGGAAGGTTTTCCATGGTGCTTATAGCAGAAATGAATGCAATGGCCTATCCACTTAGAAATGGTTTGCTTTGAAATGGCCTTCCCCTCTGCCCCTGCAGCAAATGCAACCAACAGCTGTTCAGATTTCCTGAGAGGCTTAGTCCTGTCCAAGTAAAATCTAAGTTGTCTGTGCACGTCCAAGGAGTGCAGTATTCGTTCTCCTTTGTTCTGTGGATTAGAAAATAAGGTTGGCAAATGAATGGACTGATTAAGGGCCACACTGGATACCACCTTGGGCATAAAGGAAGGATTGGTCCTGAGGGACACCCTGTCCACATGAAAGATGATGAAAGGCTCCACTGCCATGAGGGCCTGTAATTCAGACACCCCTCTTGCTGAGGTGATGGCTAGAAGGAAGGCTGTTTTCCAAGAAAGGAATTTCAACTCTGCATTTGCAGCTGGTTCAAAGGGAGGTAGAGTGAGCTTTTTCAATACAAAGTTAAGGTCCCAGGCTGGAGTAGGTGCTCTCCTGGGTGGTCTTAAGTTTTTGGCCCCTATGAGGAATTGCTTCAGCAGTGGATGAGAGAAGAGGGGAGGCTCTGTATTATAATGTGCTGAAATGGCCGAGGCATGAATTTTGATGGAAAAAAAGGAAAGGCCCTTGTGAAGCATCTCAGTTAATTATTGAAGAATATGCGGTAAATTGAGCACGGTTGTGCCCATCCCCTGAGTCTGGCTCCAGGAACTGAATCTTTTCCATTTTCAGCATAGGATTTTGTAGTACTAGGCCTCCTTGCCTCCAGAATGACATCCATCTCTTGCTTACTGAGGGATAGTAACGGAGAGATCAGGTAATTAAGCCAGGCTGCAAGGTTCAGGATTTGAAGCTGTGGGTGCAGAATCTGGCCCTCCTGCTGGGACAGCAGGGCAGGGGTCTGAGGCAGGTGCCATGGTTCCAGCAGTGACACACTGCGCAAGAGGGGGTACCAGTGTTGGCGTGGCCAGTCTGGTGCAATCAGTATTGTCCTTGGTTTGTCCTGTTTGATCTTTAGTAGCACTTTGGAGAGGAGAGGCAGAGGGGGAAAGGCATAAACTGATAAGTTTTTCCAGGTGAAGGACAGGGCATTCACTTTCCAAGCTTGTCCGTGGGGAGTCCTTGTGCAGAATTTGTCCAATTGGCAGTTCTGAGGGGAGGCAAACAGTTCTACATCTGGGCTCCGCCATTTGTTTTTCAATATGTTGAATATCTTTGGTTCCAGTTTCCACTTGTGTGGGTCCATGAGATTTCTGCTTAGGTCTGCCAGTGTATTTAGCTTGCCTGGCAGGAATTGAGCTTGTAGGTGCACTTGGTAGCTCAAGGCTGTGTTCCACAGAGCCATGGCTAGTCTGCAGAGAGGGTACGAGTGGGTTCCCCCATGCTTGTTTATGTACCACATAACTGTGGTGTTGTCCATCTTTAACAATAATTGTCCTGGAAGAATGTGGTCCTTGAAGGCTGTCAGAGCAATCTGTATAGCTAACATTTCTTTTTGATTGATATGCAGGTGCATTTGACTCTGGTTCCATTTGCCCTGAATGCACTGCCCTGCCAAGTGGGCCCCCCATGCATAGTTTGGTGCGTCTGTTGTTAGGGTTTGGGTGGTAGGGGGAAGAGTGAATGGCAGTCCCTTGTTTTGGTGGCAGGCCTCTGCCCACCAAAGGAACTCTATCTTTAGACAAGGTATGATAGGAATCATTGATTCTAGGTCCTGAGAATGTTGACACCATAGGCTTTTTAGATACCATTGTAGTTTCCTCATATGCATATGGAATTAGTAGAATGCAAGAGGCCATGAACCCCAAGGCTTGCAGTACTTTCCTTACAGATAGCTGGGTCTTTGTGGCCAGCAGTTTGAAGTAGGCTGTCAAATGAACTTGTTTCTCTGGCATGAGGTAGGCCATCTGGGAAGTTGTATTCAAACTTGCTCCCAAGAATACAATTTGTTGGCAGGGTACTAGATGTGATTTATTTTCGTTTATGGTGTACCCCAGAGAAGTTAGTAATTTCTTTACAAATGCCAGATGATTTAATAGTATATCCTGGCTTTCTGCCTGAATTAGACAATTGTCCAGGTATGGGTATATTTGAATATTTCTTTGCCTTCAAAATGCAATGACTGGAGCTAGGCACTTTATGAATACCCTGGGCGCAGTAGATAAGCCAAAGGGCAGTGCAGAGAACTGATAGTGCATGTAGCCTGCTCTGAAGCATAGGTATCTTCTGCAAGATTCTCTTATTGGGATGTGCAGGTAGGCTTCCTTTAAATCCAGAGTTGCCAACCAGGCATGTTTGCCTAGCATGGGAAGCAGCTGATGAAGAGTTAGCATTTTGAATTTTGGGATTACTAAAAAAGTGTTTAGGACAGACAGGTCCAGGATAGGACGCCAGGAATGGTCTTTTCTGGGTACCAGGAAAAGAATTGAGTAGAAACCTGGCCCCCATTCTTCTTCTGGGACAGGTTGAATAGCCGTGATACTTAGAAGAGAAAGAACTTGCTTTTGGGCCTCTGCCCACTGATTTGGGGGTAGGTTTGGCCAACTGTTTGGGGTTGGTAAGGAGTGGAAGTGGAATCTGTATCCTTGGGAAACTATATTTAAAACCCATGTGTCTTGGGTAATGAGTTCACAATTCTTTGCATGCAGGGCGATCTTTCCCCCTAAAGGAACAGTCAGATGAGCAGGGCTTGGAAGGTTTAAAGTTGAGTCATTGTGACAGTTTACCATAGGGGGGTGTCTTACTAATTCCAGCTTTGGAAGTGGGAGCCCCCCACTGCTTAGGCCTGTGAGTACCTTGGGACTGAAGCCTGGGTGTTCTGCTGGTTCTGGGTTTGGACTAAGAAGGCCTGGAAGAGGCAGGAAAGGACCAATTCTTAGAAGGCCAATGCCTACTAAATCTGGGAGGCTGCACTTGCAGGAAATCTAACAATTTGCATAGATTTAGCTTTTTCCTCCATCTTTTTAAGTACTACTACTGCTTTGTTGCCAAACAGGCAGTCTTGGTTTAAGGGAGCATCCAGTAATTTAGCTTTAACATGATCTGGAAAAGATTGCTCCTTAAGCCAAGCATGCCTTCTAAGTACAGACCCAGTGACAGCAGCCCTGCAAGATGCCTCTAATGAATCAAAACCACATTGCAAAGTATGTTTTCCAACTTGTTCAGCAGAATGCATTAAATCCTGTAATTCTTTATTTTCAGCACAGTCAGGAATCAACATAATTTTCTGTTTAAGCAATCCAATAATATGCTGCTGATACTTTAACATGTGAAACTGGCAGTTTAAGGCCTTTATGGCCAAAGTTGCAGAAGTGTATACCTTCTTATCCAGGGCCCTGGAATCTCTATCAGAGGGGGTAGGGTTTTTGGCAGTAGTAGACTTAATGCCTTTGCGTCCCTGTGAAATGGTCTCAGGATCCACAGTAGGATTCTTAAAGAGGAACTTGTGAGAGTCAGGTACCCTGTGATACCTGTCAGGTTTTCTGGGAGCAGGAGGTAAAGAGCCTGGGGCCAGGCTAGATTCCAAGAAGGCATCATCTACAATGTCCAGTACTGGAGGGATAGCTAAAGGCCTGTATTGAGGTAGGAGTCAGAAGTCCCTAAGCCTCTTTTTGGAGTCTGAGTAATCCTGGTTTTCCCAGCGGAAATGCTCTCTAAGAGTATGCAAGGTTTCACCAAAAGACAAATCCTCTGGAGGGGAAGCAGAGGGAATGGAGTCCTCTGCATCAGAATCCTTATAGGTAGATAAGGGCAACTCCTGGTCATCAGAGAAAACAGAAATTTCAGAATCCTGATCAAAAGAATCAGAAGGAAAATCAGTCCTAGGCCTCAGAGGGAGAAGGGTGGCTTCCCCTGATTAGACTAATAAGGTCATCAGCCATTCTTATTTGTTTTTTTAGGCATAGGGGCCTGACCATGCTGTCTGGGTGTCAGTTTTCTAGGCATGGATAGAGTTTTAGGCCTTGAAGAAGAAGATGGCGTTGGTTGAATATGCAAGTCAGTAGGCCTGAATACACCCTCAGAAGCCGAGGCTTGAACAGCGGCTCCGGACCCATCCAAGGTAGAGACATCCGCAGGTTCCACAGTCGAAGAAGCATCTCGCGGCATACCATACTCCGAATGGGTCTCAGTAGAGGCCTGGGAATCTGAAGTAGCGGGAATCAGGGGCTGCGAAAGCGCCTCACTGAGTACCGGTGAACTGGCAATTAGCTCAGAAGAGTCGTCAGTAGCTTTGGACCTATGTGGTCTGTCTCTGTCTTTATCTTTGCATTTTTTTGAATGTCGGTAGCTGGGTGGCTTACCGAAGCCATTTCTGGATAACTGAACAGAGTACCAAAATATTTTGACGCGAAAATGAACAGACGACGAACAGTTCAAGGTTTGAATAAGGCACAAAAGCGACAGCGAGGTACGTCGTGGTCTGGGCCTAAGCAAGGAATGCAGTATGAATGAAAATCTTTAGGAGGTATTTGCTTTCCAAAAGAAATACAATTGTTAACTTTTACTGATATCGGTTTAGAGCAAGAAAAAGGATCCCCAACAGGGTACTTAGCTTAGTTGAAGACTTTGGACCTGAAACTCGAAAACGAAAATTTCAGGAGTTGGCCGACCGGCACTTGCGAACTGTTTCTGCTTCGGGCACTGCACAGCAAGAAAGACAGATGTAATGGCGTCGGCTGCATGCTTTATACCCGACTACCTGACGTCATGGCAGAGGAGACAGCAACCGACACAGGACCCAAGACTTTGATAATCAGGCCGACTGAGAGCTACCTGTAAACAGGTAACCCAAATGTGATGACTGCAACAGTGAAACACGAAGATAATCAGCAAGCTTATGGTACACTTAGAAAGTCAGAGGAGAGAAACTGATAATTAAGGAAGTGAGTGAAGAAGGGAGTGTAAGGGCATATAAGATATGAATAGGTACTTGTCAACATTTAGGAGGATATAGTTTATGTATACAGTTAAGGAGTGAAAGAATGTTTCCTAGGATTTCTGCACTTAGAATAAAAAACAGAAAATTAACTGACAGATGGCTTCTGCTCCAACAAAGACAGTCAGATGATGAACTGACTGGTTCAATAAGAAGTCCAAAACAATTGTTGTCAAGAAAAAACATGGTTTCACCTTAAGTCCTTGTGCAAGACCAAATACAGTGCTCTATAAGTGTTAGCTAGAAGCTCCAAGGTCTTAAGTGGGGTGATAGTTGCATGAAAAAGTGTCTTCCAAGAAAACCTCAAACCCACTGAGTTAAGAGGCTCAAAATTCAGATGGTCAACACAGTCAACCATGAATTTTAAGTCCAACAGAGGGGAAAAGTTATTTGAATTTGTAAAAATGTGCCAAACTACTTTAAGGAACAGCATGACCAACTAGTGCTGGGCCAGAATTCTGCCCTCCACAAAGTCATGCCGCACAGAAATAGCACATATATGCTATTTGACCACAGAATAAGTCAGCCCAAGGCATACTTGTTTGTGTCTGAGACGAGTCAGCACCTGCAAGCTGACACTCCTCAATGATGCAGGGTACTGCTCCACTCAAACACTCAACAGCTTTTCACATGGGGGTGGAACACAAGTTAGCACTACGGAAGGATCCCTGGCAGCCTTAATTTACTCTGAAACAGCAGCTAATTAATTCAATAGGATCAAGGGGTTTATATCACAAGTCAGGTGCTAAGGTGGAGTCTGATGTCAACTCGATTTCAGAAACATGCCGAGCTAAGACAGTAAGAGTTGCCTATGTACTGAGGGACAAGACATCTGGAAGCCATCCTTTTCATAGTCTTCGTGGGATGATGAGGAGGAGCTTTGGGACTTTCTTCCCTAAAGTTTGCAATAATATGTGGAATCAGCAGGCATACAGGGAATGTATGCAGCAATAATATTAAAAAAAGTGCTCCTACTTCACTCCTGTTCTGTTTAAGCGATCAGAAGAAGAGTACCATAGTATCTTGCCTGCCAAACGTGACAGTTCCAGAAAAAATTAACTAGGCATGGCCTGTGAATCTGCAACTAAAGCAAACGACTAGGTAGTAGCTTATGAATATCTGCCAGCTAGCTCATTTCTCCTGGCAATATGAATCGCTGACATAGTGATTCCCCCTGTCTATGGACTACTGTTGCCTCCATGCTCTGGATGTATTTTCTCATTTCTTGTGTCGACACTGAAGAAAGAACTGGTCGTCTAACAGGATAAGAAGATGATCTCGATTTTCAGCCTAAGTGAACTCCCCAGTGTGCAAGTGCATTCCCATTGGTTAAAACATGTGCTGGCTTATGGTTCAGACAGAAAATACCCATCAGCAAGTTGATAGGAAATGCCCACCACTTCAAGGTCTCCAATAAGGTTCTGAGACAAAAAGTAGGTCATAATGTACAGTGTGGCACTGGAAACCACAAGTAACTTGCAGTCCACTAGAAACATTCTCATCTTCGGGTATGGAAAAGGCACCATGAATACCATGGTAGCCACTAAGCCCAGAAAATGGAGCACAAGTCCGACAGTACAATGCCTAACTGACTTAGAAAAGGCAATGAGATCCTGATCCTTCACCAATAGGAATAATGATGGATAAAGTGGAACCAGCTGTATGTCAATAAAAGCTACTTGCTCAGCAGCAGTCAGAGGGGACTTCCTCCAGTTCATGGTCAACTCTAAGGAATGGAACCACAGAAATATCCAAAACAAATCTTACACCTGAGAGCCCCTGGATGGAGCTACCAGGAGGTACCAGTCCAAGTAAAGAACACCAGGGGATTCTTCTCCTGGAATGCTTTGCTTACCATGGCCAACATACTATTAAAGACTACACACTGAAAGGAACCTCCTATATGGAACAAAAATTCTAATTTGCCACAATGCAATCAGATGGTTTGTGGTGAAGGAGCAGAAGCCCCCTGCAGGGTGATTATCCAAAATTAGACATGAACATGTCGTGGAGATTCAGCATGAAAAAGGACCAGACAGAAGAGATTAAACTCTTCTATTCAAAAACACGACAAACTCTACCAATCCCTGCCCAACCTGCTCATAAATGTATACGTGGATACAAGACTACAGACTGCAGTCCCACTGGTACACCAATGAGTTACTCCCCCTTGACTATATGGGAAGAGGGGGCTAAGCCTGGGATAAATGTGCAGTTTCCTATCCATATGTACGAGATAGACTTGAAGAAAGTGAAGGATGTGCTCTGCTTTAGAGAAACTGGCAATTTGTTCCAGAAATGGTAGATTCATTGGGAGAGACACAAGTCCTATTTATGCTGCAGTACAGACTTAGAACTCTCTTGATTTTGTATATGCGTTACTACTAGCCTTCTGGATATGTAGTTCATCAAAATTGCATTATTTACAGCTTTGTAGGTCTGGCACAGATTACCATATGGGAGTCCGCAGGAAACAGAAGAGGATTAAGGCTTTCAGGTGCTAGAGAAAAAACACAGGCAGTCCATCATGTTTTTTTTTTTTCCAAGCTGATGAGGTGTTTGGACAAGAACATACAAAAGGGCTGCATTCCACTATGGATCTGAAGAAGGATGAGCAAAAGGGAATAGTGACTTATTTTGCCCAATCAGATGGGTAAGGCAGAAAGCTTTCCAAATGACATTGGACATATGGTGGACAAAGCAGAGATCATTATCCATAAGTGTGTCTAGGTCTTGAATGTCAGTGTTTTAAGGTGTGCGTCATTTATGTTGTAGGTAAGTAAGGGTTCATGTTTCCCAAACTGCATTATGCTACATTTTCTGGCATTCAGCTACAGACCACGATCCTGACAGAATTAGTTTGTCTAAGTCAGGCCCTTCTGCGGGATCGAAAAGCTGAAGATAACTCCTAATTTGCAACTGACCATGAACTTGGTCAGTCAAAAGTTCCTAATGTCACATTTGACATCACAATAGTAGTTGCCAAGTAGAAATTGTTCCAAAATAGAGCCAGGGGCACACCATGTCAGACAATTTGCTTAAAGGATAGTGTGCCATCTGGTGGTCATCAGTAAGCCAGATGAATATCCAGTGGGTTACAAAGACATTTATGTCATTGACACCAAAGTGGAATATAGTGTCAAAAACTTTAGGTATATCAGAGTTAAAACATTTGCATGGAATTAACTTAGCCTCATGCAGCACTTCTGTGATTCTTTCAAAGTCAGCTAGGTGTAATAGGCATAATCTAAACCTAACTAACATAGAGTGTACTGAAATTAACTGATCACCAGATAATTTCTTTCTGGGGAATGCCACTGAGTTTTCAAAACACAGCCAATAATAACCATGTCTAGAATTCACTGGCCCTTTCTGATGGTTACTCAAGCCAGGGTGACTCTCAAGACAGTACAGTTGTGTACACATCATAAATGTAGATGTTCGAGTGTATTCACTGTTGCAGTCATTACATTTGGGTACTTTGCTGGCAGGTTGCCCTCAGTCGGCCTGAATAACAAAGTCTTGGATCCTGCGTCGGTTGCTGTCTCCTCTTCCATGATGTCAGGTCGTGAGGGGTATAAAACATGCAGTCGACGCCATTTTATTCAGTTTTTCTTGCCCCAGATGTCAGGTGCCCCCCAAATGGGGAGCAAAAAATATATATATATAAACAAACAGTAAATATATAAATGCACTTTTAGAAACATATACTTTACTTTCAACTAAAAGCAAATACACCACAAAGGCTTTTGAGAGTAATGAAGGAAAGAAAAGGTATAGAAAGGGGGATGGCGGGTGGGTAACCCGGACTGCAACAGTGAATAGACTCGAACATCTACATTTATGGTAAGTGTACACAACTGTACTATGTTCTTCATGTTTCACTGTTGCAATCATTACATTCGGGTAGAATCCCAAAGCTATGGATGGGAGGATGGAGCTAAACAACATTAGGAGCGGCTATAAGGCCCTGCAGAACTGCAGTGAAAAATCCTGCCCTGGATTTGGAGAAGAGAGGCAAATGATAATGCTTTGTGAAGGTATAAACAGAGCTCCAAGTAGCAGCTTCTAGAATGTCTTTGGTTGGAACCCCTCTGAGAAAAACTGCTGAAGTAGAGGCAGCCCTGGTGGAATGTGATCTGATCCCCTTGGGCAAAGGTTTACCATGGTGCAAGTAGCAGAAAAGTACAGTTGTGTACACTTACCATAAATGTAGATGCTCATAGGTTCATAGGTAGGTACTAGGCTATCGGCCCTAGGGCCCATACAAGCCTAGCCAAAAAATGTACCCTGGCTTTCACCACCCAAGAAAATTATTTTCCTGTGCCCCTGTCGAGCACAGCCACAGAAGTGATCCCCAGGGTGAATTTCCCATTTCCCATCCAATCATCAAGATTTTTCTTGAAGAGTGCTAATGAAGAGCTCTGTTTGATATAGATAGGTAGTCTGTTCCAGAGTATGGGGAGTCTCTTGGACAGGAATCTATCCCTCCAGCATGTTCTGTTTATTGTGGTGACAAGGTTAAGGTCCCTAGAGCGTGTAGCTCGGAGGGATTGGGACTTCTTTAAGTGGAGCATGTCCAACAGCTCTGGGTTTGACATAGCTTTGTATGTTAGGCAGAGATCGCCCCTGAGTAGGCGATATGTGATGGAGTAAAGCTGTAGCTTTTTGAGACGGTCTGCATAGGGCATCTGTTTGAGGCCAGTAATTGTCTTTGTGAGGCATTTCTGTGGTCTTTCCAGTTGTTGTAGATGTCTTGTGAGGTACATACCAAAAGGGGCATTGTACTCTATAATGGGTCTAATGAGTGATGAGTAGAGGGGAACAATGACCTCTTTTTTCTGGATGAGAATCCATTTGTGATGAGATGAGCCACGTAGAAGGATTTCCTGACCACTGTGGCGATGTGATTATCAAAGGAGAGACTACTGTCCACCTGTGTCCCAAGGTCTCATCACATTTTCAGCATTAAGTAGACTACCAGCTATGTGGTAGTTCATGGGTACCGAGTTTTTACCAAAGGGGATGACAATACACTTTTTGGCATTGAGCTTCAGGCCATGGCTTTGACACCAGGTATCTGTCTCAGTGAGGCCCTTTTGTAGTTTGTCCACATCGTTAGGAGTTTCGATTATGGCTCCTAGCTTGCAGTCATCTGCGAACTTTGTTATCCAAAGACCTTCTGTGTTGGCCTGCACTTCAGAGAAGTAGATACCAAACAGGAGAGGACCCAAGACTGAACCCTGCAGTACTCCACTTGTCACTGGTCTGATGTCAGATTTGGAATCCGCTACTTTCACAGTGTGGGTTCTGTCCATGAGCCAGTTGGCAATCCATCTTGTGACATAGGGATTTATACCTAGTTTAGTGAGCTTATCTATAATTCCAGAGTGGGGGATGGTGTCGAAAGCCTTGGCGAGATCTAGATAAGCTGTGTGAACCATTTTACCCTCATCTATGGCTTTGGTGACTGCTTCAAAGAAGTCAATCAGGTTTAGGAGACATGATCTGCCTTTTACAAATCCAAACTGAGTAGGGTCCAGAGTTTGGAGATTACCAATGTCTTTGTTTATGTGTTCCATGATGATACGTTCCATGGCCTTGCAGACCAGGCTCTTCAGGCTAATGGGGCAGTAGTTCCTGGGGTCCGTCGTGGCTCCCCCTTTGTGGAGTGGGATAACTGTCGCGGTGCGCCATTCAGTGGATACAAACCCTGAGGTGAGGCTATGATTGAACATGGTGCTTAGGTAGGGTGCCAGTTCATTCTGTAGTTCGTGTAGAACGCAGCCTGGGATATTGTCAGGTCCCATGGATGCTGTGTTCTTGGCTTTGGAGAGTGTGTTTTTTACCTGTGCAGCCGTGATTATAGGAACTTTGCATTCTTCCGGTATAGAGATGGGCCCTCTAGGGGGTGAGAGGGGGGTAAAGTTAGCACTGAACCTATCTGCTAGGATGTTGGCAATATCAGTTGGTTCTGTATATTTAGTGCCATTATGCTGTAACTCAGAGCAGATCTGAGTGTTCCCATTTAGATTCTTGACATAGCTATAGAATGCTTTGTGGTTGTCTTTAGAGTCAGTGGCAATTTTGTTTCGTAACTAGCTTTGGAGGATTTTATGAGGGATCTCAGCTTCTTACTGAGGTTGACCAGGGAGCCCCTCCAGTCATGAGATTTTCCTCTTTTTTGCAACAGTTTCTTTCTTCTGTTGTAGAGTTTGTTTATGGCAGAGGACCACCAGGTTGGCTTCCTTTTTTTGGAGGATAACATCTTGGTTCTATTAGGGATAGCATGATCCATGCACTCGTGTAAGTGCTTATAAAGTGCATTTGTGTAGGATTCGGCAGTCATACCTCTATTGTCCGTCTGCATGGGTGTCATGAAGTTTGCCACTTCTGTCTTAAAAAGTGTGAAGTTGGCTTTTGAGAAGTTTTTTTACGATGGTTTCCCTAATTGGTGCTGGGGGTGGGATGTGGATGTCTGGGCTGATAAGCTTGTGGTCAGATCTGACCAATGAGGAACTGACCTCTGGTGTGGAACACCGGTTTCCCATGTTGGTAATGACCAGGTCTAAGATACTGCTGCCCCTGGTGGGGGTGTGAATAAGTTAATTCAAGGCGTTGGAATTTATTAATTCTAGAAAACGTTGAGCAAAAGAGTTGGTACATGAGTAGTTTTCCCAGTTAATGGTGGGGTAGTTGAAATCGCCCATTATTAGGGTGTTGGGTTGTACCCTAATACTTTCCAGTGTATCAAGAAATGAGGAGTGTGAATCCTGGGGCATGGTGGGGGGGTCTGTAGCAAGCTACAATTTGGATTGCAGTCTTGCCCAGAGTTAGTTGCACTTGGATAATCTCGGATGCATTATGCTGTGCAACTAGCCTGGAGGTGTGGATATCCTTAATGAATATGGACATGCCTCTGCCTTTAGTGCTTCTTTCTGGGTTAGGTGGCCGAAAGGTGTGGTATGAATTGAAGCCTGGTAATGCAGGGGTGCTCTCTGGAGCTTTGAACCAGGTCTCTGTCACTGCACAGATGTCAATGTTCTCCATTTTAAGGAGTGCCTCGAGTGAGTGCATTTTGAGGTTTAGACTTCTAGCACTGAGTAGCATTACCCTCAGATTTTGCTTGCTTGTACCTGTTACGGTGGTGAATTTGTCATTTGAACCTTGCCTAAAAAAGGCACTATAGGGGTGGCAAGAGTCTTAGCCAGTATCCGGAATCCTAAGGGCGACAGGTGCAGGCCATCTCTGGCAAAGCATCGTGGACTGTCGATCATGTCGTCCCAGGCAGACAAATACTGGATCCCCTTAGAATGACACCAGAAGCCAATTGTTGAAGTCAATCATTTTGTCCTTGTACTGTGGCATTATTCTGGGTGATGGCAGGATGCTACTCAGGGTTAGGGTCATACCTGCCTGGGATACAAGATCGGAGAGCTCCTCCATGTCTCTTTTCATGTAGTCCAGGGAGGTACGTCTCAGGTCATTTACACCAACATGGACAATGACAGTGTCATATTTGTACTTATTGTGGAGGGACCTGACTGCATGAGTTATGTGGCGGATCCTGGCACCTGACAGGCATCTGACAGTAACTTTCTCCTTGTTTAGTCTAGTGAGTGGAACATCAGTGTGCCTGACTATAGAGTCACCTATGACTAGAGTGTTGGGTATGTTGTTATGCCTTATGGGCTGTGGTTGAGTGGCACACTGAGTTTGTGGACTATGTGTCATTTGGGTTGTGTTGGGGGGGTGGAGTTTGCTTGCGTTTATGCTTTGGATGTCCCTGATGCTTGGGCAGGTTTTTATTGAGAGCCTCCGCGAATGTAGGTGTGTATTTTGTGTTTCTATGTGTGTGTTTTGGTGGTGTAGGTTTTGAGGGACTATGTGTCGAGTGTGGTGTGGTGCAAGTGTTTACCCTCTCCTCTTGACTGTCTAGTCCAGTTTTGGGTGAAGAGAGCTTTGCTTCCAGTTTGGCTATATAAGTGCATCTCTCACAGGTTGTAGTGTTGGGTGGTAGTAGGAGAGGGTTGTCTGTGTACATGAGGCAATTGCTGCATTGCCTCAAGATGCCCAGATTCATCAGGTAGACAGGAGACATCACTGGGAGCTGACCCTTAGACATGCCTGGATAAGTGCTTATTTATTAAGTACTAAAAACTGCTTTCCACTAGACAAGTGAGGAAAGTTGAGTGCTGTAGTAATTTTCAGCTTATGTAGTGCTTACAATGAGTTCTGAACAAGGGCTGAGTTCAAAGAAACAGATTTGAGTGCTGAAACTAGAAAACTGGCTAGATATAAGAAAAAAAAAACTAAGCTAGAAGGCTTCCCTCCAACACAGAAGGGCTTGGGGGCTCAGAAGCCTACAGTCTATATCACTTAACAGGAAAGGCAGGAAACAAGCTGCGAGTTGTATTCACTGTTGCAGTCATTACATTTGGGTAATCCTGCTGGCAAGGTTGCCATCAGTCGGCCTGAATTCCAAAGTACTGGGTCCTGCGTCAGCTGCTGTCACCCCTTCCCTAACGTCAGGGGTATAAAAGATGCGGCCGACGCCATTTTCTTTAGTTTTTCATGCCCCAGATGTCAGGTGTCCCCTTAAAAGGGTAGCCAAAATTTATATATATATATATATATATATATATATATATATATATATATATATATATATATATAAATACATGCACCAATATAAACTTTATCTTCCTCTACAAGCAAATACACCACATAGGTTGTATCAATCAAAGAAGGAAAGATAGGTTCCATCAGAAGAAAGGGGGATGGCGGGTGGGTAACCTGGACTGCAACAGTGAATACACTCGAACATCTACATTTATGGTAAGTGTGCACAACTGTACTATGTCCTTCGTGTTTCTCTGTTGCAGTCATTACATTTGGGTAGAGTCCCAAAGCTATGGTTGGGAGGCTGGAGCTAAACAGCGTTAGGAGCGGCTATGAGGCCCTGCAGAACTGCAGTGGCAAAGCCTGCCCTGGATTTAGAGTAGAGTGGCAGATGATAGTGCTTTGTAAAGGTGTGCCATGAACTCCAAGTAGCAGCCTTTAAAATGTCCTTGGTTGGTACTCCCCTGAAAAAGGCTGCTGAAGTGGCTGCAGCTCTAGTTGAATGTGGACTAATGCCCTTGGGCACTGGCTTGCCATGGTGTAAGTAGCAGAAACGAATGCAGTGGCCTATCCACTTTGAAACAGTCTGCTTTGAGATAGCCTTTCTTTGTGATCCTGCAGCATATATGCCACTAGTAATTGCTCTGTCTTTCTGAAAACTTTGGTTCTGTCCAAGTAGAATCTAAGCTGTCTGTGTACGTCCAAATAATGCAGAATTCTCTCCTCCTTGTTCTGTGGATTTGGATAAAAAGTTGGCAGATGAATAGTTTGGATAAAAAATGATAAAAGGTTCCACAGCCATGAGTGCCTGTAGCTTTGAAACTCGGCTTGCAGAAGTTATTGCTAGGAGCAGAGCTGTTTTCCAAGATAAAAACCTTATGTCAGCAGTAGCGGCTGGCTCAAAAGGAGGCAGGGTGAGTTTTTCCAAGACATAGCTGAGGTCCCATGCAGGCATTGGTGATCTCCTTGGAGGCCTTAAATTTTTGGCTCCTCTAAGATACTGTTTAATCAGAGGATGAGAAAAGAGGGGAGGCTCTGTGTTGTAATGAGCCGAGATGGCAGAGGCATGGATTTTCATTGAAGAAAAAGATAGGCCCTTGTCAAGCATTTCAGTCAAATATTGTAAAATCAGAGGAATATTGGGCTTTGCTGTGTCTGTTCCTTGTGCTTGGTTCAAAGCACAGAATCTCTTCCATTTATCAGCATAAGATTTTCTAGTACTAGGCCTTCTGGCTTTCAAAATGACATCCATCACAGATTTACTGAGAGGTGTTGTTTGAATAATTAATTGATCAACCATGCTGCAAGATTCAGAGTTTGGAGCGGAGTGTGCAGAATTTGATTGTTCTGCTGAGACAGTAGATGAGGTATTTGAGGGCAAGTACCATGGAGAAAGTTGAGACATACTCCTTAGAAGTGAATACCAGTGCTGGCGAGGCCATTCTGGAGCAACTAGGATCATTTTTGATTTTTCCTGTCTGACTTTTAGTAAGACTTTGGCGAGTAGAGGCAGAGGGGGAAAGGCATAGACTGAGGTTTTTCCAGCTGAAGGATAGGGCATCCACTTCCCATGTTTTTTTGTGATGAGTTCTTGTGCAGAATTTGTCCAACTGATAATTTTGGGGAGGGGCAAATAAATCTATGTCTGGGCTCCCCCATTTCTGTGTTAACATGCTGCTGAAGATTTGTGGATCTAGTTTCCATTCATGCGGGTCCATAAGATTTCTGCTTAGGTCGTCTGCCAGACTATTTTGTTTTCCTGGTAGGAACTGAGCTTGTAGATGTATTTGGTAAGTCAAGGCTGTGTTCCACAAGGCCATGGCTAGTCTGCAAAGGGGGTAGGAATGTGTACCCCCTGCTTGTTTATGTACCACATAACTGTGGTGTTGTCCATCTTTATCAGTAGTTGTCCTGGATGAAGTAAGTCCTTGAAGGCTGTCAGAGCATTCTGAACAGCTAGTATCTCTTCCTGGTTGATATGCAGATGCATTTGGTTTGGGCTCCATTTGCCCTGAATGCATCTGCCTGCCAGGTGGGTCCCCCAAGCATAGTCTGATGCGTCTGTAGTTAGGGTTTCGGTAGCAGGGGGTAGGGTGAATGACAGTCCCTTGTTTTGGTGACATGTCTCCGCCCACCAAAGAAACTCCTGTTGTAGGCAGGGAATGAGATGGATTCATTGTTTCCAGACTGTGAGAATGCTGACTCCATAAACCTTTTAGGTACCACTGAAGTTTCCTCATATGCAGTCTTGCATATGGAATTAGTAGAATGCAGGATGCCATGAACCCCAAAGCCTGCAGAACTTGTCTTGCAGATAACTGGGTTTTTGTTGCCATTTGTTTGAAGCATGTTGTCAGTTGCCTTTGTTTGTCTGGCGTTAGGTAAGCCATCTGGGCAGCTGTATTCAAGCTTGCACCCAGGAATGTAATTATTTGAGAGGGTATTAGTTGTGATTTATTTTCATTTATGGTGTACCCTAGGCATGCTAGAAGCCTTTTTACAAACGCCAGATGTTGAAGAAGAGTCCTCTTTGTCCTCTGCTTGAATGAGACAGCAGTCCAGATAAGGATAAATTTGTATGCTTCTTTGTCTGCAGAATGCAATTACTGGTACCAGGCACTTTGTAAAGACCCTGGGCACAGTAGATAAGCCAAAGGGCAGTGCAGAGAATTGGTAATGCAAAAAACCTGCTATGAAATGGAGGTATCTTCTGCAGGATTCCCTTACTGGGATATGCAGGTATGCCTCAAGTCTAGAGTTACTAGCCTAGCATTCCTGCCCAGCATAGGCAGTAACTGTTGTAAAGTCAGCATTTTGAATTTTGGAATATCCAGGAACGTGTTCAAAATCGATAAGTCCGGTACTGGATGCCATGAATTGTCTTTTCTGGGTACCAGGAAAAGTCTTGAATAAAAACCTTGTCCTTTTTCCTTTTCTGGTAGCCCCCATATCCATGAGGGAAATAACTTGTTTCTGGGCTTCTGCCCACTGGTTTTGTGGCAGATCTGGCCATCCATTTAGAATTGGCAAAGTATGGAAATGAAATCTGTACCCCTGGGATACTATGTTTAATACCCACTTGTCCTGGGTAATTAACTGCCAATTTTGAGCATGAAGTGCTAGTTTTCCCCCTAAGGGGGCTGCCAAAAGATAAGTGCTTGGTGATGGTAGAGGAAAGTCATTGAGACTGCTTACTGTAGGGTTGTGCTTTGTTTCCTCCAGATTTGGAGGTGGAGGCACCCCACTGCTTTGACCTGTAAGAACCCTGTGATTATTATCTGGAGCCTTTTGAGCACCTGGATTTGCCTTGAGTGGCTCTGTTGGACACAGGAAAGGACCAATTTTTAGTAGGCCAGTGTCTACTGAACCTGGGTGGCTGCATTTGCAAGAAATCTTTTACAGTTTGCATAGATTTAGCTTTGTCTTCCATTTTCTTTAAAACCTCTTCTGCCTTATTACCAAACAGAGTATCATGCTGCAAAGGGGCATCCAACAATTTAGCTTTAACATGATCAGGTAGACTTTGCTCCTTGAGCCAGGCATGCCTTCTAATCACAGATCCAGTAACAGCGGCCCTACAAGAGGCCTCCAAGGAATCAAAACCACATTGCAAAGTATGCTTTCCAACCTGTTCTGCTGAATGCAATAATTCCTGTAATTCTTTTATTTTCCACACAATCAGAAATCAACATCATTTTTTGTTTCAGTAAGCCCATAACATGCTGTTGATATTTAAGCATATGAAACTGGCAGTTTAAGGCCCTGATTGCCAAGGTTGCAGACGTATAAACCTTTTTCCTCATCTGTCCAGCGCCCTGGAATCTCTGTCAGAGGGGGTAGGATTTTTGGCTGTAGAGGCCTTTACACCCTTGGGACCCTGAGAAATAGTCTCAGGATCAGCAGCAGGATTTTTGAATAGATATTTGTGGGAGTCAGGAACCCTGTAATATCTGTCTGGTTTACTAGGAGCCGGAGGCAGGGAATCAGGAGCCATGCTTGATTCCGAAAACACATCAACAATGTCTAATACAGGAGGTATTGCCAAAGGCCTATACTGAGGAAGAAGAAGGAAATCCCTAAGCCTCTTTTTTGATTCAGAGAAGTCCTGACTCTCCCAGTGAAAAGGTTCCCTTAAAGTATGCAAAGTCTCTCCAAAAGAGAAATCCTCAGGAGGAGATGCAGATGGGATGGATTCCTCTGTATCAGAATCCTTATAGGGTGGAACAGAAAATTCCTGATCAGAAGAGGAATCAGAAGAAATAGAAACCTGATCTGAAGATTAATAAACAGTGCCTTGCCTAGGCCTCTTAGCAGGGGGGTTGGGAACCCCTGATCAAGGTAATTAAATCCTCAGCCATTTTGATCATCTGTTTTTTAGGCATAGGGGCCTGAGCATGTGGCTCATGCAATGTTTTTTTAGACATAGAAGATGCTTTTGACCTTGTTTTTGAGGCTGACGTCGGTTTAATATAAAAATGTTGAGGCCTAAAAACACCCTCAGAAGCCGGTGCCTGCTCAGCGGCTCTGGACCCATCCAAGGGAGAGACATCTGCGGGTTCAATACTCTGAGAATCTCGTGGCATACCAGACTCCAAATGGGCCTCGGTAGAGGCCTGCGACTCAAAAGTAGGGGGTATCAGGGGCTGAGAAAGCGCCTCACTGAGTACCAGCGAACCGGCAACTGGCTTAGGAGAAGCTTCGTCATTGGTTTTGGACCTCGACGGTCTGTCTCTGTCTTTTTCTTTGCGTTTTTTGTGAACTCCGGTAGTCAGATTGCTAAATGACGACATTTCAGGATAATTAAATCTTGTACCAAAATATTTAGAAGCAAAAATATACTGACGCTTAATAGTGTGTTGGTTAAGTCTAGCACAAAACCGACAGCAAGGCACGTTGTGATCTGGGCCTAGGCAAGGAATACAGTACAAATGAAAATCCTTACGAGGTATTTGCTTCCCACAAGTTATGCAATTATTAACTTTTACTGACATCGGTATGGTGCAAGAAATAGTTTCCCCAACGGGGTACTTAGCTTTAGTTTGAAGACTTCGGTTCTGAAACTCGAATACAAAAATTTCAGGAGTCGGCTGACCGACACTTGCGAACTGCTTCTGCTTCGGGCACCGCACGGCAAGAAAGACTGATGCAATGGCGTCGGCTGCATGTTTTATACCCCTGACGACCTGACGTCATGGAAGAAGGGACAGCAACCGACGCAGGACCCAAGACTTTGTTAATCAGGCCGACTGAGGGCTACTGCAAGCAGATAAACCAAATGTAATGACTGCAACAGTGAAACACGAAGAACATCTGCTCATAACCCCATTCACCCTCAGACTGCATAATACCCCATTCACCCTCAGACTGTATAATACTCCCTTCTCCCTTTCTAGCTGATTCAGCCGGGAGTTTGGTCTAATTGAACATGTTAAATATCCTAGGCCATAGCAGCTTCCAAAGGGGTTATGTTAGAGGGTCCAGGAGAAAATGATGGTCTCGAGGGTGTGAAAGCGTCTTAGTAATCAGTCACAGGCCAAGTGCGAGGAGGCTGTACAAGTTACTGGCAATCAACTCTCAAAGACTTTCTCTTCTTTATAACCTGAGGGGAACATCCAGTGAAGAGAAGGATGATGTATTCATTGCACATGCCAAGTCCTAAAGTTATGTGTTCTTTAAATAAGGGTGAAGGGAGTTTAGCTTACTTGTAACAATATTCAAAGTGAACAACGGACTCTATACAGCTTGACATACTGTGCATCCTCTATGCAAAACAGGCAACGACAGCTGGAGTCCTTTTATGATATTTGGCATCCACAGTCTCACTTTCCTTTTCTAACAGATGAAGGAAGATTTCTCTCACAAAACTGCACCAAAACAGGAAAGATCTACAATGGTGCAAACCTTGAACTGAAGTCACCTTTACAGAAAAACTAAATGCAGCACTAACAAGAGTCTGCATACGTGAGTTAGAAATGAAAGTTATGACGCTTGGCATGTCATCTAAGGGCAGATGTACACCACACGTGGAAGGTGCTCAAAGCTTTCTACACTGGCTAGACATACGGTATCCTAGTAGGATGTGTCCCATATACAAGGACTACTGCAACAGTGCCCAATGAAAAACATCATAGAATCTTCAAGCCTGGCCCCATGACAAACAGGGATGAAATCACGACTATAGCAGGATGCCTCATGTTTGATTAGCAGCAAGGACATCTGAGGGATGAGGAGGGAAAGGATGAGTTTCAGCCAAGGACATCTGAAGGATGGGGAGGGAAAGGATGAGTTTCAGCCAAGGACATCTGAGGGATGGGGAGGGAAAGGATGAGTTTCAGCCAAGGACATCTGAGGGATGGGGAGGGAAAGGATGAGTTTCAGCCAAGGACATCTGAGGGATGGGGTGGGAAAGGATGAGTTTCAGTGACAGATACCAGTTTGCTCATTTAGGAGGAGGGAAGGCAGCTGCTAGGTCTGCAGCACTGCTGACATCTAGTCGTGTACTGCCTGCCTGCAGAAGCAGAATTTGCTAATGCTGCTTTGGGCATATTCAAGGATAGTCTTGTTTTCCACGTAAGACTACGCTACGCTTTTCAGTGCTGAGTTTCAAAAGTCTAGCCAATAAAGCTGTTGGAAAGTACTGCAGTGGTGTGTTCTGCAAGATGAAGGTAGATGCAAACTTAACAATTCTATTACATCTTTTCTACTTGGGTCAATTTTCACTATCAGAAGCTATAAAGAAGTTATGTAAAAATACACTACATAGCAGTTAATTCCCAGCACACACACAGACTTCATCACTGCTGCTACAAACAGTACACTGATTTTTCTACTAATCCCCTTATACTGCTAGACATATATAATCTAACCTGTCCCTTGAATATCTTTAAAATCTATTAATCTACCCAAACCTACCTCCAGGAATATCCCAAGACTCACTCTCCCCTGGAGACAGAGGTCTCACTTGTGGTCGGTTCTGCTGGAAATTTGGTAACACCAC
>NC_056742.1:364051264-364283624 GCF_019279795.1 Protopterus annectens
TTTGAAGCCATAGTGGAGCTTCCCACAGTAATAACTACAAAACTGAGCCACACAATGATCATATATGTTTCCTAACATACACACCTTACCATAAATGTGAACATTCTGAAGCATCACATTATTTTCAAGGTGCAAGAAAACGATTTTTCGTAAACAATTGTTAAATACTTGTAATAACATTGGATCTTGATTATCCATGTCTGTCTACTTTAACATCTGGGACAGGTCACTCCCAGGTGGCCCTGACTGGCAGATTTCCTCCTAACATCTCATGCTCTTACCCTGACTCAGTACACTGCTCTCTCCCTTTATACTCCAGATGAGTTTGCTCTATGCTTTCAAAATCAATAATTCCAAAGGATTAGTAAGGGCAGGGATCTAATATACTTTGCACTTGGAAAGGAAAGAACTGGACATTGTTCAGAAGGTTCTGTCAGGAGAAAGAACAATGTTAGTTTTGAAGGGGGGTGGGTGGGTTTGTTGACATCTGTTTGAGAATTTTGCTCTGGGCAGGCAGAATTTGAATTACTTGTATACATATAAGAAGTGGAGGATCCTCCCCTTCTTTGGATTGGAAAAGAATACAGACAGATAAATTGCTTGGTTTAAGGAGACCTCTGACACCACCTTCGGCAAGAAGGAAAGTACAGCTGTGTACACTTACCATAAATGTAGATGTTCAAGTGTATTCACTGTTGCAGTCATCACACTTGGGTTATCTGCCTGCAGGTAGCCCTCAGTCAGCCTGAACACCAGAGTCTTGAGATTTCTGTGTCGGATGCCGTCACCTCTTCCATGATGTCAGGTCGTCAGGGGTATAAAACGTAGCTGCTGCCATTACATCAGTTTTTCTTGCCCCAGATGTCATGAGCCCCAAAAATAGGAAGCAATTACATGGTGTGGAACATCTTCAGTAAAACGTAAATACCATAGCCATAAGATATGGCCAAAAAGAGGATAGGTAGAAGGTCTAAAAAAGTCAGGGGGCTGGACAGAGGGTAGCCAGGACTGTAACAGTGAATGCACTCTAACATCTACATTTATGGTAAGTGTACACAACTGTACTATGTTCTTCGTGTTTCACTGTTGCAGTCATCACACTTGGGTTGATTCCCAAAGCTAAGTAAGGGTGGAGGTAGTCAATAAGTATTAGGGCTGGCAAGCAGGCCTTGTAAGACTGCTGTGGCAAATCCAGCTCTGGATTTAGAAAAGACAGGTAAGTGGTAATGCTTGGTGAAGGTGTGTACAGAACTCCAGGTTGCAGCTTCCAGGATGTCCCTGGTAGGGACTCCCCTGAGAAAAGCTGTAGAAGTTTAGGTAGCCCTAGTGGAATGAGTTCTGATCCCCTGTGGGGTAGGTTTACCATGGTGTTTGTAGCAGAAATGGATGAGTGTGCTATCCATTTGGAAATGGTTTGCTTTGAAATGGCCTTGCCCTCTGCCCCTGTAGCAAAGCTGACTAGCAGTTGGTCAGACTTTCTAAAAGGCTTAGTCCTGTCAAGATAGAACCTGAGCTGTCTGTGCACATCCAAGGAGTGCAGGATCCTCTTCCCTTTATTCTGAGGATTAGGGAAAAAGGTTGGTAAATGGATGGATTGGTTTAAAGCCACAATGGATACCACCTTGGGCATAAATGATGGGTTAGTCCTGAGGAGACCCTGTCAGCATGGAAAATAATGAAGGGGTCCACAGCCATTAGTGCCTGTACCTCAGACACTCTTCTTGCTGAAGTGATGACTAGAAGTAAGGCCGTTTTCCAAGAGAGGAATCTTAACTCTGCTGTAGCAGCAGGTTCAAAAGGGGGGAACGTGAGCTTTTCTACTACAAAGTTAAGGTCCCAGGCAGGGGTGGGAGCTCTCCTTGGGGGTCTTAAATTGTTAGCTCCTCTCAGGAACTGTTTGAACAGAGGGTGAGAAAAGAGAGGTGGCTCAGTATTGTAATGAGTTGAGAGGGCCATGGCATGAATCTTAACTGATGAGAAGGATAGGCCTTTGTGGAGCAGCTCTGCTAGGTAATCTAGGATTTGAGGTAAGCAGGGCATGGCTGTGTCCTTTCCTAGAGACTGGCTCCAAGAACAGTATATATTTTCCACTTTTCTGAATAGGATTTCCTAGTACTAGGCCTTCTGGCTTCAAGGATGACGTCCAGCACCTGTTTGCTGAGGGTTGCTGGTGGTGTGTTCAGGGAATAAGCCAGGCTGCAACATTCAATGTTTGCAGCTGAGGATGCAAAATCTGTCCCTCCTGCTGGGACAGCACAGAGGGGGTCTGATGTAGGTGCCAGGGTGGCACTGCTGTTAGACTGGGTAGAAGTGGGTACCAGTGTTGGTGTGGACAGTCTGACACAATAATGATTGTCCTTGGTCTGTCCTGCTTGATCTTGAGTAGTACTTTTGAGAAAAGGGACAGAGGGAAAGGCATAAATTGAGAGTTTTTCCCTTGTAAAGGATAGGGACCTGGCTGAGGGAATTTCCGGTGCAAAATTTGCTCAATTAATGGTTTTGGAGGAGGCAAAGAGGTCCACCTTTGGTGTACCCCACATGTTAATTATAAGTTTGAATGTATTGGATTCCAGTTTCCACTCGTATGGGTCCAGTAGATTGCTGCTTAAGTCGTCTGCCAGTGAATTTTGTTTGCCTGGCAGAAACTGAGCTTGCAGGTGCACTTGGTTGCTCAAGGCTGTGTTCCACAGGGCAATGGCTAACCTGCAGAGTGGGTAGGAATGAGTTCCCCATTGCTTGCTTATGTACCACATAACTGTGGTGTTGTCTGTCTTTATCAAGAGTTGCCCTGGAAGGATAAGGTATTTGAAGGATAAGGTATTTGAAGGCTGTCAGAGCATTCTGTACAGCTAGCATTTCTTTTTGATTGATATGCAGGTGAATTTGTCCTAAGCTCCATTTGACTTGAATGCATTTGCCTGCCATGTGTGCCCCCCATGCATAGTCTGAAGCGTCTATTTGTCAGGGTTTGGGCAGCGAGGGGTTGAGTGAAAAGAAATCCCTTGTTGTGGTTGCAAGCCTCTGCCCACCAAAGGAACTCTGCCCTTAGACAAGGAATGATAGGAATCAGTGTTTCCAAGTCCTGAGAATGTCGACACCAGAAACATTTTAAGTACCACTGAAGTTTCCTCATATGCAGTCTTGCATATGGAATTAGTAGAATGCATGAGGCCATGAACCTTAGGGCTTGCAGTATTTTTCTTGCAGATAGCTGGGTTTTGGTGGTGGCCATTAGTTTGAAGTTGTTTGTCAAATGAACCTGCTTTTCTGGAGTGCTGAATGCCATCTGGGAAGTTGTGTTCAAGCTTGCTCCCAAAAATACAATCTTTTGGCTGGGCACCAGATGTGATTTCTTTTCGTTGATGGTGTACCCCAGACAGGTTAGAAGTCTCTCTACAAATGCCAGGTGCTGAAGCAGCAATTCCTGACTGTCTGCCTGAATCAGGCAATCGTCCAAGTATGGGTAAATTTGAATATTTCTCTGCCTGCAGTATGCAATGGCTGGAGCCAGGCACACTGTGAATACCCTGGGTGCAGTAGATAAGCCAAAGGGAAGTGCAGAGAACTGATAGTGCATAGAGCCTTGCCCTGAAACGTAGATATTTCCTGCAAGATTCCCTTATGGGGATGTGCAGATAAGCTTCTTTTAAGTCTAGGGTGACTAGCCAGGAGTCCTTGGCTAGCATAGGAAGCAGCTGTTGTAGTGCAAGCATTTTGAATTTTTGGACCACCAGGAAGGTGTTGAGAATGGACAGATCCAGGATAGGGTGCCATGAGCTCTCTTTTCTGGGCACCAGGAACAGTCTGGAGTAAAAACCCTGCCCCTTTGCTCTACTGGAAGATGATGAATAGCCCGGATACTGAGAAGAGAAAGTATTTGCTTTTGAGCCTCTGCCCACTGGTTTGGAGGAAGATCTGGTAACCAGCTTGGGGTTGGCAGTGAGTGGAAGTAGAATCTGTATCCCTGGGATACAATGTTTAGGACCCATCTGTCGTGGGTAATGGACATCCAGTTTTTTGCATGCAGGGCGAGTTTTCCTTCTAGGGGTGCAAGTACTTGGGCATGGCTGGGAAGGATGACAGACAAGTCATTGTGAAGTTTTTCAATAAGCGGGAGGCTTACCACTCCCTGTTTTTTGAGGTGGGAGCACTCCACTGCTTAGATCTCTGACTACCCTGAGAGTACAGTCTTGGTGGTCTGCTTCCCCTGGGTTTGGAGTGAGAAGACAGGGAGGGACTGGAAAGGACCAATTTTTTGAAGGCCAATGCCTACTGAATCTAGGTGGCTGTACCTGTAAGAAATCTTTAACAGTTTGCATAGATTTAGCTTTTTCCTCCATCTTTTGAAGAACTTCTTCTGATTTTGTGGCAAACATTCCTGGCTTAATGGAGCATCTAGTAATTTTGCTTTGACATGGTCTGGCAAGATTTGTTCCTTCAGCCAAGCATGCCTTCTCAGTACCAGACCCAGTGACAGCAGCCCTGCAAGATGCTTCTAAGGCATCAAAACCACACTGCAAAGTATGTTTACTAACTTGGTTTGCAGAATGCATTAACTCTTGTAAATCTTTATTTTCTAAACAATCTGGAAGCAACATTTTCTGTTTAATTAGTTCCATAATATGCTGCTGGTACTTCAACATGTGAAAAGTACAGCTGTGTACACTTAACATAAATGTAGATGTTCGAGTGTATTCACTGCTGCAGTCATCACATTTGGGTTACCTGCTGGCAGTAGCCCTCAGTCGGCCTGATTAACAAAGTCTTGGGTCCTGCGTCGGTTGCTGTCCCTTCTTCCGTGATGTCAGGTCCTCAGGGGTATAAAACATGCAGCCGATGCCATTACATCAGTTTTTCTTGCCCCAGATATCAGGTGCCCCCATAATGGGAAGCAATTAACTCTCTACATATACAAGGTTATACCTCCAACAAAAAGCAAATGCACCAAAAAGCTTTTGAGCATAATAAAGGAAAGCAGAGGTATAGCCAAAAGAAGTAAGGGGGCTGGACTGCGGCAGTGAATACACTCGAACATCTACATTTATGGTAAGTGTACACAACTGTACTATGTTCTTCGTGTTTCACTGTTGCAGTCATCACATTTGGGTAGATTCCCAAAGCTAAGGATGGGAGGAGGAATTCAGATAGCATTAGGACCAGCTATAAGGCCCTGCAAGACTGCAGTGGCAAAGCTAGCTCTGGATCTAGAGAAAATTGGCAGATGGTAATGCTTGGTGAAAGTATGCACAGAACTCCAGGTAGCAGCTTCTAGGATGTCCCTGGTAGGGACGCCTCTGAGAAAGGCTGCAGAGGTAGATGCAGCCCTGATTGAGTGGGGTCTGACCCCTGTGGGATAGGTTTTCCATGGTGCTTGTGACAGAAATGAATGCAATGGCCTATCCATTTGGAAATTGTTTTGAAATAGCCTTCCCCTCTACCCCTGCAGCAAATGCCACCCAGCAGTTGTTCAGATTTCCTTTGAAGTTTAGTCCTGTCCAAGTAAAATCTAAGTTGTCTGTGCACATCTAAGGAGTGCAGTATCCATTACCCTTTGTTCTGTGGATTAGGAAAGAAGGTTGGCAAATGAATGGACTGATTAAGGGCCACACTGGATACCACACCTTGGGCATGAAGGAGGGATTGGTCCTGAGGTACACCCTGTCCGCATGAAAGATAACGAAAGGCTCCACTGCCATAAGGGCCTGTAATTCAGATACCCTTCTTGCTGTAGTGATTACTAAAATGAAAGCTGTTTTCCAAGAAAGGAATTTTAAGTCTGAAGTAGCAACTGGCTTGAAAGGAGGAAGAGTGAGTTTCTCCAAAACCAAGTTAAGGTCCCAGGCTGGAGTTGGCGCTCTCCTGGGAGGTCGTAATTTTTGGCCCCTCTGAGGAACTGCTTGAGCAGTGGATGACAGAAAAGGGGAGGTTCTGTGTTATAATGAGGTGAAATGGCTGAGGCGTGAATTTTGATGGAGGAGAAAGACAGGCCCTTGTGAAGCATCTCAGTTAAGTATTGTAAAATCTGAGGTAAATTGGGCACTGCTGTGCTCATCCCTTAAGACTGGTTCCAGGCACAGAATCTTTTCCATTTTTCAGCATAAGATTTTCTAGTACTAGGCCTCCTTGCCTCTAAAATATCCATCACTGGTTTACTGAGGGATGGTACAGGAGAGATTAGGAAATTAGCCAGGCTGCTAGGTTCAGTGTTTGAAGCTGAGGGTGCAGAATCCGGTTCTCCTGCTGAGACAATAGAGTAGGAGGCAGGTGCCATGGGGCCAACATTGACATACTGCACAAGAGGGGGTACACCAGTGTTGGCGTGGCTAGTCTGGTGCAATCAAAATCGTCCTTACTTTGTCTTGCTTGATCTTTAGTAGTACTTTGGAGAGCAGAGTAGGAAAGGCATAAACTGAAAGGTTTTTCCAGCTGAAGAAGAGAACATCCACTTTCCAAGCTTGTTTGTTGGGAGTCCTTGTGCAAAATTTGTCCAATTGATCGTTCTGGGGGAGGCAAACAGGTCTATATCTGGGCTCCCCCATTTGCTTGTCAACATATTGAAAATCCTTGGTTCCAGTTTCCACTCGTGTGAGTCCATAGGGTTTCTGCTTAGTCCGTCTGCCAGTGTACTTAGTTTTCCTGGCAGGAATTGAGCTTGTAGATGCGCTTGGTAGCTCAGGGCTGTGTTCCACAATGCCATGGCTAGTCTGCAGAGGGGGTAAGAATGTGTACCACCCTGCTTGTTTATGTACCACATAACAGTGGTGTTGTCCGTCTTTACCATTAATTGTCCTGGAAGAACGTGGTCCTTGAAGGCTGTCAGAGCATTCTCTACAGCTAACATTTCTTTTTGATTGATATGCAGGTGCATTTGACATGGGTTCCATTTGCCCTGAATGCACCTCCCTGTCAGGTGAGGCCCCCATGCATAGTCTGATGAGTCTGTTGTTACGATTTGGGAGGCACGGGATAGTGTGAAAGGTAGTCCCTTGTTCTGGTGGCAGGCCTCTGCCCACCAAAGGAACTCTAGGCGTAGGCAAGGTATGATGAGAATCATTGCTTCTAGGTCCTGAGAATGTTGACACAGTACAGTTGTGTACACTTACCATAAATGTAGATGTTCGAGCGTATTCACTGTTGCAGTCATTACATTTGGGGTAATCTGCTGGCAGGTTGCCCTCAGTCGGCCCGAATCCCAAAGCCTTGGGTCCTGTGTCGGCTGCTGTCTCCTCCTCCACGACATCAGGTCGCCAGGGGTACAAAACACGCAGCAGACGCCACTGTCTTTAGATTTTCTTGCCCCCAATGTCAGGTGCCCCCAAAAAGGTAGCAATATTATAAATATATATATATATACATACATACATGCACCAATATAAATTTTACCTTCATCTACAAGCAAATACACCACACAGGTTGTAGAAGATAGAGAAGGAAAGATAAACTGTAGAATGGCAGGGGGATGGTGGGAGGGTAAACTGGACTGCAACAGTGAATACACTCGAACATCTACATTTATGGTAAGTGTACACAACTGTACTATGTTCTTCGTGTTTCACTGTTGCAGTCATTACATTTGAGTAGAATCTCAAAGCTATGGTTGGGAGGCTGGAGCTAAACAGCATTAGGTGAGGCTATAAGGCCCTGCAGCACTGGAATTCCCAATGAAAATGCTCTCAAAGTATGCAGGGTTTCACCAAAAGAAAAGTCCCCTGGAGGAGAGGCAGAGGGAATGGATTCCACTGCATCTGAATCCTCATAAGCAGATAAGGGCATATCTTCATAATCAGACACCTTAGAGTCGTCGGACTCTTGGTCAGTTGAGGCTGCTGGGGACTGGTCTCTTTCTCTTAGCAGGGGAAAGCTGGCTTCCCCTAATCAGCATAATAAGGTCTTCTGCCATTTTAAGCATTTGATGTTGTGGCAAGGGAGTAGGTGCATGTGCTTGGGTCTTCGGTTTTCTAGGCATAGCGCATACTCTTGGCCTTAGAAACTCGGTAGTTTTAGACAGAACTGAAGAAGTGAAAGAAGTCGTCAGTTTGCGTCGAACATCGGTAGTGCAAAGTACTTCCTCAGAAGTCGGTGCCTGCTCAGCGGCTCTGGACCCATCCAAGGTAGAGACATCTGCAGTTTCCATGGTCGAAGAAGAATCTCGCAAAATACCGGACTCCGAACGGGTCTTGGCAGAGGCCTGCGAATCCACTGAAGCGGGCATTGCTGAATACTGGCGACTAGCATAACAGAAACATTGTTGGCAGCTTTGGAGCTGTGCGGTTTGTCTCTGTCTTTATCCTTAGTTTTTTTCGGAATATCGGCAGTCGGATGGCTTACCGAAGCCATTTCACAATACAGAGATAGAGAAAGTACAGTTGTGTACACTTACCATAAATGTAGATGTTCGAGTGTATTCACTTGTTGCAGTCATTACATTTGGGGAATCTGGTGGCAGGTTGCCCTCAGTTGGCCTGATAAGTCTTGGGTCCTGCATCGGTTGCTGCCCCTTCTTCCATGATGTCAGGTCGTCAGGGGTATAAAACATGCAGCTGACGCCATTACATCATTTTTTCTTGCCCCAGATGTCAGGTGCCCCCCAATGGGGAGCAAATAAAATTAAAAACACAAAAATATACCTCCAACCAAAAGCAAATACACCAAAAAGGCTTTTAAGCACAGTAAAAGAAAGTAGAGGTATAGCCAGAGAAAAACAAGGGGCTGGAGGGAGGGTAAAGTACAGTTTTGTACCTACCATAAATGTAGATGTTCGAGTGCTAATACAGCTGCAGTAATCACATATGGGTTCTCTGCCGTCAGGCGGGTCCTCGGTCGGCCAAATTCCAAAGTCTAGGTCCGGCGTCGGTTGTCGTCGCTTTCTTTCCTGACGACAGGGGTATATAAGACACAGCCGACGCCATATTCTTCAGTCTTTCTTGCCCAGATGTCAGGTGCCCCCAGAAGGAAGGCAATACATAAATTATATATATAAATATAGTCAAGCAATGCGATATAATCAAAAATCAGTAGTTGCAAGCAAATACATCATAGCAGGATAACCCAAATTAGGTTGTATGAGGAGGTGTTAACCACTGGGCTTTTACCAAGAGGGGAAGGAGGGAGGGAAACCTGTACTGCAGCTGTATTAGCACTCGAACATTTACATTTATGGTAGGTACAAAACTGTACTATGTTCATCGTGCATACAGCTGCAGTAATCACATATGGGTAGAATCCCAAAGCTACGCACAGGGTGGTAGGCACTAGGTAGAACTGGGAGCAGCCAGAATGCCCTGCAACACAGCAGAGGCAAAGCCTGCTCTAGTTTTGGAATATAAAGGCGGGTGGTAGTGTTTTGTGAAGGTATGCACAGAACTCCAAGAGGCTGCCTCCAAAATATCCTTGGTAGGGACTCCTCTGAGGAAGGCTGTAGAGGTAGCTGTGGCCCTAGTGGAGTGGGATCTGATGCCTGTTGGCACAGGTTTGCCATGAAAGGAGTAACAAAACCGTATGCAATGGCCTATCCATTTTGAAATTGTCTGTTTGGAAATTGGCTTCCCTTGAGCTCCTACAGCATAGGACACAAAAAGTGGTTCTGATTTTCTGAAGGGCTGTGTTCTGTCCAGATAGTAACGTAGCTGTCTATGGATGTCTAAGGAATGTAGCAGCCTTTCCCCTTTGTTTTGAGGATTGGGGTAAAAGGTAGGTAAGTGTATGGCCTGATTTAAAGCTACCCTGGATACCACCTTAGGCATAAATGAAGGGTTGGTTCATAGGGAAACCCTGTCCTGATGGAAGATGAGAAAGGGCTGCACAGCCATGAGGGCTTGTAGTTCCGAAACCCTACAAGCTGAGGTAATGGCCAGAAGGAAGGCTGTTTTCCAGGACAAATATTGCAAATCTGTAGAGGCAGCTGGTTCAAAGGGAGGTAATGTTAATTTTTCTAGAATGTAGTTAAGATCCCAGGCTGGGATTGGTTGTTTCCTTGGAGGTCTTATATTCTTAGCTCCTCTGAGGAACTGTCTTAAAAGTGGGTGAGAGAATAAGGGAGGATCAGTGTTGTATTCTGCAGAAATGGCTGAGGCATGAATTTTGATGGAGGAAAATGAAAGTCCACTGTTCAACAGCTCAGCTAGATACTGTAATATCTGAGGCAAATTCAGTTTTCTAGGATCCTGGCCTTTTTTCTCATTACAAGTGCAAAAACGTTTCCACTTTGCGGAGTAAGCCTTTCTAGTAGATGGTCTTCTGACCTCCAAAATGACATCCTGCACCTCTTTGGAGAGTAGGGTCTGTTGTGGTGTTAAGGAATTTTCCATGCAGCCAGATTGAGAGTTTTCAGCTGACTGTGAAGAGTTTTTTAGTTGTGCTGAGTCAGTAGAAGAGGCATTAGAGGTAGGGTCCAGGGAGGAGTATGTGTTAGGCTCCTCAGGAGTGGGTACCAGTGTTGTCTTGGCCAGTCTGGAGCAATCAGTATCATCTTCGATCTGTCTGCTCTTGCTTTCAAGAGCACCTTGGGCAGAAGAGGCAAAGGTGGGAAAGCGTAAACTGTCCATGTTGCCCAACTGAAAGAAAGGGCGTCCACTCTCCAGGCCTTTGGATGAAAGGTCCTTGAACAGAACTTTTCCAATTGATGGTTCCTGTGGGAGGCGAAGAGATCCATGTCTGGTCTTCCCCACGCTTGGATTATCTTTGTAAACACTTGAGGATGCAACTTCCATTCGTGTGGATCCGTCATATTTCTGCTTAGATTGTCTGCCAGCGTGTTTTCCAATCCTGGCAGGTACTGTGCTTGAAGTTCGATTTGCCATTGCAGAGCCAAGTTCCAAAGCGACATGGCTAGCCTGCACAGGGGGTATGAATGTGTTCCACCTTGTTTGTTTATATACCACATTACTGTGGTGTTGTCTGTTCTTATCAGTAATTGCCCTGGATGCAGGAGATCCTTGAAAATTGTAATTGCATTTATCACTGCTAGCATTTCTTTTTGATTGATGTGAAGGTGCTTTTCCTTTTGGGACCATTTGCCCTGAATGCACCTGTCTGTCATGTGCCCCAGTAGTCTGAGGTCTGTTGTGATGACTTGTTTTGCTTGAGGCTTGCAGAATGGAAGACCTGTGTTTGTTTGGCATGCTTGGGACCACCATAGAAATTCCTTTTGCAAACATGGAATTATTGGTATTATTGTTTCCAAACTGTGTTGAGACCATAGTTTTTTTAGGTACCATTGAAGTTTCCTCATATGCAACTTTGCACATGGGATTAGAAGAATGCAAGATGCCATGAAGCCCAGAGCCTGCAGGATTTTCCTTGCAGTGAGCCTGGTACAATTTGCTAGTATTTTGAAGTAATGAGTTAGTTGCCCTTGTTTTTCTGGCGTAAGATAAGCCATCTGGGTGTTTGTGTCCAAGTTGGCACCCAGGAAAATTATTTTCTGAGATGGTGTTAGCCTGGATTTTTCCTTGTTGACTGTGTATCCCAGAGAATTCAATAACCGTGTTACATAAGCCAGATGTTCCAGAAGTAGGTGCTTGTTGTCCGCTTGGATCAGGCAGTCGTCCAGATATGGGTAAATTTGTATCCCTTGAAGTCTGCAGTAGGCAATTACTGATGCCAGGCATTTCGTGAATACTCTGGGCAGTAGATAAGCCAAAGGGCAATGCAGAGAATTGATAGTGGATTGAACCTGCAAGAAATCTGAGGTATCTTCTGCAACTTTGATTGGGACATACAGGTATGCCTCCTTGAGGTCCAATGTTACCAGCCAAAACTCCTTGCCCAGCATGGGAAGAAGCTGCTGTAATGTGAACATCTTGAATTTTGGTACGAGCAGAAATGTGTTTAGGATGGATAAGTCCAAAATGGGTCTCCAGTCGGTTTCTTTCCTTGGTACCAGAAAAAGTCTGGAATAAAAACCTTGACCTTGTTCGTGAGTAGGTACCTCTTGAATAGCTTTCATGGCCATAAGCTTTGAAATTTGTATTTGAGCCTCTGCCCTTTGATTGTGTGGCAGGTTCGGCATGCCTCTCATTTTTGGAAGAGTGTGAAAGTGAAATCTGTAGCCTCTGTTTATAACGTCCAGGATCCATTTATCTGTTGTGATAATATGCCAATTTCTTGTAAATAATGCCAGCTTTCCTCCCAAGGGTGCTGCCAGCTGAGACCTGCTTGGCATGGAAAGGGGGAAGTCATTGGGTTTGTTTCCTGTATTGCTGTGCACTGTCTTCGCCACCTCTTGTGGCTGGAGTTTGCCATTGTCTGCCTCTATATGATCCTTGAGGTTGTCCTCTGCCCCTTGTGCGCCTGTATCTACCTCTTTGTGGCTTGTCCATGGCTGGAAAGGACCAGTTCTTTGCAGGCCAATTTCTGCTAAAACTTGGTGGTTGAACTTGTAGAAAAGCTTTGACAGTTTGCATAGACTTAGCTTTTTCTTCCATTTTCCGTAGTATCTCCTCAGCATTAGTACCAAACAGTACATCCTTTTGTAAAGGAGCATCTAGTAGCTTAGCTTTAACATGGTCAGGCAAGGTTTGTTCTCTAAGCCAGGCATGTCTACGAATGACTGATCCTGTCACAGCTCTACTTGAGGCCTCTAGAGCATCATAGCCACATTGTAAGGTGTGTTTACCCACTTGTTCTGCACTATGCATCATATCCTGCAACTCCTTCAAATCTGGTTGTTCAGGTTGAGACATTTTATTTCTTAATTGTGATAACAGAAACTGCTGATATTTAAGCATATGGAACTGACAATTTAAGGCCCTCATGGCTAGGGTGGCGAGGTATATACCTTTTCCCCACCTTTCTAAGGATCTAGACTCTCTTTGAAGGTAGTGGATTCTTAGCAGTAGAGGCCTTCATTCCCTTGGGGCCTTGAGAAATGGTTTCAGGGTCAGCATTATGGCTCTTGTAGAAATTGGTGAGAGGTAGGAACTCTGTAGTACCTATCAGGCTTGACTGGGGCAGGAGGCAGGGAATCCGGATTTAGGCAAGCCTCCGAGTAGACATCATCAAGTATGTCCAAGACAGGAGGTATCGCTAGAGGTCTGTGTTGAGGTAACAGAAGAAATTCCCTAAGTCTTTTCTTGGAATCAGAAAAGTCTTGGCCTTCCCAATGGAAGTGTTCCCTCAAGGTGTGCAAGGTTTCCCCAAAAGAGAAATCCTCTGGGGGAGATACAGAAGGAATGGACTGCTCAGCATCCGAATCTTCAAAAGGGGAGTACGAGTGTTCCTCTTCATCAGAATGTTCTGAAAGAATGGATTCCTGGTCAGGAGAGGGAGAAGCTTCCTCCACTCGGGGTCTCTTGTCTGGAGGGGGCTGGGAAGCCCTGATAAGAGTAATTAAATCCTCAGCCATTTTTAGCATCTGCTTTTTAGGCATGGGGCCTGGAGATGGGCCCTGTGCAACAGGCCTCTTGGGATGCATGGCTGATTTGGACTTAGTAAAGGCCTTAATGGAGAAGGAAGACGAGGGTCTAAAAACACCTTGGGTGGAAGTGGACCTATCCACATTAGGAGGCTCAACACTCTCAGTGGCTTCGGTGGTTGTAGTCTGGGTATGGGCGAGGAACCGGCGGTCTCGGTACAGAGGACACCGCCAAAGAAGTGTCAGTAGTCAGGAGCTGCGTAGGCGCCTCACTGAGAACCGGACCACATGTAGTCGGTTTTGGCGTGGTGTCGGTGGAGACCGCGGGCCTCGCGTGTCGGTCTTTGTCCTTGCGTTTTTGGACAAAGCGGTAGTCGGAGTATCCGGCGACATTTTATAATCAAAGGTTTTACCAAAAAGTGCTGGGCGAACTCCGCCCGACGCTTAATAGTGCGTTTATTGAAAGTAGCGCCAGCGGCAGGCCAAGACGCGTGGTCTGGGCCTAAACAAGGTATGCAGAGGGAATGGAAATCCTTATGCAGTATTTGCTTCCCACAAGAAATACAATTGTTAACTTTGTCTGACATCGGTCTGAGGCAAGAAAAGTTTCCCCACGGGTACTTAGCTTTAAAGAAGACTTGGTTTCCAATTATTCGTAATTTCAGGAGCTGGCCGACCGGCACTTGCGAACTGCTTCTGCCGGCACCGCGGCAAAAAGACTGAAGAATATGGCGTCGGCTGTGTCTTATATACCCTGTCGCACTGGCGTCAGGAAAAGCGGCGACAACCGGCCGGACCTAGACTTTGGAATTTGGCCGACCGAGGACCGCTTGACGGCAGAGAACCCATATGTGATTACTGCAGCTGTATGCACGATGAACATCCAGGACTGCAACAGTGAATACACTTGAACATCTACATTTATGGTAAGTGTACACAACTGTATTATGTTCTTCGTGTTTCACTGCTGCAGTCATTACATTTGGGTAGATTTCCAAAGCTATGGTTGGGAGGAGGAAATTATACAGCATTAGGACCAGCTATAAGGCCCTGCAAGACAGCAGTGGCAAAGCCAGCTGGAGAAAATTGGTAAATGATAATGCTTGGTGAAAGTATGTACAGAACTCCAGGTAGCAGCTTCTAGAATATCCCTGGTAGGAACACCTCTGAGAAAGGCTGCAGAAGTAGATACAGCCCTGGTGGAATGAGATCTGGCCCTGGTGGAATGAGATCTGATCCCCTGGGGGATAGGTTTTCCATGGTGCTTATAGCAGAAATGAATGCAATGGCTTATCCATTTAGAAATGGTCTAGTTTGAAATAGCCTTCCCCTCTGCCCCAGCAGCAAATGCTACTAGCACTTGTTCAGATTTTCTTCGAAGTTTAGTTCTGTCCAAGTAGAATCTAAGTTGTCTGTGCATGTTCAAGGAATGCAGAATCTGTTCCCCTTTGTTCTGTGGATTGGGATAGAAGGTTGGCAAATGAATGGACTGATTAAGAGCCACACCGGAAACCACCTTGGGCATGAAGGATGGATTGATCCTCAGAGATACCCTGTCCGTATGAAAGATGATGAAAGGCTCCACTGCTATAAGGGCCTGTAATTCAGATATCCTTCTAGCTGAAGTGATTGCTAAAAGGAAGGCTGTTTTCCAAGAAAGAAATTTTAAGTCTGCAGTAGCAGCTGGCTCGAAAGGAGGTAGAGTGAGCTTCTCCAAAACAAAATTAAGGTCCCAGGCAGGGGTAGGAGCTTTCCTGGGTGGTCTCAAGTTATTTGCCCCTCTGAGATACTGCTTGAGCAGGGGGATGAGAAAAGAGGGTTTTTTCTGTGTTATAGTGAGCTGAAATAGCTGAAGCATGGATTTTAATAAAGGAAAAAGACAGGCCCTTGTGAAGCATCTCAGTTAAGTATTGCAAAATCTGAGGTAAATTGGGCGCTGCTGTGCTCATCTCTAAAGATTGGTTATAGGCACAGAATCTTTTCCATTTGTCAGCATAAGATTTTCTAGTACTAGGTCTTCTCGCCTCCAAGATGACATCCATCACAGGTTTGCTGAGGGATGCTAAGGGTGAATTTAAGTTATTTGCCAAGCTGCAAGGTTCAATGTTGAGAGCTGAGGGTGCAGAATTTGGTTCTCCTGCTGAGACAGCAAGGAAGGTGTCTGAGGCAGGTGCCAGGGAGATACACTGTGCAGGAGTGGGTACCAGTGCTGGCGTGGCCAGGCTGGAGCAATCAAAATCATTCTTGGTTTGTCCTGTTTGACTTTTAGCAGAACTTTGGAGAGCAGAGGCAGAGGGGGAAAGGAGTAGACTGATAAGTTTTTCCAGCGGAAGGACAGAGCATCCACTTTCCAGGCTTTTTTGTGGGAAGTCCTTGTGCAAAAGTTGTCCAACTGGTAGTTCTGGGGAGAGGCAAATAGATCTATGTCTGGGCTCCCCCATTTGCTTGTCAACATGTTGAAAATCCGTGGTTCCAGTTTCCATTCGTGTGGGCCCATGAGATTTCTGATTAGTCCATCTGCCAGTGTATTCAATTTTCCCGGCAGGAATTGAGCTTGTAGGTGCACTTGGTAGCTCAAGGCCGTGTTCCACAATGCCATGGCTAGTCTGCAGAGGGGGTAGGAATGTGTACCCTCCTGCTTGTCTATGTACCACATAACTGTGGTGTTGTCCGTCTTTAGAATTAGTTGTCCTGGAAGAATGTAGTCCTTGAAAGCTGTCAGAGCATTCTGTACAGCTAACATTTCTTTTTGATTGATATGTAGGCGCATTTGATTTAGGTTCCATTTGCCCTGAATGCACTTCCCTGCCAGGTAAGCCCCCATGCATAGTCTGATGCATCTGTAGTCAGGGTTTGGGCAGCAGGGGGTAGTGCGAATGGAAGTCCCTTGTTTTGGTGGCAAGCCTCTGCCCACCATAGGAACTCCAGGCGTAGGCAAGGTATGATAGGAATCATTGTTTCCAGACTGTGACAATGATGATTCCATAGACTTTTTAAGTACCACTGAAGTTTCCTCATATGCAGTCTTGCATATGGAATTAGAAGAATGCAGGAGGCCATGAACCCCAAAGGCTTGCAGTATTTGTCTTGCAGAAAGCAGAGTTTTTGTGATCACTGGTTTGAAGTAAGTTACCAAATTAATTTGCTTTTCTGGCGTGAGGAAAGCCATCTGGGCAGTTGTATTCAAACTTGCACCCAGGAATGTAATCTGTTGAGAGGGTACCAGTTGTGATTTCTTTTCGTTTATGGTGTACCCGAGAGAAGTTAGAACCCTTTTTACAAACGCCAGATGATTTAGAAGCATGGCCTGGTTTTCTGCCTGAATTAGACAATCGTACAGGTATGGATATATTTGAATATTTCTTTGTCTGCAAAATACAATTACTGGAGCCAGGCACTTTGTGAATACCCTGGGCGCAGTAGATAAGCCAAAGTGGCAGTGCAGAGAACTGATAATGCAAGTAGCCTGCTTTGAAGCGTAGGTATCTTCTGCAAGATTCCCTGATTGGGATATGCAGGTAAGCTTCTTTTAAATCTAGAGTTGCCAACCAGGCATCTTTGTCTAGCATAGGAAGTAACTGGTGAAGAGTCAGCATCTTGAATTTTGGAATGTCCTGAAAGGTGTTGAGTAGACAGGTCCCGAATCGGATGCCATGATTTGTCTTTTATGGGTACCAGGAAAAGCCTAGAATAGAAACCTTGTCCCTTTTCCTCTTCTGGTACTGGTTGAATAGCCCCATGTTTAAGAGGGAAAGTACTTGTTTTTGAGCCTCTGCCCACTGATTTGGGGGCAGGTCTGGCCACCCGTTTGGAGTTGGCAAAGTATGGAAATGAAATCTGTATCCCTGGGACACTATATTTAGAACCCATTTGTCCTGGGTTATGAGTTCCCAGTTTTTTGCATGAACAGCAATTTTTCCACCCAAAGGGGCGGCTAAAAGTGCTTGGTAATTTTAAAGGAAAGTCACTGAGACTGTTTACTATAGGGGGCGGTCTTGCTATTTCCAGATTTGGAGGTGGAGGCCCCCCCCATTGCTCAGTTCTGAGAGTCCCCTGGGACTGAAACTTGGAACTTTTGGTGTGTCTGGGTGTGGTTTGAGAGGATCTGGAAGGAGCTGTAAAGGACCAATTCTTAGTAGGCCAGTACCTACTAAATCTTGGAGGTTGCAGTTGCAAGAAATCTTTTACAGTTTGCATAGATTTAGCTTTATCTCCCATCTTTTTTTGAACTTCTTCAGCCTTATTGCCAAACAGGCGGTCCTGATTTAAAGGAGCATCCAACAATTTTGCTTTAACATGATCAGGCAGAGATTGCTCCTTAAGCCAAACATGCCTTCTAAGCACAGATCCAGTCACAGCAGCCCTGCAAGAGGCCTCTAAGGAATCAAAACCACATTGCAAAGT
Organism: Protopterus annectens; assembly: GCF_019279795.1. Lineage (NCBI taxonomy): Eukaryota > Metazoa > Chordata > Ceratodontiformes > Protopteridae > Protopterus > Protopterus annectens. The sequence goes on from NC_056742.1 coordinate 364,069,023, forward strand.
ATGTTTTCCAACTTGTTCAGCAGAATGCAATAAATCCTGTAAACCTTTATTTTCCACACAGTTAGAAATCAACATCATTTTCTGTTTAAGCAGTCCAATAATATACTGTTGATATTTTAACATATGAGATTGGCAGTTTAAAGCCCTGATTGCCAAGGTTGCAGAAGTATAAACCTTTTTACCTCATCTATCCAGCGCCCTGGAGTCTCTATCAGAAGGGGTAGTATTTCTAGCAGTAGAAGTCTTAATGCCCTTGGGCCCCTGAGAAATGGTTTCTGGATCTGCAACAGGATTTTTGAAAAGGAACTTGTGTGACTCAGGGACCCTGTAGTATCGGTCAGGTTTACTAGGAGCCGGAGGCAGGGAAACAGGGGCCAAACTGGATTCTGAAAACATCAACTATATCTAGTACAGGAGGTATAGCCAAAGGCCTATGCTGAGGTAGAAGGAAATCCCTAAGCCTCTTTTTTGATTCAGAAAATTCCTGACTTTCCCAGTGGAAATGCTCCCTTAAGGTATGTAAAGTTTCCCCAAAAGAAAAGTCCTCAGGGGGGGAAGCAGAGGGAATGGAATCCTCTGCATCAGAATCCTCATAAGTAGGGATGGACAAATCCAGGTCATTAGAAGAATCAGAAGAAACAGAGCCCTGATCAGAAGATACATAGTCAAGCTCAGCCCTAGGCTTCTTAGAAGGGGGCGGGGGGTTGACTACCCCTGATTAGAGTAATAAGATCTTCAGCCATTTTGATCATTTGTTTTTTAGGCATAGGGGCCTGAACATGTGGCCTGGGCGTCGTTTTTTTTAGACATAGATCGAGATTTAGGCCTTAGTATAGTAGGTGGAGTCGGTTTAATATGCAAGTCTGTAGGCGTGAATACACCCTCAGAAGCCGGTGCCTGCACAGCAGCTCCGGACCCATCCAAGGTAGAGACATCGGCGGGTTCCATAGGTGAAGCATCTCACGGCATACCGGACTCCGAATGGGTCTCAGTAGAGGCCTGCAAGGTCAGAAGTAGAGGGTATTAGGGGCTGCTCAGATGGCTTACCAAAGTCATTTCTGGATAATTAAACCGGGAACCGAAAAATTTAGAGGCAAAAATGTACCAACGATGGTTAGTGCGCTGATTAAATAAAGCAGAAAACTGACAACAAGGAACGTCGTGGTCAGGGTCTAGGCAAGGAATACAGTACAGATGAAAATCCTTATGAGGTATTTGCTTTCCACAAGTAATGCAATTATTAACTTTTACTGACATCGGTAAGGAGCAAGAAAAAGTTTCCCCAACGGGGTACTTAACTTTAAGTTGAAGACTTCGGCTCTGAAACTCGAAAAAGAAAATTTCAGGAGTCGGCTGACTGGCACTTGTGAACTGCTTCTGCTTTGGGTACCGCATGGCAAGAAAGACTGATGTAATGGCATCGGCTGCATGTTTTATACCCCTGACATCATGGAAGAAGGGAGAGCAACCGACGCAGGGCCCAAGACTTTGTTAATCAGGCCGACTGAGGGCAACCTGCCAGCAGATTACCCAAATGTAATGACTGCAACAGTGAAACACGAAGAACATCGAAAGTATTTAGCGACAAACAGGGCCCAAGGACGAATGGTTCGGGTGTTGAACAAGGCACAAAACCGACAGCGAGGTACGTCGTGGTCTAGGCCTAAACAGGTGACGCAGTAAGAATGAAAATCTCGGTGTGGTATTTGCTTTCCACAGGCAAGACAATTGTTAACTTTTTCTGACATCGGTTAGAGCAAGGAAAAAGGATTCCCAACGGGGTACTTAGCTTTATAAGACTTCAGGACGATTCAATTCATAAACGAAAAACTTAGGTAGGGGACGACCAGCACTCGTGCAAACTGCTTCTGTTACGGGCTCCTCGGCAAGAAAGACTGATGTAATGGCGTTGGCTGTCTGTTTTTATACACCTGACGTCAGTCCTGGAGCGACAGCAACCGACTCACAAATGCTAAGTCTCTGGTATTCGGACCGACTGAGGGCTATCTGCAGGCAGATAACCCAAGTGTGATGACTGCAACAGTGAAACACAAAGAATATCAGTCAGTTCCTTGTGAAAAATGAGGAAGGCTTTTTTTCCACAGCACAGCCTGCAGCTGGACTATACACAAGGGTAAGATGAGTGCCAGCAGCAGGGCTGTTTTGCAAGTAAATAATCTGAATGGTGCTTAGGGCGCCGGCTCAAAATGTAGTAATGTTGGTTTCTCAAGTACATAATTTAGAACCCAGGAGGATGTATGGCCTCATCTGGCTTATGTAACATGTAATACCCCTTATAGGAAATGCTTCAAGTGAGGGCGAGAATATGTAGAGGAAAACATGGGAAGGCAGGCAGAAACAGCAGTAGCATGCTCTTTTATAACAGAAGCAACTCTTTTGTACAGGAATGAGAGTTATTCTAGCACCTCTTCCAAGTTTGCTTGGGTGGGTAGAATACTTTTAGTCTTCCACTAAACAAAAAACATTTTCCATTTTGTCACATATAATTTTCAATAGCAAATCTTCTGAAAATGATTACCTGGACATAATCAGTAGACAGACACCCAAGCTGCCAATCTGAGTCTCCTTAAGCTGGGATGTATGACAGACCCCTGTGTCATGGACTAGGAGGTCAAGGGTTACAAGGAGGCAGAATCAGTATTGCCTGGGCCAGTAAGGAGCCATCAGTATCATCCTTGGTTTGTCTGCCCTCATGTTCAGCAACATCCTGGGGAAAAGGGTTACTAGTGAAAAGGCACAGAAGGCTTCTGTTCATAACACCCCTCTCTGGAAAGTTCCTTAAGAGATCTTGCTTATCAGTCTGTTCACTGGGGAAGCAAAAGGGCCATGTCTGGCACACCCTATTTATCTGAAGGTCCTGGAAAACTTCCCTTTTTCAGCATCTATTCCTTGGGGCATAGGAAGGATCTGCTCAGAATACAGGCAGGTTATCCTGACCCAAGATGTATGCAGCTATGGGAGAAAGGCCTAAATGCTGAGCCGGTAGCCAGAGCTCAATTGCTAATCTGCACATTTGTTAGGAATGAGATACTGTTTACTTTTCATATGCCACATTAGTGTAGTGGTGTCCATTAGTATCCTTACTGCTCCTGGTATTAGTCTTTCTTGTAAAGCTTTCAAGGCCAAAGTAGCTGCCATCATTCCCTTAAGCAAGATGTGCTGAGAAGCCCGATTCCTTTCCCTGAGTATCTTACAGTCCATTATTCCAGGTGTTCTCCCCAAGCCAAGTCTGAACTGTCTTGTAGTTAGGGTTTGGACAGATTCAGGGAGTTAGAAGGGGGCTCTTGGGATGCCTTTGACACTCTACTCCCACCACAGGATTTCTTTTTTTGAGCATGGTAGAAGACGTATTGGTGATTCTTGAATGCACTAGTACTGGGACCAGAAATTTCTTTTTAGGAACCGCTGTAGTTTCCTAATACCCAAGCTTAATGGAACCATTAGAATGTTGTTGTGTCTTTCGGCTTATCCCGGTTAGGGGTCACCACAGCGGAACTCCGGTCCGCTAATGTTTGGTAGTGGATTTTTACGTGCCGAGTTACCAGCCCTGACGCACAACCTTCAACGAAGGCACGCCCATTCGCGTATGCCTCCACACAGAAGACGCTCTAGCTGAGAATCGAACGGGACAACGTCTTGCTGTGAGGTGACAACGCTACCGCAGCACCACTACTGCGGAACCATTAGAATACAAAAAAAAAAAAAAAAAAAAAAAAAAAAAACAGGACCCTCTGAAATTTCCTTGCAGTAATAGTCTGTTTGCTGCACAGATTCCTGAGGTACTCTGAGAGGAACAATACTTTATTTCCTGGTAGAAATGCCCTTTGATGGACGAAGTCTCTTTCTGCCCCCAGAAAGGTAACTCTAGTAGTAGGCATTATCTATGATTTTAGAATATTGAGGGTGAAGCCCACATTTTGAAAGCAATCTATGTTGATTTGCAAGGTTATCAGAAGTGCTACTGCAGATGCCACCTGAATTACGCAATCATCTAAGTAAGGATAAATGTGGACCCCCTCCCTTGGTTCTACAAAAGGGAATGACTGCTACTAGTCATTTGGTATACACTTTAGGTGAAGTAGAGAAGCTAAATAGTAAGGCACAAAATTATAGTCTGACCCCCCGGTCAAAACTGAAGCAATGTCTTGTGCTCCCAAAGGATATGGGCATAAAGGTAGGTGCCCTTCAAATCCTAAGTCACCATCCAAGGCCCTGGGAAGATAAGAAACAAGAGTCTATATTGTGTTAACATTCTGAATTTTAAAACCACCAGGAAATGGCTCAGTTCTGATAGGTCAAGCATGGATTTCCATGTTCCTTCTTTTCTGGGGACTAAGAAGAGGCCTGAGTAGAATCCTGTGACTGCTTTAAGCCCTGTTCCAACAGATCCTCTAAGTGAGGTGGAATCAATTTTCTTTGCTGACTGGGAGGGGTGGCAATGCCTAGGAAGGGTGGAATTTTCCAAAACTGTAGTGAGTAGCAGTTTATAATTACCTTCAGCACCCATTTGTCCTAGGCATCTGTTCCCAGTGACTGAAGGAGGCAAGCATCCCTACCAAGAAAGCCAGGGGGGATGGGGTTGGTGGGGGAAATTAGAGAAGGAAGTGCTGAGCATAGTCATAGCTGCTCCCTGGGTGGGCAGTTGAGCTGGGGAGTTAGCTTTTTCCTGTTTTGGAAGGATAGTTTCTGCTGTATCTGCAGGCAGGGGAAAACATAAGTGTTCCTTTTCTGATTTAATTTGTTCCTCCTTTCTTGTCCAGTCTCTCAAATACTTTCTAAGCTTGAGGCCCAAAGAGCAACTACTTGTCTAGTGGGTCATTAAGGAGATCTGCTTTAACCTGGTCTGACGGAGGTTGCGCCCTCAGCCAGCCATGACTCCTTGTGAAAGACCCGCAGCAACTGCTGTGCATGATACATGAAAAGCATTATAGCCTCATTTAAGTGAATGCATGGACACGTGGAGCTCTACACTGCACAATTCCTGCATGTCTGTCTAAATGCTCTTATCTTCCATCCTCTCTGCCTAAGCTGTTTCTTGATCCTGTACTCACTCAAGGTATCTGACCATATGGAACTGGAAACAGAGCTTTCATGGCTTGGGTGGCTGAGGTAGAAGCCTTCTTGCCAAATTAGTCTACAAGTCTAATCCATCACTTAGCAACAGATTATTAGCTACAGGTTGAATCTACCACTGAATTTTCACGAAGGTGCCCATAGGATTCAAGAACCCTATAACAGCTATATAGCTTTAAGGGGAAAAGGAACATATGTAACATGTCAACAAAGGCATCATCAAAGACTTCATGAACTGGAGGTGTAACCAGGGGGTCTAGGGGCAAGGAAACCCAATAGTTTTCTGTAACTGTCCTGGGCCTGGGAGAATTCCCTACACTCCCAATTAAAGGATTCCTTCAATCGATGAAGGGTATCCACAAGAGATAATTGATAAAGGCATTCGGCTTCTTCTGACAGTAGCAATCCTTTTAGAATAAGTTTATTCCTCCTTTCTTGGATGATGCAATTGCTGAAGGCCTTGCAGGTGCTCCAGCCCCAGGAACAGCACTAAGAGCTAGTGGGAGTCCTAAGGCTGAAATTAGTGGCTGCAATAGCTGCATTTTCAAAAAATCAGCAGCCTTGCCCATGACTGAAAACACACATACAAAAGAAATGTATGTAAGCAAGTAAACGGGAAGCACTAATATTTACTTAGGCGTAACTATTTCTAAGAAAAACAACAGCATAGCACAAAACACAACAAAACTAAAGACTTGAAAAAAAAAAAAACAGTGAAAAACCAGCAGAAGACTGCAAAATTTTTTTATTTCTGCTTCTGGTACCTCGGCTCAATGCCTTCAAGGAATGCTATATTGTATCCACAATAGTCCTTTTATACAGGAATGAATGAAAACACTTAACATGTAATCAACCAATTAGCATCAATGAGACCCAGTGAAACACCAATAAATATACCCCCACCAACAAGACATGAAAAGTGAAGAGAAACAGCATGTTAACACAAAAACTATGCATCAAATTGTGCATCATATCCACACCCTATATTACATTTCAAAATGCATTAAAACATTAAAAATTAACTTCCAAGTTCATTCCCCTGGGATGAAAGATTCTAAAATTGACAATGAATCTTGTTTCCAATTGCAATAATTTTGAGTGAAAACATTCCCAGTGTATTCTTCACATTATGGTCTAGCCAACACCCTGAAGAAAAAACTGTCAATGGCAACGTTGTCTGTTGAACAAAAATGAGCTACGGGGCTGTCCATCCTCAGTTTCTGATGTCCCCCAAGTGTTCCAAAATTCTCAATTTAACCTTCCTTTTCGTCTGTCCCACATAGCACTTAAAAGGAGAACATCCACAGCCCAAAATATATACCACCCCATGAGTATCACAATCAAAATGGTGCCTAGCTACAAATTTTCTTCCATTGATGTAAGTTCCATGTAAATTTCTTATCTTACTACACACCGTACATCTGTCACATGGAAAAGATCCTACCTCACCAACCTCTTGCTTCATTTCTCTTAAATTTAAAAGCTCTTTAAGATTCAGAAACCTGCCAAAAGAGACCATAATCCTGTTGGGAAAAAAGCTTGCCCAGACTATCAATCCTCACTGATCATGGGCCATAAGTTGCTAACTATCATTCTAAGTGTGTCAGAAAATGGGGAATATTTGTTTACAAAAAATAAAGACATCCTACTCGTTCTTTTTATTCATAAGACGCCCCCTTTCCCTATAAACCATCCCCCTATTGATACCAAGATAGCCATCATTATACAGATGACCAATAGGATATCTTTCTGCTCTTAGGACACTCATTTCAGCCTCTGAGATTACCTACTGTGAATAACCTCTGCTAAGTAACCTGTGTCTGACCTTATTAAACTTTATTCCCAATCGATCTTTCTCAGAAGTGTTGGTGAAGATGCGCCTAAATTCCCCATATGGAAGAGATTTCAACAGATGGGATGGATGAGAACTGGTAGGATATAAATAATTACTGACAGCAGTTTCTTTGTGGTAGGGTCTAAACTGAATATTATCATCAGGGAACATTAATTAAAGGTGCGGACTGGAACTTGATTTACAATATACTGGATGTATATGGGGGATTTAGACTAGAAAATATAACAAAAGAGGGTAGATTGCTGAAGAAATGTATAAAGCATTTAGTATGGAAAGACATGAATTCAGCAGAAGGAACTCAAAGATAATTTACGTATTATTCCACAAATTACACTAATTGGGCTAAACTAGACAGAAATTATATTTCAAAGAAATACACACATTTAATTGAAAACTTTGACACGCATCCAATGACGATTCCATATAATGTGCCAATAACAGCCAAGAAAAAAATGGGTGTAATGAAGTAAAAATGTGTTTCCTTACCTATCTACCTGTTAAAAAGAGAGGAATTTAAGGAATGGGCAGTGGATATTATTCAAGAGTTATTATGGGATATAAAGATTTCTTTAGAACAGACAGCTAGTGTGAGTGGGATTAAATAAAAACTGAGTTTAAAATTAGGGATGACATAAAAAGAAAACTTATACAGGAAAGAAGTAATAAAAATTATTTAGGGGGGGGTGACAAAGGTTCAAGTTTTGCATAATAAATAGAATCTCACAAAGCAAGAAGAGAAACACCTGCAAATTGTTAAAGGAAAATGAGGGAGCATTTAGATAACATGCATGATTTTATAAAGGTTGCTGTTAAACAACTATTTCTGACATCAACTCCAGAACATAAAAAACTTTTAGCAAACTGATTTGGGTAACAGAAAGCAAAAAGGGTTGTTGCCAAACTAAAAGAGCCTACAATAAGAAAATAGAGAGCCTACAGTATGTACTAGAGACATTTTGGAAATTTTAAGAAAATTTATATAAAGCAGTGAAATCCGAAAAGCAAGAAAAGGCCAAATTTAAATATTTATGGAAGACTTAATTATGCCAAGGTTAGAGAAAGAGAAGGCTCAGTAGTTAATAACTACGATAAGAGTTGATGGGATAAAAATGGTGGTGTATGATCAATCAAAACACAAACCTTTGGGAAGAGGAAGTGTCCCTGTGGAAGCTGGAAGGGAAGAAAGTGATAAAGATCTGCAATATTTTTGTTTAACAGTAGTTGAACAGTAACGCAGTACCAGCATCTTGGAAAAAAGTTGTGCTGGTTGCATAACCCAAAGAGGGTAAAGACCCTTCATACCCAACTTCGTATTGGCCCATTTCAATTTTAAACCATGACTATAAAGTGTTTACGTCTATACTAGCTAACAGAATAGTAAAGGTGTTACTAAATAGATATGGATCCATGTGGTTTTTTGGAGAGGACGCAAACATCTGACAATATTAACAAAATGATGATCCAGGCAGAAGCAAAGAAAATACTGCTATTGTTGGTGGGAAAGAATTTGATAGACTCAGCTGGGATTTTATGAGTACAGCAATGGAAGCATTTGCATTCTCTGATACAAAAATATGGCTAATTTGGAGAATATACATGAAGGGTCAAAGGGAAGAATTATGGTGGAAGGGCTCTTTTCAGATAAGTTGAGTCTAAACAGAGGAACCAGGCAGAGGTGTCTTCCCTTCCTCTCTACTATTTGCTTTATATTTAAAGATACTAGCAAAGTAGATAAGGGACTCAACTTCAAACATATGCCTGGTTTGGTAATGAAGAAAATGTGCAGATAATAATAACATTTTGTACTTGATAAGCCCAAAAAAAAGGACAGTTGAGTCTTCTGGAACATTTTAATACAATTTCAAGTTATTCTGAGATATAAAATTAAAGACAAAACAAAGGCTATAACAGTAAACTATGTAAACACCCAAGTTTAATGAGACACAAGATGAAATATTTAGGTGTATGTATTAAGAAGGATTCTGCTATGAAGCTAATGGGAAGAGACTAAAGATAATAAACAACTGAGAAAGTGAAAGCTCCAGATTACGGATATGAACAGAATGATATAGTGAAAATGTTTTTATTCCCTTTTGATTTATATATACAACTGCATTATTTTTATCAATCAGGGCAAAAGTTGTGGAAGACGATTAATAAAATGTTGAAGGAATTTATGTGGGAGGGGAACAGGACAAGAGTTACATGTAGGATAAGGTGATCCTCCCAACAGAACAAACTGATTTAGTATTAATTGATTTGAACAAATATTTTAGAGCTACACAGTTAAGACTCATGTAGAACACAGAGTATGTATCTTTAAGAAGTACTTCTGAATGTAAGCATGTGCATATAAATAGTGAACACGTGCAGGCAGCAGTGCCGTTTTGACAGAACAGCCAGAGTGTTAGCAAATATGAGTGTGGTAGTCAGTAGATTAAAAAGGGCCAGAAACAAGTTAAAGGAAAGCAAAACTTGCACGAATTATTTATTTTGCAAAGAAAATGAAACGGAATACTTGTAAGGCACAAAATGCATTATTAATCAAATGAGTAGCACAAAATGTATTATTAATCAAATGAAAGGCACAAAACGCATTATTAAACAAAATGTTCGAAACTACAACAGTTGATAAAACTAGCAAAAATATTAATATGGGGCTCAGAATTAGCTTTAGTTTGTATAACCAGCATATGTTTAAAGTAAAACGGGCACAAGAAAAGTATCATGAGCATATGAGATTAAATGGGCATAGTGAGTACAATAAAAGGGCAAAATAAGCTTAAAGAGCAAGGCGACTGCATGTTTTTTAAAGACTGTTTTGGGCATAAAAAAAAGTTATGTCTTACCATAACGTTCCATCTGAGTTGTTGATCTTTTTCCATTCATCTCTGATGGGTACGGTTCCAAACCCTATGAACAGAGTCGGCCAAATGCCAAGCTAGCGTACACCAAACTCTCAAGCCACGCTACTACCCACAATGCCCTTCACCCCATACCTCAGATCGCGTTTGCAGAACACATAGTAGCAACATACATATATATATATATATATATATATATATATATATATATATATATATATATATATATATATATATATATATATATATATATATATATAAAAACAGAAACAAAGGCGGAGGCCATCTCTGCGCACACCCTAACACACCAAAATGACCTAAAGATCCGCCAGGAGTCTTTGGCGGGGGAAGGTGGGGGGGTGTGATGAATGGAAGAAGATCAACAACTCAGACGGAACTCTATGGTAAGACATAACTTCTTTATCTGAAGTTGTTAATCTTCTTCCATTCCTCACTGATGGGACCGAGTCCCTAGCTACTACAGAATCTGGGTGGCCCTCATGGAAGAACATTCATGAGAACCATAGAGCCAAAGGCAGCTCTACCCCTGGAGATCAGATCCAATTTGTAATGCTTGATGACGGTATGGGGTTTAGCCTAGGTGGCAGCTGCACAAATACCACACATGGAAGCCTTAGCATGAAAGGCGACAGAAGCGGCCACAGCTCTAGTGGAATGAGGTTTAATGCGGCCAAGAGCGGATTCCTCCTCCAGAGAATAAACAAAGGAGATGCAGTCCCTAAGCCATTTAGACAAGGTAACCTTAGACACTGCCGATCCCTTTCTAGAGCCCGCAAAGGCAGCAAAAAGCTGATCTGACTTTTGAAAAGACTTTGTCCTGTCCAAATAAAACCGCAAATGTCTGTGGACATCCAAGGAATGGAGACAGTATTCCCCTTTGTTGGTATAATTGGGGAAAAACACAGGCAACCCAATGGACTGATTAATAAAGAATTCCGAAACCACTTTGGTTAAGAAAGTGGGATTGGTGAGAAGTGATACTCTGTCCTTATGGAAAATCAAATAAGGACTCAATGCATAATGCTTGCAGCTCTGATACATGTCTGGCTGAAGTAACCACCACCAGAAACAAGGTCTTCCAGGACAGAAACTTCACATCACAGGTTGCAGCCGGCTCGAAGGGAGGTAGAGTCAAAGTTTGAAGCACCCTAGACAGATTCCATGATTCCACAGGTTGCCTAATGGGAGGTCTAGAATGAAAAATCCCCTTCAAGAAAGTCTTACACAGACGGGAAGAAATAATAGGAACTCCGTCTGAGCCATCATGGAAATTGGAGATGGCAGCTAGATGCACCCGAATCGTGGATGCAGAAGCCCCGTTAAGGAAAAGCTTGATCAGGTATTGAAGAACCATAGCTACTGAAACAGAAACAGGATCCAGAGACAGCTCTTGTGCCCACAAGGAAAAACGTTTCCACTTGTCTTTATAAAGTTTTCTGGTAGAAGGTTTGTGGGAGGCCAAAATAATATTCCGTACCGGAGAAGAATGTGACTCAAGCCTGGCTACTAACAGAAGTGGAGCAACCAAGCTGTCAGTTTGAGAGTGGCCAGATTTGGAGACAACAACCCTTGTGGGTGAGAAATGAGATCCTGATGGAAGTCTAGAATCCAAGGAGGTCGGAGCAGGTGTGGTTGAAGGAAGGGGAACCAAACTTGAGGCCAGAACGGAGCAATGAGAATCATTCTGCTTCTCAATCGAATAGCCTTCCTTAAGACCAAGGGTATCAAGGGGATGGGAGGATAAGAGTACAGGAGACCCGTGGGCCAATTGAGAGTCAGAGCATCTCCCAGGGACTCCCCCTGTGGAGGAAAGAGGGCAAAGCAGCTGCTGCACTTTGCATTGGAGGGGGAGGCAAACAGATCGCAGCAAGGCTGGCCCCAGTGGCTGAAAATTTCCTCTGCCACTTCCGGGTTGAGAGACCATTCGTGAGAAAGCAGGATGCATCTGCTCAGCCTGTCCGCAATCACGTTGTTGGAACTCCCCGGGATGTGTGCAGCAATCAGGAAATGGTTGGTAGCTATCGCCCACTGCCAAATTCTCATGGCTTCATGGCAAGGGGGATAAGATCTGGTCCCTACCTGCTTGTTGATGTACCAGACCACAGACATGTTGTCGGACTGGATAGCAATCGGTCCGAGAGGAAGAAGGAGGTGGAGAGCTTGTAACATCAGTAACAGCTCTGAGCTCTAAAACGTTGATGTGTAAGTCGACTTCTAGAGGAGACCACGTGCCTTGAACAGATTTTCCCTGAAAATGGGCCCCCCACCCTACCGGGGAAGCGTCCGTAGTCACCGTAGCCCTGGGCTGAAGAGGTTGAAAGGGGCGACACTTAAGACTTTCGTCCATTCTCATCCACCAGAGGAGATCCTGTTTGCAAAGATCGGTAATAAGGATTAGTGCGTTCAAGGGATGATGATTGTGTATCCATTGAGTTTGAAGAAGCCACTGTAACAGACGCATATGAAGCCTGGCCAACGGAACAATGAGAATGGCTGCCGCCATGGAACCCAGAGCCTGCAAAACTTCCCTTGCAGACACTTTCCTGCGGTTGAGTATCACTTGCATTTGTGTTCTCAGTCTTAAGAGCCTGTGATGAGGAAGAGATGTTAGGCCGAGCTAAGTGTTGAACATAGCCCCTATGAATTCCAGTTGTTATGAGGGCTGAAGGATTGATTTTTCCCAATTGATAGTAATACCCAGAGACTCCGCCAGAGACAGAGTGTGGCGCAGGGCACTGGTCAGTAGACGTTCGGTGGGGGCGGAGAGGAGCCAATCATCCAGATAAGGAAACACCTGGAATCCGTGCAGTCTCAAGTGAGCTGTCACCACTGCTAGACATATCTTGAACACTCTGGGGGCCGTCGAGAGACCGAAAGGCAGGGCTCTGAATTGAAAATGATTGGCTCCCAGCCGGAAGCGCAAAAGCCTCCTGGAACGTTTGTCCATTTTGATGTGGTAATACGCATCCCGGAGATATAGAGAGCACATCCACACACCCTCTTGAAGGCATGGAAGGATGGATTGAATTGTGACCATGCGGAACTTGGTCTGCATAAATGACTCGTTCAAACGAATAAGATCCAGAATGGGCCTCCAGTCCCCCATCTTTTTTGGCACCAAAAAGAGTCTGGAGTAGAACCCTAATCCACATTGATCTGGACGGACCTTTTGGATGACTCGCTTTAGAAAAAGCTTCTTGATTTCGGAAGCTGCCTCCTCCCTTTGACTGGGTGGAACGTTGGGAAGGGAGAATTGAGGTCTTGGAAAGAATTTGAGGGGAATGTGATAGCCTCTGGTGATAATTCTCTGCACGCATAGATCGTCGGTAATGGAGGACCAGGCTGCTTGGTGCAGAGAGAAACGTGCCCAGACTGCTTCCAAAGGAAAGCAATCGGGCAATGCTTCAGGAGCGTTGATAGGGCCTACCGGAGAAAGAATCTCTGGAGCTCTGATTCCGGTAACCCCCTCTGCCCCTAAAGGGGTGTCTTCCACCGTCGGACCCCCTTCTGCCTCTGGAGGAGTCCTCGCCATGTACGTCATGAAAGAAACCTTGTGACTTCTTGTGCCACAACTTTCCACTCCTCTGATTCCTGCAGAAGGAATGCTGAGGTTTGGAGAAGCACAGGCCCACGGCAGACAAGGTCTTTCCATCCTGCTCGCACCTGGCCAAAGTATCCTTGACCTTAGAACCAAAGAGCGCGGAGGGCACAATATGGGCATTCAAAAAGGAAGACTTGAAGGAATCCGGTAGGTCAGAAATGCGCATCCAGGCATGACGTCGGACAACCATGCCAGCACCTGCTGCTCTAGCTGCTCCTTCAGTTGCATAGGAGAGCAACCTCATGGAGGAATTCAAAATCGCTTCTAGGGTGGCAAGTTAGGAGGCCACTTTGTCACGTGCTCCATCTGACACTTGACCCGCGAGGCTACCAGAGAGTTCGGAAATAAGGTCTCTCTGGAGTCTCGTAAAGTGTGCCAAGAAATTCAGCGAATGCACGGCAAAGGTCGGTGCAGCAAAGACTCGCTTCCCTAGCATGCCCACTGCCAGGGACTCCCTGTTGGGCAGATGAACAGCCGGACTCTCTTCTGCCAAGCCCTTCTTTGTGGCTGCTGTCACCACCACAGTGTCTACTGGCAAGCCTTTCGACCAATGGGGTTGATCCTCTGGAGGAGAAAGTACTTTGTCTGATCTCCTGGGGATAGCTTCTACTGAATCCGGCCTCTTCCATGCTCGCTGCACGATGAATTTGACCAACTCATCTGCAGGAGGGGTCACCCAGGATATAGTGGGCCAGGAACGGAAAGCTTCCAAGAATATGGATTCCTCTGGGGAAGGGATGGAAGATTTCCAGTCACCCCGCTGACTCAAAATCTCCAAGATGTCCCCAAAGGAAACATTGTCAGGGGGTGATCTAGGGGAACCTTCCCCATCACTGTAATCCCTATCCTCAGTAAGGGACTCTTCAGGTGAATCCATGTGTTTTCTTTTGCACACCCTCTTCTGAGGGGGCTCTTCGGTGGGAATGCCCAGAGAGGCCTTGGAAAGGGGGGGGTGCTTTGGATTAGTGGTCCCCTGCAAAGGTCTGGCGATGGCTGAGTAAGAGGGGGAACCAAAGGCGGAGCTGAAGGAGGAGGATTGCTAGCCGCCAGCACCCTCTCCATAATTCGGAAGGCGGGCCCACCCAAAGAGGGATGGGAGCCCGGAACCGAAGAGGACTGAATTGGAACCGGGGTCACACCCTGCTCCGAATGGCCCACCTCCAAGACTGATGTTTGTGAAGGGTTCAGTGTGGAAATAACTCTCGGATCCAAGACGGGAACCGAGAAGGCCGTGGGTGCCGGGGCAGGAACCAAATATTCCACCCCCAAAGCAAGGGGTTGAGTAAGGTGAGCTGTCATCGGAACTGAAGCCCACCAGGACTTAGATGCTTCAGGCATCAAAGTAGTCAGTGCCGAAGGAAGGGGTCCCATTGAAAGCAATGGGCAAGGGGGCCTTGGAACTGAAACATCCCCATCAGGAGAATACGAAAGAGATAAAGGAGGAAAAATCCCAACACCAGGAACGGAAGAGGGTCTGGAGATTCCTCTTGCAGTCAATACCTGATCCACGCGACGAACAATGTCTATTTCGGACACGCTCCTGGCAGACCTAATCGATATCCAGGAAGGGGATTCAGGCTGGTCCAGAAAAGGACTGTAGGGTTGCCCGGAAAACGGGTCCACAGAAGACCAATACCTGGTCCGTGGTAAATAACTCAATGGAGCCGAGGATTCTGATTTGAATTGCGTAAATGGTAATGTCGGCACCGAGAGGGAACTCGGAGCTGAAGTCACAATCGGGGTAGTAGACAAAATCGGATCCGAGGTTGTCAGAGCTGGAGCCTGTAAAGGCGAAGTCAGTGCCGAAGTGTCCTGAACCAGACTGGTTGGAACCAAAGTAATCAGCGGTTCAGTAGTCGTCGGTGCCGAGCCCGGCACTGACAATTCCGACTTCCCAGAAACTGCGCTAGGTGGCGAAATCGGTGGCACCGAGTCAGCGAGTCGATGCTCGGAGGAAGATCTACCAGTCTTAGATTGATGATTTTTGCCCCTATCACCAGCCGGTGAAGAAAGGTCTGAGCGGGGGCACTTCTTACCCTTGCCTGGAGGAATTGAGACCTCCGCAGAAATAGCCTCCGAGAAAAGAGAGGAAAGCAATTCTTTCAAAATCAACTTGTTGCGCCATTCATTCAACGTCCTTTGACTAAAACTCGCACAAATATCACATGGGGGAGTCGCAGAAAGGTGCGGGATGCCCAAACAATAAATGCATTTAAAATGCAAGTCACTGTTAGGTAATTTACCACTGCATGATGTGCAATGTTTAAAACCTGAAGTACCCTTTTTCTCAGACATACCAACACTCGCTCAAACAGAGAAAAGAAGGAGAAAAAGGCCAGACTACCAGCAATGGTATGAGAGTTACCACGAGGGTGGTAAAAAGTAAAGAAAATACCAACAATGGTAAGAAAAGGAATACCTGTGGGTAGAGCTAGACTATAAGAAGACACTAGAAGAGAAATTATGGAAGAAATACAAGTTTGAATAATTCAAAACTACTTAGCTGGAAAGCTCGGTGAAAACGCTGCTATATGGCTGTGCGGCAAACGAGATCTGAGGTATGGGATGAAGGGCATTGTGGGTAGTAGCGTGGCTCAAGAGTTTGGTGTACACTACCTTGGCATTTGTCCGACTCGGTTCCGGGGGTTCGGAACTGTACCCATCAGTGAGGAATGGAAGAAGATTAACAACTTCAGATCTACTATTTCGTATTGTCCAACGC
The DNA here is from genome assembly GCF_019279795.1 of Protopterus annectens. NCBI lineage: Eukaryota > Metazoa > Chordata > Ceratodontiformes > Protopteridae > Protopterus > Protopterus annectens. The sequence goes on from NC_056742.1 coordinate 364,085,180, forward strand.
CATTCAAAGCATAACTGCAGTTGTCTGAAGTATCTCAGTATGTGCAAAGTCTTTCCAGAGTGTGTGCTTTATTACAGTGCATTTATTTCAAAGAGTTTGCTGGGTGCAAAGTACAGTGATATTACAAAGTGTAGTCAAAGTACAGCCATTTCGAAACAGTTTCTTGTGCTGTGTATATTTAATCGCAGACTGCCGCCATTTCAAAGTGTTTCTTAAACTGTACAGAGTTATTTCGCAAAGTACAGCCATTTTGAAAGGTTCTTGTGTGGTGTATAGTTTATTTGTAAAGTACAGTCATTTCAAATTATTTCTTACACTGATGAGTGTTCTGCAAAGTATACTGATTTTAAAGTATTCTTGTGCTACTGAGACTTATTTGGCAAAGTGCAGTTCTTTCAAAAAGTTTGTTGTGATATTGGGCATAATTACAAGTTCTGGCATATATTTATGTGTGTGTGTTCGTATACAATTCCAAGCACCTTCACTACTGTGTGTTGATATAGCAGAGGCATTTCACAGACCCAGTCTACTTGTGTGTGACCATAATATTGCAGAGAAGTGAAGAGTATATGAGCAGGAATACAATATTTTCATACAAGCAGCTTTTTCTGACAAAGATGCACATACAAGGGCATTCATTTTGGTTAACTTAGCTGGGTCAATGGCCATTGAGAGACGGCATTCATTTCTATATGCACGAGCAGTACATGCAGAAGGGGAAACCACCATACTGTTGTACCGGCTGAATCAAGGAAAGACCCTGAGTGCTTGAAATGTAAATTTATAGAAATGTGCAACTCCCAGACAAATGTTACATTAGAGAGGCACCCATTCTATACAGAGAGACCAACAGCCAGGTGAAACATTTGCAGCTTGTATCACTGACTTCAGAAATGAGGCTAAACGTGCAGATTTGGTGACTTTAAATAATAAAGAACAGGCTTGTGTGTGGTGTTAATAGTGCTGCAGTGAGAAAGATTTTGCTTTGTGACAGTGATTTAACTTTGAGAAAAGCTATAGAGATTTGTCAAATCCATGAGCTCACAGAAAGGCACACAATTATGCTTACAAGTGATAACAGCTCAGTTTCAGCTGCCTCTAGAGCAAGCGTAGACAGCATGCAGCACATGGCCAGCAGAAGCAGGCCTAAACACATGGCAGCTGTAATCCCTGTGGGATTCCCAGGGAGGACCCATAACTTTCTAGCAAGTTCCAAGACAAGCTCAGCAAAACAGACATGCTCAGTGCAGTACAAGGGTGAATCAGCAAAACCCAAGTCAATTCTTATTGTTAACCGTCATAATTGTGGTGCCAATCATGAGTCTAAAAGAGAATACTGCTTAACATTTGGTCAGCAATGCCAGAAGTGTAAAAAATGTAACCACTTTCAAAAGTTTTGTACATCAAGCAAGTCTCATTCAGTTATCAAGAAAAGTCGCTCAAAAAAGCAAGTTGATCATGTAGAAAGCTGCAACCCTACTTTCTATGTAGATGGTGTATCAGTGGTCGGTGAAAAGGTTAACACAGCGGATTTACTGGCAAAGAATGAAGCATTTTGTACTGTCCTGATCAATGGTAAGCCCAAGGAGCTCAAAGCAGACACTGGTTCAAAGTGAAATGTGATGTCAGCAGAAATATTTGCTAGTGAGAGCTGGTGAGCAACTTAATTTGGCCAATTGTGCAAAGCTTGTTGCTTACGGAGGTGAAGACATTCAAACCGAAGGCTCAATACTGCTTTCATGCTATTCAGCTGGGAACAGATACAGCTTGCAATTTTATATAGTCCAAAGACCTGTGCAGTCATTGTTAGGTCTCAGAGACAGTTTAAGAATGAAACTGCTTTCTTTTACTAAAGAAGTACATCATGTAAGCACATGTCCCAATTCCAGCTTTACTGATGCTATTTTTTCAGAGTATGCTGATGTTTTTGGTTACAAGTTAGGCAAACTTCCAGCTGCGTATTCCATGAAAGTAGACCCAGATGCTAGTCCAGTGGTCAGACCAGCAAGAAGAGTTCCAATAGCTATGCAGGACAAGGTCAAAGTCCAGTTAGACAAAATGTGTGTAAAATGTGTTCAAGGTGTGTTTTGTCCAGTCGTTGTCTTCCATGGTAGCTACTCATAAGAAAAGTTCAGATGAAATTAGAATATGTATTGACCCAAGAGACTTAAACAAGGCATTAAACCGACCTCACCATCCTATGCATACAATCAAGGAGGTTGCTGCCCTCATGCCATATGCCACTGTTTTTCTGTCTTAGATGAAAAGATTTCATTTTGGCAAGTGATGTTTGATTGCAAATCTTCACTACGGACTACATTCAGTACCCCATTTGGTATATACAAATTCCTCTGGACGCCTTTTGGAATAAATTCTCCCAGTGAAATATTTCAGCGTGCAATGGAGCAATTTTTTCGGGCTATCCATGTGCTATAATAGTTGAGGATTTACTGGTTGGAGGTAATGGTGAAGCAGACATGACAGAAACCTCAGGAAAGTTCTGGACAGAGTGCGTGAAGTAAATTTAAAAGCTCAATTCTCTGAAATGTAAATTCTGACTACCAGAAGTTACTTATGTAGGTTATTTATTTACCAATATTGGCTTACAAGCAAACCCTTCTAAACAAGCAGCCATTCTAGATACTGGAGTTGTAAGCTGATTAGCTTGTATGTTTGTTTAGGGGAAAATACAAGTAACTGGGCGCTTCAAAAGAAAAGGAAAATTGAGAAGGGGACTGTACCTTCTGAGGGAATGTGTGTTACCCGTAGCAACAGAATATTTAAGTGTAATAACTTGTTGCATACTGTACAAACTATGCATGTAGCTTTGCTGGGAACAAATGTCTCAGATCAAATATACAGTATGGGCGGGCAACTGCAAAGCCACCAAGTATAAGAACAAGACAACAGTAGGGAGGGGGAATGGGAAACTATTACAGCTACTAGCTGTAGCCACTAAATCAAAGTTTTAAACAGATAAAGGCGCAAGGAGACTCTAGAGAATGCTTTTACAGAAAAACTTCTCCAAAGCTAACTTTGGGCTCCTAAAAACAGAGGTGGCAAACTTCACGGCATCCATGCATCTGGTGGTCCCCTGTCCTAAACAAACTCTACAACAGGAGGAGGAAACTGATGCGGAATAAGGTGAAGTCCCAAGACAGGAAAAACTCCCTTATCAGCCTCAAAAAAAAGTTGAGATCCTCTAAAGCTAGCTATGAAAACAGAATTGCAGCAGATAGTAAAGACAACCACAAGGCCTTCTATGGTTATGTAAAGAATTTCATGGCAATACCCAGATTCGCTCGGAGCTACTGCACAATGGTACCTCCTATACCGAGCCAACAGATATTGCCAGTACACTGGCCAACAGATTCAGTGCCAACTTTACCCCCCCCCCCCCCCCAAGGACCAATCACAATACCAGTAAATTGCCAGGCACCCAGGATTACTGCTGCACAGGTTAAAACAGCGCTGTCCAAGGCCAAGAAGACAGCTTATATGGGACCTGACAATATCCCTGGTTGTGTTCTACATGAACTACAGAGTAAACTGGCACCTCACCTGTGTGCCCTGTTCAATCACAGCCTCACCTCAGGCTTTGTCCCTACCAAATGGTGCACTGCTACAGTCATCCCTCTCCACAAAGGAGGAGTGACTACAGACCCTGGGAACCATCGCCTCATTAGCCTAACAAGTCTGATACTGATATGCAAAGCTATAGAGCGCATCATCATGGACCTAATAAATAAGGATACAGGGAATCTCCAAACTCTGGATCCCACACAGTTTGGTTTTGTGAAGGGCAGATCATGCTTGCTCAACTTGGTTGACTTCTTTGAGTCAAGTCATCAGAGCTGTGGATGAAGGCAAGGTGATTCATACAGCCTACTTTGATCTGGCCAAGGCTTTTGATACCATTCCCTACTCAGGAATCATAGAAAAACTCACTAAGCTTGGCATCAACCCCTATATCACTAGGTGGGTTGCAAACTGGCTCACAGATAGAACCCACAGTGTGAAAGTAGACTGCCGACTAGTCATGAGTGGAGTCCCACAGGGTTCGGTCTTGGGTCCTCTCTTGTTTAGTATCTACTTTTCTTGACGTCCAGCCAACACGAAGGGACTCTGGCTGACATTTGCAGATGATTGCAAACTGGGAGCTATTATTAACTCCCCAAGTGATGTTGACATCCTACAGAATGGCCTCACTGAGACCAACGACTGGTGTCAGAACCATGGCCTTAAGCTCAATGCCAAAAAATGTGTCATTATCCCCTTTGGGAAAAACTAAGTTCCCATGAATTACCACACTGAAGGTAGTCCACCGAACACAGAAGGCATTATAAGAGATCTAGGAACACAGGTTTACAGCACAAAGGCACGAAAATTACAGAACCAACTGATATTGCCAACATCCTGGCAGATCGGTTCAGTGCTAACTTTACCCCCCTCTCACCCCCTAAAGGGCCCATATCTATACAGAAAGAATGCAGAGTCCCTGTAATCACAACTATGCAGGTAAAAGCTGCACTCTCTAAAGCCAAAAACACAGCATCCATGGGACCGGACAACATCTCAGGCTGCGTTTTACACGAACTTCAGAACAAACTGGCTCCCCACTTAAGCACCATGTTCAATAATAACCTTGCATCAGGCTTTGTGCCCACTGAATGGAGCACAGCAACAGTTATCCCATTCCACAAAGGGTGAGCCACCACTGATCCCGGGAATTATCGACCTATTAACCTGACGAGCCTGGTCTGCAAGGCCATGGAACGTATCATCATAGAACTCACAAACAAAGACATTGGTAACCTACAAACTCTGGATCCCACCCAGTTCGGGTTTGTGAAAGGCAGATCATGCCTCCTGAACCTGATCGACTTATTTGAGGCAGTCACCAAAGCCGTGGATGAGGGTAAGGTGGTTCACACAGCCTATCTTGACCTCGCCAAGGCTTTCGACACCATCACCTATTCTGGAATTATAGCTAAACTCACTAAACTAGGTATAAATCCCTACGTCACAAGATGGGTTGCCAATTGGCTCACTGACAGAACCCACACACTGTAAAAGTTGCAGACTCCAAATCTGACCTCAAAGCAGTGACAAGTGGAGTACCACAGGGTTCCGTCCTGGGTCCTCACTTGTTTGGTATCTACTTCTCTGAAGTACAGGCTAACACAGAAGGCCTCTGGCTAATGAAGTTCGCAGATGACTGCAAACTAGGAGCCATAGTCAAGTCCCCAAATGATGTGGACATCCTACAGAAGGGCCTCATTGAGACAGATGCCTGGTGTCAGAGCCATGGCCTCAAGCTCAATGCCAAAATGTGCAGTGTCATCCCCTTTGGTAAAAACTCTGTATCCATGAACTACCACATAGACAGCAATCTACTTAACACCGAATGCGTGATAAGAGATCTTGGGACCCAGGTGGACAGTAGGCTCTCCTTTGATAGTCACATCGTCACAGTAGTCAAGAAGTCCTTCTACATGGCACACCTCATTATAAAAGGGTTTTCATCCAGGAAAAAAAAGAGGTAATTGTTCCTCTCTACTCGTCACTCATTTAGACCCATTATAGAGTACAACACCCCTTTTGGAATGTACCTCACAAGACATCTGCAGCAGCTGGAAAGGCCACAGAAGCAACTCACAAAGAGGATTACTGGCCTCAAACAAATGCCCTACACTGACCACCTCAAAAAACTCCAGCTTTACTCTGTAGCATATCGCCTACTCCGAGGTGCTCTCTGCCTAACACATAAAGCTATGTCAAACCCAGAGCTGTCAGACATGCTACACCTAAAGAAATCCCAATCCCTCCGAACTACACGCTCTAGGGACCTAAACCTTGTCACCACAATAAACAGGACACGCTGGAGGGATAGATTCCTGTCCCAGAGACTTCCTATACTCTGGAACAAGCTACCCATCCATGTCAAACAAAGTTCTTCATTAGCACTCTTCAAGAAAAATCTTGATGAGTGGATGGGAAATAGGAAATACACCCCGGGGATCACGTCTATGTCTCTGCTGGACAGTGGCACAGGAAAATAACTTTCTTGGGTGGCGTAAGCTATGGTACCTTGCTGGCTAGGCTTACATAGGCCCTTGGGCCGATAGCCTAGTATCTACCTATGAACCTCTCTTTTGATCACCACACTGCCACTGTGGTCAGAAAGTCCTTCTATGTGGCACGTCTCATTACTAAGGGTTTCGCATCCAGGAAGAAAGAGGTCATTTATCTCCCTCTACTCTTCCCTCATTAGGCCAATCATCGAGTACAATGCCCCATTTGGCATGTACCTCACTAGACACCTGCAACTAGAGAGGTCGCAAAAGTACCTCACAAAGAGGATCCTAGGCCTTAAACACTTGTCCTATATGGACAGACTCAAAAAACTCCAACTATTCTCTGTCTCATATCGTCTACTTAGAGGCAATCTCTGCTTGACTTACAAAGCCATGTCTGACCCAACTCTGTTAGAAATGCTACATCTAAAGAAATCCCAATCCCTCCATACCACACGCTCCAGAGACCTCAACCTCAATACCACAATTAACAGAACATGCTGGAGGGACAGGTTCATAACCCAGAGACTGCCCATGCTACAGAACAGACTTCCCATACATGTCAATCAGAGCACGTCACTGACCCTCTTCAAGAGAAATCTTGATGAGTGGATGGGAAACAGAAAATTCACCCCAGGGATAACTCCAGTGGCTCTACTCGACAGAGGCACTGGGAACTATGGTTGGATGGCACTATGCCAAGGTAATCCTATGGCTAGGCTTGTAAAGGCCCCAGGGCCATTAGCCTAGTACACACCTATGACCCTATGATGGAGTGAGAAGGAAAGATGGCCCATACATCCCTGATGCAACAACCTCAGAGATGGTTGGAGAGACAGGAGAAGGGAGTATCATTGGAGATATTGATTCTACAGCCTTGCAAGTGAAGATGGGGAAAATGTATACAGTTAAATATTTGTTTGGCATTATATAAATAGTTCACAGAGAGAAGTAGGTCTGGCTCTAACAGAAGAGTAACTTCTTGATGTAAAGATGGTAACCATAGGGCAGTATAAGATATCAAGCCCCTGTACCATTCTAGAGAATTAAAAGTATGTATGGCAAATATTATACGAAGCTTCTAATGGGTAGCATAGGGAGCAAACATTGAACGTTAGGGTTTGGAATGTGAATGGACTGGCCAGCCCAGTGAGACATGCCAGAATCTTAGTAGCCCGTACTGAAATACATTTGGATGAAGAAAACATGCCAAATCAGGAGGGAGAGGTTACAGGTTTGGTTAGAGACTCTGAAAGCAGAGGGGAAAAGAAGTGTTATTGGTTGGAAGGGGGTTAAATCTGCAGGCTGAGGAGCTAATAACTGATGCAAAAGGATGTATGAGTGTTTTCAAAGGTTGGATTTGTGGCATAAAGAGCAACTGTAGTGACAGTTTATATACTGCCTAAGGCACCCATATCAGCAATAAGGGCTCTTTCTGTAAGGATAATAGTGTTTCAGGAGAGAACCTGTTTGACGGGGGAAGAGGTCAGCTTACGATACAGCAGTTAGTTGAAATATGGTCTAAGATAGTGAAGAAGAAAAGACCTGGAGATGGGGATGATATTCTCGTAGAGGTCTGGGGATTGGTGTGAGGGAAGGTGACGACAATCTGGAGGAACCTGTTTCAGGATTTGTTGGAAGGTGTCTCCTCTAAAAAAAAAAATGTGAAAGGAGGCAATAACGGTCATCTTAAATAAGGGGGGGCCCTAGCCCAGCCATCCTCCTTACAGACAAATATCAATTCTGAACCATGATTATAAATTCATTATGACTACTATTGCTAGTAAGCTGGCAAGAATTCTACTTTGTATTATACACTGTGATCCATATGGGTTTGTGGGATGGACAATATTGCTAAAACTTCAGTGACACAGGATGCACCGTGTACAAGGAAGGAATTGGTACGTTTGGCACTGAAGAGGCATTTGATAGGATAAGTTAGGTACATCTGTTTGAATTAATGACTGGGGGAGGAGTGGGGTTCCAAGCAGTATGGCAGAATTAACATACAAGATATAAGGAGCTCAAGCTCATGTGATGTTCTGAGCTTGGCTCTCCCCAGTATTTTGTTTGGCAAGAGGGATTAGGCAAGGATGTGCACTATCCACACTTTTATTTGCATTATATTTGGAGCCACTGCTGATAGGAATTTAGAAACTCTGGTATTAGAGGCTATGAATGGAGAAAACCTATAAGGTGATCACACTGTTTGCTGATGTTTTTATAACTCTAGAACAGAATTAATATCTCTTTATTACTGGAAACATTAAAACGTTTGGAAAGCAAAATGGTTATAAGATAAACCAACAAAAATCTGAGGCACTGGCAATAAACTATACCCAGACAGGGTAGAAGGTGGGAAAGTACTGGTACTTATGGGAATATGGCAGAACCACTGCCTAGGAATTTGGCTGGGGAGGACTACTGAAGATACACACCAAGAGACCAAAGAAAGCATGATGGAAAAGGTAAGAGGGTATCAAAGGGTGCAGGTGTTGTAGTCATTTATATTGCCTCAATGTCTTTATCCTAGACTGGTACATTGGTGGCATCCAGAAACAGAGCATTTGAAAAATGTGAAACAATAGCAACATTTTTTGGGAAAGTCAAAAGGTAAGAATAGTCTGGTAATTGGTGGTGAGGCTGAATGAGATAGAGGGCCTTGTACTTGCAAACTAGTCAATTGGGAATTAGTGCTGCTGAAGGGGATGACATTCTGGAGATCTGGAGTAGGATGATTTGGGAAAATAAGTAAGGAATTGATTCTGCCACCTACACCAACTACACACCTCTGGACAATTGATCTGGTTATTTACAAATGGGAAAACATGGTTAGGCTTAAAAACACCTCTTGGGGCCATCTCCCAAATAATCAACTATGAACCTACAACTAAAAACAGTTAATAGATATTAGACGGACTTGCTGTTCATTTTATAGTTTTATTCACCCCCCCCCCCCATTAACTAAAACTGCCATATTCCTGTACAGTAAAAGTTGTTGTTGTGTCTTTCGGCTTTTCCCGGTTAGGGGTCGCCACAGCGGAACTCCGGTCTGCTAATGATTGGCAGTAGATTTTTACATGCCGAGTTGCCAGCTCTGACACACAACCTTCAACGAAGGTACGCCCATTCACGCATGTCTCCACACAGAAGACGCCCTAGCTGAGAATTGAACAGGACAACGTCATACTGTGAGGTGACAACACTATCGCAGCACCACCACCGCAGTTTTTACACACCTTATTTTGATGCTCCTCCACTTCCATCTCACTAAAGGGTAACCCAGTCCGCTTCTCCAAAATGTCTTACAAATTTAACATGGTTTTTACCCTCAGTCTGCTTGGGCACACCTAGTATCCTTAGATTCTTTCTCCTTGCCTGATCTTCGAAGTACATCAATTTTGCCTCTGCATAATCTAAACAAGCTTCCAACTCTTGCAAATGTCAAGAGTTCCATATTCTTCTCCACTAAGGCTTGTATTGTCGTCGAGTACTCATTCAAAGGGTCTCTGATTTCTTCAAAGTGATTCCTCTGGGTCAGCATATGCTCAGACAGTGTTTTAAATCTTTGATCTCTTAAAATAAGTGCTAGTGGGACCTCCTGTCCACCCCACTCCTCCTGATTTCTTTCCATTACAGACGCTGCCACTGTCTTATGGGTACTGAACACTACAGAGGAAGAGCAACGCTTGCTGGAAACTTGCTTATTTATTTATCTAACATTTGTTAACCGGGAAAATCAGACTTGGAACAAAGCCAATTTTAAGCGGATGCCTGGGGAGAAACACTCCAGACGCATGTCTTTGCTTCTTCCTTTACCCATTCTCAACATTCACAAGGCACAACAGGGCATAGTTGTATTTTTATTTCCAAATCGTCTCTCTTGTAATAGCCAGCTGCTGCTTTTTAGGTTAATTACCAAGGAGAAAAGTGGGTTATATCTTGCTGTTTGCATTTTGAAGAAATGTTAGGTTTTTCCTTACAGGCACTGGCAATGACGGTCAGTTCACAATAAAGTCAGGCTAGTAAGTTGGTTTGACAATTACCATTCTACTTCCCAGGGAAAGAAGGCAGGAGACTTTTTTTTTTTTTTTTTAAACAATACAAACTTCACATACAGACAAAGCCACAACTAGAAAGCAAAGCTGTGTAAGAATACTCACTAACTGTAGTTGTACAAATAACAGGATCACTACTACAGCATCAAATGTAACATGGAAATTACTCCACAAGCAAATGCAAGACCATTCAGCCTGACATCCAAAGGTTTAAGATGTCCCAAGAACGGGGCAGCTTTCTCTCATACCGTGGATATCAAAAGGACATATGGCATGAAGGTGGGCACTACCACACTATGTTGAGATCTTTTTTTTTTTTTTTTTTTTTTTTTTGGTGATGGAGGTGGTTAGCAACAAGTATACTTGCACATTCTAAAAGGCAGAAAGTATATCCCTTTCAAGGAACGGACAGAAACAGAAGCTAGGAAGGAGAGTACATCTATGGTGAGCATGATAGCCTCCTGAAAAACAATAATGAATCATAACAGATAAAAAGGGGGATGAAGAGATGAGGTCCATACTGTAAACTCAGACAACTATATTACGCCCTTCATATGGAAAAATGAGTTAGCTGTTCAAACATCTAGTGATGAGGAAGATGCATGTCCTGCAGAAGAACTGCAATGGTAAAACTAATTCAGCTGCTGTAAAGAATGGTCAACAATGCCAAGAAAATGTGTGAATGCATGTCAATGACATAGCTGCCTCACACATACTTGGAGCTGAAACAATGTGGAAAAAAGCAACAGTATCTTCTGGCTTTCCTGAATGTGTCTTAACATGCCCTTGTACAGTTGCTCCATGCTGATCATGCAACCAGGTAGTTACTTAGACAGGGTTTGTTTAGCTATTGGTCTGCATTGATTGCTTGGCTTGAACAAAAAAAGAAGTGGTCCATTTGTATAAAATATTTAGTTCTGTCACCATAGTACCTTAACTGACTATGCACATCTAGTTCTCTCCCTTGTTCTAGCAATTTGGAAAAATAAAAAAAAGGCCAGGAGTTAAATGCCTTGATTCAAATCCAGTGCATGAGACCACCTCTTGTATAAAGGTCTTTCCTTAAAGTCCTTAAAGTAACCCCATCTTTGTGGAAGACTACGGAAGGATCTCAGCACATTATGGCCTGCAATTACAAAATCCTCCTTGCTGAAGTAATGTCCATTAGGAAAACGGTCTTCTAAGAAAATAATTTTACTAGAACTGAGTTAGCTGTTCACATAGAGAGAGAGAGAGTTTCAGTTTTTTTAAGACAAAGTTCAGATTCCAGAAAAATGGCAACAACTTCCTTGGGGTGTTTTCAGACATAGAATCCCTGGAAGAAATTTCTTGATGTCAAAAGAGCTTCCAGGCAGGCCAGACAAAATACCAGATTAATGTGCATTGCCTAAGGCACAGAACAGGCAGATAAAGAAGGATTTTGTTTTACAGATGATGTCTTAAGCTTGCAGCTGGGATCTCTGCACCAAAAAGAAAATCTAGACCACAGTCACATAGGGTTTCCCGGTATTTGGTTTTCTTAGTCTTCATAATACATGCACAAGACCTCTGCCCTGTCTTTCAGACTGCCAGGCTGCGAGGGTGGAGGGTTTTTTTTTGTTCAACTGATGCCAAGTCAAAGTGAAGGCAGACAGATTAGGCAGGAACTGTTTAGGCCCTTTTGGAGTACTCTGGAGATCAAAGGTGGGGAAATAAGACACACAGAAGGCCATGTTCCAAGGAACCATTAATGCATCCACACAGAGCTCCAGTGCAGCAATATCTAAAGGAGAATTTCAGGGTCTGGTGATTTTGCAAGAAGGTAAATAGATATGCTTATTGTGTATCCCAAGCTAAGTTCCACCTGGGCCTGTGAAAAACCTCTAGGTTGAACATTCAAAGGGACTGGATCTGCATGGATGCTTTATGAGGGAAAATTTGCCCAGAGATGAAGGCTCTCTTTTAATGCTGGATCTCAGTTTATCATCATCAAGCCAGATGACCATGTAGCAGTCATGCTGTGTGTGATTTTCCAGAAAACTCCTAGCCTCCAGACTGGTCTGATCATCTAAAAGGCACAAATGGGGACCTGCAACTCCTTAAGACTGACACAGTGTCTTTGTTGCGCCATGTCTCATGTCCGTTAGAGACCCTACACTACTTCCCCTAGCTAAGGCAGATGTATCTGAGATCAGCATCTGGGCCCTCTTGGGCTGAACAAATGGCATCCCTGCTGCCCAAGTGAAGTCCTTGTAAATCATAGGAATAAGCAGAATTACTTTTCCAATGAAATATAGTGGTAATAGCAGAGGTTCCTTAGGTACAAATGTGTAACCCTGCCAATGATACCATGGAGATAAAAGCCTGCCATTTAATTTAGAGCCCTTTGGAAGGCTCTTGCTGTAATGGAGGCCCTTCCTAGCTTCCTGGGTTTAAAAAGGAAGTCACACAGAAATTTAACTTATGTAAGGCCCGTTAGCACTTCTTCAATGCCATTTCCAAGGAAGTTGTCAATATAAGAGAAAATAGACACAGACACGAATAAAGAGAAGGCCCTCTGTTGAGGCACTGTTGGATTGACATATTAACTGGGGCTTGAACCAAATACCTCCAGCATACTGTGCTGTCACTGCTGCTAGACCAACAAGACCTCTGGACAGACAGGTGTTGACTTTTTCCTTAAGAGCTTTAGTCTTTGAGCTAGGAGACTCACCCCCCCCCCCACATACACACATACAGAGAAAGCCTTCCGTGTCTAGCAAAGCCTAAGTACAGAATTTTCTCTATATGTGTATGTGTGTTTGTAACTGGTTTACTATGGTAAAGTCGGAACGAACTCTGTTGAATGATGGGAGCATCAAACCACGTCCGCAAAAGTGACAATATCGAATTCCAACATTGTCGAAATACGTCTAGACTTCGACCTCAGAACGGGGTTTAACATGGGTCGAGATAGGGGCACAATTTGTACCTTTACAATATTAGGTTCGACACTGTCGCCGTTCGGCCTTCGGACTTCACCTACAGTGGATTCGACAGAGTCTGCTTCGACACTACCATAGTAAACCTTTGTAAGTTGACCTTGATCACCGTGCTGTGGTTTACTTTGAATGAAAGCTTGGCAGAATATGACGCTTCTAAAAAAACTGCTTAAAATAGTACAGTTAGAAGACAAAGCATGAAGAAAAAACCTAAGATTTTTTGACATGCAAGAGAAAATGGAATGAACAAACTGGATTAACTGCATAAAAGTACAAATAAGAAACTGGACTGATGTTCTATAGCAGGACTTGCTGATTGAGAAAGCAGAATGTGTGTATGGTCCAAATCTGGCCATGAAATCAGCCAAAACCTTTATTAATAAAGATGCAACTGTACCAGTGGAAGCACTGCTCCTAGCAAAACTGTGGTAGAAGGGAAAAAGTATTACAAACTGGGGACACCACAGTGTTTGCAAAAAATGATTTACTGCACCCTAGACAGAAGACAGCAAATGGCCAAGGCTCACTGCTAACCAAAAGAAACCAATCTGCATGCCAGCATTCTGGAAATGAGGACCATCCTTCGCAACTTGCTGAAGCTCCAGATTCCCTCCCCTTCTGGCAACTGCATTGGTCTGGTACACAAACAATATGGGGAAACTCACTCCCATCTCCTTTGTTGAGAAGCCATGACTGTATGGGGATAGGCCTTTGCCGCCAATCACTTCCCTGCTACTGCTAATACCCCAGATCAACCCATCTCTTGCAGGAAGAATCAGTGGCTGTCTCGAATACTCCAATACTTTCAAGCAATACAAGGAATAGATTCAGTTCCACCAATAAGGGAAGCATTGCTGTGACCTACCCACCTTCCTATACAACTCCAAATGTAGCAACTTATTCTCCTTTATTCTTCCCTCAGGAGGTTGTCCCAAGGATACATCCTTCCAGAAGTGGCACTTCAGGACTGATATATACCCTTCCAAATTTCCTCTTACCTGAACTTTCCTTGAGAAAGCCAAGAATTGCAAAGATAAGGTCATTCTAGTAACTCTATTTTGGCCACAGCAAGTCTGGTCTTGTCTGCTTTGGCCTCAACTCTTGCAGGGACCTCTCCTCTTGAACCTTACGAAAACCCTACTGTCCAACCTACTTGGTAATCCTCACCCAAGCATTGTCTCCCGGAAACTGATGGTGTGGTTGCTATAGATCCACTGATGGTCAGGAATCCTTCATACCCAAATGACAGAAGGGGATCTAGAGTCTTATTTCTGTTCAGACAACTGGTATCAGGAATAGTGCACTCATTTCTCTGACTGGACCACTGCCAGAGGACTTAACTCATTCACAGTTCCAGTTCCTACAATTCTGAAATATTTGTATTAAATTAACTCAAGTTTCTCTTCTGGGAAAGTACAACTAATAGCCATTCCAAATTTTTATCCACCAGTTTCACTTCACTAAAGGTCAGCAAAACTTTCCTAATTTGCATTCTCTTGGTATATCCTTGAAATCTTTCATTCCCCATTGGGACTTGTGCTTTGTTCTTGAGAAAATAACACTATCTTCCTTTGAACCAACTTCCTCAGCGGAACTGAAAATGTTTCACTTGGAAAACTATTTTCTTGGTTGGAATCACCCCAGCAGAAGAATTTCAAAGCAGCAGGTTCATCGTTGTTATCTAGTACAGTAAACTCTCAGTTAACCAGAACTCTCCAACAACCAGAAGAATATCGAAGAAATACACTATAGTATGAACAATTCAGTTTTTCATGTGTTGCACTTTGTCTCCCCCCCCTCCACAAAAACATACCTTACTTTTTCAGAGTTTTAAAAAGGAAGACACCAATAAATTCTCACTCTCCCCAACCTGAGAAAAAAATCAAACCAAATAAATCAAATCACTAAAATGTCAACACTTGCTCCATACTCAGTATGCATCAGATTGCACATTCTCTCTCCAATCTCACACACACACTCTCTTCAGCTTTCATACATCTCTTCGATCTCTCAGACTTTTGCTTCTGGTTTCATACATGCATTCACTCACTCTTTCTATCTCCGATTTCTCACACACTCTCTCTCTCCAGCTTTCATACATCTCTCTGATCTCTCACACATAGTCATGTCTGCTTTCATATATAAATTCATTCTCTCTCTCTCTATTCATTTCATTAAATTCCAATCCAGTCAGTGAGCCACTTGAAAACCGTTCCGCGTGCCATGCTTTCTAGCGGAAATATAAATTTAAATTACTATTATTCCAGCCAGGCTTTTAATTACTGTATTTCAATATTAACATCAAATCAATACACTGTTTATGGTATGGTACAGTATAGTACAGGGTACAGTATTTGCCAGGTCTATATTTAATAGTAACTCTAAAGCAACCAGAAACTAAACTTATCTGGCATCTGCCAATCACCATGGGTGCTGGTTAACTGAGAGTTTACTGTATTCCATAAGGACAGGGTACCCCATGAGGACAAACACTTCCTTTATGCCAAAAGGAAACAGTGAATATAGTAAAAATCACTACGTCTTCCCACATCATTTCCTAATTATGTTAATCACAGGAAGCACCTGTTGCACTGTACGGATATTTGCAGAGAACTCAGACTTTATTTCAAGTGAACAAAGTCCATTAGAAAGGAGTAAACGCCTTGCTTTATTTTCATCCAAAAAAAAAAATAAAAAATCAGGCTTCAAAGTATCAAAGGCAGCACAAGGTGTTTGGTTTTCACACCGCATAAATGTCTGTTACTAACAGTTTGACAAAACCTTACCTGAGTCACCTAATGCACATACTACCAGGTCTTTGACCACATCACAAGCCTTCTTTAGGAATGTTTGCACGGAATATATCTGTGCAACTTCCATCGGGGCATTTATGAACACCTTTGCAAGACACTATAAAATGGGTGGGATCTTCAAGTTGAGATTTGCCTGTGGAGCTGCAATTATCTTAGGTATTCTTCCATGTGGAACTATGCAGGAGGATAAGCCTAGGATTCTGTCCTAGATGTGACAGAAATGAAAATTCCAAATGACAGATATGAAAGCTATGTCCTGGTTGTAATGACAGATCTGTAAATTCCAAATGACAGATATGAAAGCTATGTCCTAGTTGTAATGACAGATCTGTGTTGGCAGTTTTGTCTGTCACAACTGCCCCCAAACCAGCATGGGAGTCTGAGAAATGCTGCTCTGCTTGTGAGCATGCCTCTAGGTTACTTACTTATTTCTGTTTTATATACTCCACCCTAAGTAGGTGCTCAGAGATTTGGAATGGAGTCCTTAAGTGTGGAGGACTGTGGGTAAACAGGAGGGTAAAAGCAGCCTGAGAAAGATTTGTGAACACAGTTACGTCCAGCTGGTCTCAGTCCTAAGTCCTAGAGGTGATGGAGATGAAAGTGCCAATACAGGTCTTTTAAGGTAAGTATGTGGCTTTCTTGTACATCTAATAGGACTGTAAAAGCAAAAACTGTGTCTTAAAAAAATTAAGCAATTTTAAAATTATACACTCAAGGATCTCAGAAGTTAGACCATTAAAGATTATTAAAGCATTTATACCATTTATGCCAGGGGCATGAACTTCAAAAAAGATACTCTGGTTGTCTGTACTAAGTCACTGACCTAGGTGCTGTCTCATTCAAAGGGAGGGGTTTGGCCCATGATAAATGAGGGCAGGCTGGAAGAGGACGAGGCTTTGGGTCTCCAAGATGTGCTTCTAGTACCTTTGAATAGCGGTACAAGTGGTTGCCTGCAAATAATACGACAGAAAAAAAAAAGAAAATGTTAACGGTTAAGCTGTATCAACAGTTCTGCAACTTTTCTGCATCTAATTAGCAACACTAGAAAGTACAGTTTTGTACCTACCATAAATGTAGATGTTCGAGTGCTAATACAGCTGCAGTCATAACAGAAGGGTTTTCCTGCCGTCAGGCGGGTCCTCGGTCGGCCAAATTCCAAAGTCTAGGTCCGGCGTCGGTTGTCGTTGCTTCTTCCCTGACGTCAGTGCGACAGGGGTATAAAAGAACCAGCCGACGCCATTTTCTTCAGTTTTTCTTGCCCCAGATGTCTGGTGCCCCCAGAAGGAAGGCAATACATACATTTATGTAATAATGCAATGCAATATAATCAAAAAACAGTAGCTTCAAGCAAATACACCATAAATGAATACCCCAATCAGGTTGTATGAGTAGGTGTTAGCCAATAGGCCTGTCCCAAGAGGGGAAGGAGGGAGGGAAACCTGGACTGCAGCTGTATTAGCACTCGAACATCTACATTTATGGTAGGTACAAAACTGTACTATGTTCATCGTGCATACAGCTGCAGTCATAACAGATGGGTAGAATCCCAAAGCTAAAAAGGGGGTGGTAGGCACTAGGTGGAACTAGGAAGAGCCAGGATGCCCTGCAAGACTGCAGTGGCAAAGCCTGCTCTAGTTTTGGAGTATAATGGTAGGAGATAGTGCTTGGAGAAGGTATGCACAGAACTCCAAGTGGCTGCTTCCAAAATATCTTTGGTAGGAACCCCTCTGAGGAAAGCTGCAGAGGTAGCTGTGGCCCTTGTGGAGTGAGATCTGATGCCTGCAGGTACAGTTTTACCATGAAAAGAGTAACAAAAGCGTATGCAGTGGGCTATCCATTTCGAGATTGTCTGTTTGGAAATTGGCTTCCCTTGAGCTCCTGTAGCATAGGACACAAAGAGTTGTTCTGATTTTCTGAAAGGCTTTGTTCTGTCCAAATAATAACGCAGCTGTCTGTGGATGTCCAAGGAATGTAGTAGTCTCTCCCCTTTGTTTTGAGGATTAGGGTAAAAGGTAGGTAAGTGGATAGCCTGATTCAAAGCTACCCTGGATACCACCTTTGGCATAAAGGACGGATTGGTTTGTAAGGAAACTCTGTCCTGATGGAAAATGATGAAAGGCTGCACAGCCATGAGGGCTTGTAGTTCCGATACCCTGCGAGCTGAGGTGATAGCCAGAAGGAAGGTTGTTTTCCAGGACAAATATTGCAATTCTGGTGAGGCAGCTGGCTCAAAAGGAGGCAAGGTCAGTTTTTCTAGAATGTAATTGAGGTCCCAAGCAGGTACTGGTTGTTTCCTTGGGGGTTTTATATTCTTAGCCCCTCTGAGGAACTGTCTTAAGAGGGGGTGAGAGAATAAAGGAGGATCAGTGTTGTATTCTGCAGAAATGGCTGAGGCATGAATTTTGATGGAGGAGAATGAAAGTCCACTGCTTAGCATCTCAGCTAGATACTGTAATATTTGAGGTAAATTCAGTATTCCAGGATTCTGGCCCTTTTTCTCATTCCAGGCACAAAACCGTTCCCATTTTGCGAAGTAAGCTTTTCTAGTAGAAGGCCTTCTGGCCTCCAAAATGACATCCTGTACCTTCTTGGAGAGTAGGGTCTGTTGTGAAGTTAAGGAATCTTCCATGCGGCCAGATTAAGTGTTTTCAGCTGACTGTGAAGAGTTTTGAAGCTGTGCTGAGTCAGAAGAAGAGGCATTAGAGGTAGGGTCCATGGTGGTGAATGCGTCAGGCTCCTCAGGAGTGGGTATCAGTGTTGTCTTGGCCAGTCTGGAGCAATGAGAATCATCTTTGGTCTGTCTGCTCTGGTTTTTAATAGAACTTTGGGCAGCAGAGGGATAGGTGGAAAGGCATAAACTGTCATTGTTGTCCAACTGAAAGAGAGTGCGTCCACTCTCCAGGCCTGTGGATGAAAATTCCTTGAGCAGAATTTTGCCAATTGGTGATTTTTGTGGGAGGCAAAGAAATCTATGTCTGGCCTTCCCCATGCTTGAATTATCTCTGTAAAAACTTGAGGATGCAACTTCCATTCGTGTGGATCTGTCATATTTCTGCTTAGGTTGTCTGCCAGCGTGTTTTCCTTGCCTGGCAAGTACTGTGCTTGAAGTTCGATTTGTAATTCCAGAGCCATGTTCCAAAGAGACATGGCCAGCCTGCATAGGGGGTATGAATGGGTTCCTCCCTGCTTCTTTATGTACCACATGACTGTGGTGTTGTTTGTCCTTATCAATAGTTGACCTGGATGCAGAAGGTCACTGAAAGCTATAATAGCATTTATTACTGCTAGCATTTCCTTTTGATTGATGTGTAGGTGCTTTTCTTTTTGGGACCATTTGCCCTGAATGCACCGATCTGTCATGTGCGCCGCCCAGGCATAGTCCGATGCGTCTGTTGTGATGACTTGATTTGCTTGAGGCTTGCAGATTGGGAGACCTGTGTTTCTTTGGCATGCTTGAGCCCACCACAGAAATTCCTTTTGAAGACATGGAATCAGTGGTATTATTGTTTCCAAACTGTGGCTGTGTTGAGACCATAGGTTTTTCAGTACCACTGAAGTTTCCTCATATGCAGCTTTGCACATGGGATTAGTAGGATGCAAGATGCCATGAATCCCAGAGCATGCAGGATTTTCCTTGCAGTCAGCCTGGTGAAATTTGCTAGTTTTCTGAAGTATTGAGTTAGTTGCCCCTGTTTCTCTGGCGTGAGGTAGGCCATCTGGGTGTTTGTGTCCAAGCTGGCACCCAGGAAAATTATTGTTTGAGAGGGTATTAGCCTTGATTTCTTTTTGTTGACTGTGTATCCCAGAGAATTCAACAACATTATTACAAAAGCCAGATGTTTCAGAAGTATGTGCTTGCTGTCCGCTTGGATCAGGCAGTCGTCCAAATATGGGTATATTTGTATCCCTTGAAGTCTGCAGTAGGCAATTACTGATGCTAGGCATTTTGTGAATACTCTGGGCAATGCAGAGAATTGATAATAGGTTGAACCTGCAAGAAATCTGAGGTATCTTCTGCAATCTTGTCTGATTGGGACATGCAGGTATGCCTCCTTGAGGTCCAATGTTACCAGCCAAGACTCCTTGCCCAGCATGGGAAGAAGCTGCTGTAATGTGAGCATCTTGAATCTTGGCACGAGTAAAAATGTGTTTAGGATGGAAAGGTCCAAAATAGGTCTCCAATCTTTTCCCTTCCTTGGTACCAGGAATAGTCTGGAGTAAAAACCTTGACCTTGTTCTTGTGTAGGTACCTCTTAAATAGCTTTCATGTCCATGAGATCTGAAATTTGTTTGTGTGCCTCTGCCCTTTGATCATGTGGCAGGTTTGGCATGCCTCTCATTTTTGGAAGGGTGTGAAAATGGAATCTGTAGCCTCTGTTTATAATGTCCAGGATCCATTTGTCTTTTGTGACAATATGCCAATTTTTCGAAAATAATGCCAGTTTTCCGCCTAAAGGTGCTGCCATTTGAGCTTTGCTTGGAATGCAAAGGGGAAAGTCATTGGGTCTGCTTTCTGAATGGCTATGAACTATCCTCACCACCTCTTTGTGTAGGGGCTTGCCATTGTCTGCCTCTAAATGATCTTTGAGATTGCCCCCTGCCCCTCAGGCGCCTGTATCTACCTCTTTGGGGTCTGTCCGTGGCTGGAAAGGACCAATTTTTGGAAGGCCAGTTTCTAGTGAAACGTGGAGGTTGTACCTGTAGGAAATCTTTCACTGTTTGCATTGATTTAGCCTTTTCCTCCATTTTCTTTAATACCTCCTCAGCTTTAACACCAAATAATACATATTTTCGCAGAGGAGCATCTAGCAATTTAGCTTTGACGTGATCTGGTAAGATTTGCTTTTTGAGCCAGACATGTCTACGTATGACTGATCCTGTAACAGCAGCTCTACATGAGGCCTCTAAAGCATCAAAACCACATTGCAAGGTATGTTTACCCACTTGTTCTGCACTATGCATCAAATCCTGCAACTCCTTCAAGTCTGGTTGTTCAGGTTGTGACATTTTGATTCTCAACTGTGATAACAGAAACTGTTGGTACTTTAACATATGGAACTGGCAGTTTAATGCTCTCATGGTTAAGGTGGCCGAGGTGTATACTTTTTTCCCCCACCTTTCTAAAGCTCTGGAATCTCTCTCTGAAGGTAATGGATTTTTAGCAGTGGAGGCCTTAATTCCCCTGGGGCCCTGTGAGATAGTTTCTGGGTCAGCCGCATGGCTTTTGTATAGGAATTGGTGTGAGTCAGGAACCCGGTAATACCCGTCAGGCTTGACTGGGGCTGGAGGTAAAGAGTCTGGGTTAAGGCAGGCCTCCGAATACACATCATCTAGAATGTCTAAGACAGGAGGTATAGCCAGAGGCCTGTGCTGAGGGAGCAAGAGAAAATCCCTAAGCCTTTTCTTGGAGTCTGAGTACCCTTGGCCTTCCCAGTGGAAATGTTCCCTCAAGGTATGTAAGGTTTCCCCAAAAGAGTAATCCTCAGGGGGGGAGACAGAGGGAATGGACTCCTCTGCATCCGAATCTTCAAAAGGGGAGTATGAATGTTCCTGGTCATCAGAATGCTCTGAAATAATGGAGGCCTGGTCCGAGGAGGGGGATTCTTCCTCCACTCTGGGCCTTTTGTCCGGGGGTTGAGAACCCCTGATAAGAGTAATCAAATCCTCAGCCATTTTGAGCATCTGCTTTTTAGGCATGGGGCCTTGAGAAGGGCCCTGTGGAGCTTGTCTCTTAGTATGCATGGCTGCTTTAGACTTAGAGAAAGCCTTGATGGAAAAAGAAGAGGAAGGCCTGAAGACATCTTGAGAGGTGGTTTCACCGCCAAGAGTGGCTTCGGTATCGGTAGTCAGGGTGTGGGCCGAAGAGCCTGCGACCTCGGGTACAGTAGACACCGCCAATGAAGTGTCGTCGGTAGTTAGGGGCTGCGTAGGCGCCTCACTGAGAACCGGACCACCTGTAGTCGGCTTTGGCGTGGTGTCGGTAGAAGCCGCGGACCTCGTATGTCGGTCCTTATCTTTGCGTCTTTTACTCAAAACTGGAGTCGGACTATCCGACGACATAATGTAATTAAATTTTTTGCCAAAATAGTGTTGGGCGAACTCCGCCCGACGCTTAATGGTGCGTCTGTTGAATGTAGCACAAAAACGACAGGCCGAGACGTCGTGGTCTGGGCCTAAACAAGGAATGCAGAGGGAATGAAAATCCTTATGCGGTATTTGCTTCCCACATGAAATACAATTATTAACTTTGTCTGACATCGGTCTGAGGCAAGAAAAGTTTCCCCAACGGGGTACTTAGCTTTCAAGAAGACTTCGGTTGCAAAATATTCGTAATCTCAGGAGCTGGCCGACCTGCACTTGTGAACTGCTTCTGTTTTGGGCACCGCGCGGCAAGAAAGACTAAAGAAAATGGCATTGGCTGGTTCTTTTATACCCCTGTCGCACTGACGTCAGGGAAGAAGCGACGACAACCGACGCCGGACCTAGACTTTGGAATTCGGCCGACCGGGGACCCGCCTGACGGCAGGAAAACCCTTCTGTTATGACTGCAGCTGTATGCACGATGAACATCAAGCTATCCACAAGCATGCATGTAATCAGAAAAACATGCAGACAATTTTTTTCCATTAAAATACTTGTACACAACACAGACAAGTACACAGATGATAGGAGAAGAAAAATAAAGCATCACTGTTAACACACAATGCCTCACTATTAACTCCATATGTGTTGTAAAGAAGGGTGGATGGTAGCTAGAAGGCCAAAACTGTCTATTAAGAAGAGACACATTCCTTCATCTCACTGGCATATATCTGTTGAAAACGCATCTACTCTTTTAAGTAACAATACATGCCGCACAGCATGAGGCAAGGGAGTTTTGCTAATCATCTGCAAGAATGACAACTGATGTACAATTCCACTAAGCCAGCAATGCACTCAGTGAAACATGATCTTTGAGAGGAAAATGCTTCAAACAACTGGCCCTGCACTACCAAAGAATATCATGAGACCCATCTAGAGAAGTGTTACGTCTGTCACTGGTTGAAGGGGAGAGCAATGTTGGTTTTCCTAAGCAGAAGAGAGGCTGCAGGGAAATGAACCCTAAAAATCCAAAACAGGACATCTTCACAAATACATATGGAATTATTAAACCAAGCCATATACTGGGCAACGGTCTGCTTCTGCAAACTTTTGCATGTTTTCTCAGCAACTGTTTTCTTGGGGAGTCTGCCCCTCCATATGCTACTTGACTAGCTACACTAAAATGCACGTATAACTATATTTAATTGTGCCCATGTGACCTGCAATGTGGACAACTAGGTCTGAGAAGGACCAGTTTAACAAATTAATAAATAAATCAAGACTTAAAAATGTTTCATTATGCTGACACAACACATCAAAACCTACTCAAATTAGCCCAGATGGCACAACAGGCAACTTTACTAACAATTTATTTTATACTGGGGGACATCCAAACACACTTTCATATAACTGGCACTGTCCATTGCACCAATCATAAATAATATAAATCAGGTTGCCAAATTATATAAGTTGCTAAGGGCAACCTGGTCTTTCAGACTCAAATGAATGGGCTTTGATGAGTCAGGTATCAATATTTACTTAACATTTGTTACCCAGGTAGGTGAACTGGCCATAGGACCCTTTTCAGTCAAGACCCGGGCCACAGAAACCAAACAATACAACTAAAATATAACAGAATGTAGAACTATTTACACAAAAATTTACAGGGCATTGGCAGTAACATAATCGTAGACACAGCACAGTACTGCACTGTCATTCAGGAACAGATTTTGAATTTTCAGGTAGGTACTATTTATTACTGACAAACTTGTTTACAGTTCAACTCCAAATTAGAGTTTCAATGGATATGATAAGAGCTGAGCTAGTGTCAAGTCAGTAGACAGAATAAATAAATGTTCCTTGCCATTACAGGTGCCTTCCAGCCCACATCTCTGAAGCACTTACAGACATGCTGTTTAATCAACTCGTTTGAAGCTACTAAGTTCATTCGTCTTACTTCTTCGGGGAGTTTGCTGCAGTTTTTTAGAGAAAGCTTTTCAGTAGTGGCTAACTTGTAAGGGTGTCTGGCTAACTGAGTGCAGACTGTATTTCTAACAGTACAATTACAATCTCTTATTAAAAAGTTTGGTAATTAAAGGTGGACAGTATGCAGTACTATGGAGCTTTGTAAGCAAGGACGTTAAGCAGTAGCTCATTTCTTGCTGAAACTGTGAGCCATCTACCATTCTTTACTGTAGTGCAGTGGTGTACTCTACTGTTAGCTAGGTTGATGATACATTGTATTTTATTCTCAGTGGTTTATAATAACGTGGTATTAGCAGCTGAGTTTACAACAATATGGGACAGTCTGTACTGGATCCTAGGAATGTGTACATTGATGGCTATGGACAGCCTGCCTTCTGGAGTGAGGAGACTGGATACTGCATAGCCCACGTTAAACTGTCCGAGCACTTTGGTAACTTGCTTTCTATGTGAACAGTAAGAGACAGAGAAGGACCTAACACAATTCAAAAAGGGGCAGGAATTGAATAATTCATGTAATGTTACTTAGGTTATATGATATATAGCAATATATGTGAAGTATAATGTTTGTTAATGTTAATTTAACAGTATGATTACTTTTGTATAAATGTAAATTTGCCTATGTCACAAGTGATAATTCAATAAAAATGTTAAAAAAAAGAATCTCTGAGACATGATTGTAGGCAAAATGTTAGAAAAGGGATCAGTGATAACAGCGATAGGGTCATGTTAAATGTTTTGAGCTCTACCAACCAGTATGACAGTAGACCTGCTGTCATTTAAATTGCTGTTATCTAACAAGTTCCAAAGCACTTAAAAAATCAAACTGCATCATTGTAGAAATCCCATGACTTGACTTCCCATGCCCACATCATCGGCATACATTATGCAGTCAAGTGTTGGGAAGTCCCAATGGAGACAGTTAAATAATGAGAATAGAAGTGGTCCAACAGCAGAACCTTGCAGGACCTGTGTAGGAAATTGTTCTGTTTAACAAATAATCACAAGCTCCATATACATCTATATCTGTCTATCTATATATATATGTGTGTGTATATATACACCATTTGACCTAAACTCATTTGATTGAAAACCAGTATTCAAGGCAAATAACAGGTATTTGTCCACCTCCCCAATGTCGTGCGTCCCTGGAGTTGGTATATATAGTTGGGGGGGATAGTGCAGCCCCCCACGTTGGTGCGGTGTGGGGGGCAAAGCCCCCCACCTATTTTCATTTAAAATCTGTACTTTTTATTTTATCTTCTTTTTTTAAAGGAAACTAGGTGGGGGGCTTCGTCCCCCACAACCCCCCAATGTGGGGGCTGCCCCCCCAACTATATATACCAACTCCAGGGTCACACGGCATTGGGGAGGGAGACAAATTCTAGTTTTCTGCTTTGAATACAGGTTTTTCATCAAATGGGTTTAGGTCAAATGGTCTTTCGATCAAATGAAGTAGACCCATATTTGTGTGTGTGTGTGTGTGTGTGTGTGTGTGTGTGTGTATACATATATATATATGGATCTATCTTACAACGTCGACAAGTCAAAACGCCGAAAACGAAATCACCGACACCACATAACCGACATTTCACAAACACGAAACCTCACATGCCCGACAAACCATAATCCCGACAAGCAACAAACAAAACAAATCCCCGGTCCAAAAAGCACACACACAACACAAGCACACCAAAATCCTTACAAACCAACACTAAACCTCACATACACAACTACCTACAACCTTAACCCAAACCCTAAACCTAAGGTCCGCCACTATCGCACACTCACCTAACCCGCCTAACCCTAACTCACTTAACCCCCTAACCCACAAACTATCACAGTCGACACTTACCTAGCCGCCCTAACCCTAACTCACTTAACCCGCCCCTAACCCACAAACTATCACAGTCGCACACTTACCTAGCCAGCCCTAACCCTAACTCACTTAACCGCCCTAACCCACAAACTATCACAGTCGACACTTACCTAGCCCGCCTAACCCTAACTCACTTAACCCGCCCCTAACCCACAAACTATCACAGTCGCACACTTACCTAGCCCGCTCTAACCCTAACTCACTTAACCCGCCCCAACCCACAAACTATCACAGTCGCACACTTACCTTACTGCACCCTACCGTCCGTCACTACGCATACATCCACAGCCTTTTCCCATGTCGATGTTCTCAGCGTCGGGTTTTGATCCGTCGGTCTTCTCCGTTTCGATCTTCTGGCGGTGTTCTCGCTGTCGGCGTTCTGACTTGTCGACGTAGTCAGATAGAACCATATATATATATATATATATACACATACACATATACACACACACACACACACACACACACATATATATATATATATATATATATATATATATATATATATATATATAGATACATATTCTACTTGACACTCATTAGATCCATTATAGAGTGCAACGCCCCTTTTGGAATGTACCTCACAAGATATCTGCAGCAGCTAGAAAGGTCACAGAAGTACCTCACAAAGAGGATTACTGGCTTCAAACAAATGCCCTACACTGACCATCTCAGAAATCTCCAGCTTTACTCCGTAGCACATTGCCTACTCTGAGGTGATCTCTGCCCAACATATAAAGCTATGTCAAACCCAGAGCTGCTGGACATGCTACACCTAAAGAAATCCCAATCCCTCCGAGCTACATGCTCTAGGGACCTAAACCTTGTCACCACAATAAACAGGACATGCTGGAGTGATAGATTCCTGTCCCAGAGACTTCTCATACTCTGGAACAGGCTACCCATCTATGTCAAGCAATGTTGTTCATTAGCACTCTTCAAGAAAAATCTTGATGAGTGGATAGGAAATAGGAAATACACCCCGGGGATCACTTCTGTGTCTCTGCTCGACAGTGGCACAGGAAAATAACTTTCTTGGATGGCGTAAGCCAAAGAACCTTGTTGGCTAGGCTTACGTAGTCCCTTGGGACGATAGCCTAGTACCTACCTATGAAAAATGTGTGTATATATTTATATTGTGTAGGACTTACTGGACAGGTAGTTGTGAAACCATTGCACAACCTCTTGAGAGGAGTTGCAGTCTGTAAACTTATTTAGTAATTGGTCATGATTAACTGTTTTGAAGTCTCATGAGATCAAGAAATATTGCACCAGATGTCCAAGATAGCTGCACACTGAGTAACAGCTTAATTTCAGCCCTCCCACAGTGAAAACAGCAACTCAGAAAAGAGAGCCAGTGAATATGTCTTTTTGGGTAAATTTCAGTTACTTGCTAATAAGTGAACGGTCTGGATGCCAGCAAAGATGAAATTCAGAGAACCTGAAAGAAAATTAATAACAAAGGGTGAGGAGAAAACACTGTCTGGGAAGAATCCTGCAGCTGTAAAGTAAAAAGCAGTTCAAAGTCCAACTTTGGTGGATATGACTTCCAGTATTCTAGAGGAAAAGAAAATAAGTCAAATGTGCTCAGAACTGATTAAAATAAATGAAACATTTAAGGAGTATAACAACACAAACAACAAAAGAATGGAAAAAAATGGAAGAAGCTTTAAACAGATACTCAGATGAGCTGATAAAAATGCAAAAATCAGAGATCAAAATGAAGAAAAAGCTGGTTGAGTATGAGACTGCAGAAGAAGGGATGTTTTAAAAATTAGTAGACTTAAGGGACAGAGCATGTAAGGAAAACCTGAGATTTTCTGCTGTACTAGAGAAACTAGAAGGAACAGAATGTTATTATTTTTTATGAAAGCACAAATACGCAACAAGACTGGTACTTCTCAGCAGGCATTATTAATTGAAAGGGCACATCAAGTGTATGCTCCAAACCTGGCTAATGAGAAAGCAGCAAAGACCGCCAATAGTAAAAATGCAATCCTACCAACAGAAAGAGTTGATTCTGACAAAACTGTGGCACAAAGTACTAAACGTTGTACAGAGAGTGTGTTTGTGGAAAATGACTACTCACTGTACACCAGGCAGAAGAGGAGTAGATTGATTCTAGCAATCAATGTCAAGACGTAGGTGTGAGATTCAAGCTGCTGTATCCAGCTACTTTCATAATATTTTTTCCTGGAGGAAAAAGTCATTTTTGACGCAAAACATGTTAAGGAAGAAATACAAAAATGTGCTCAACAAAATGTAAGCTATCAAAAGTACAGTTGTGTACACTTAACCATAAATGTAGATCTTCGAGTGTATTCACTGTTGCAGTCATTACATTGGATAATCCCGCTGGCAGATTGCCCTCAGTCGGCCTGAGTTCCAAAGTCTTGGGTCCTGCGTCGGCCACTGTCGCCCATTCCCTGATGTCAGGTCTTCAGGGGTATAAAAGATGCGGCCGACGCCATTTTCTTTAGTTTTTCTTGCCCCAGATGTCAGGTGTCCCCTAAAAGGGTAGCCAAATTTATGTATATTAAATACATGCACCAATATAAACTTTACCTTCATCTACAAGGAGTAGAGTGGTAGATGATAGTGCTTTCTAAAAGTGTGCACCAAACTCCAAGTAACAGCCTCTAAAATGTCCTTGGGTGGTACTCCCCTGAGAAAGGCTGCTGAAGTGGCTGCAGCTCTGGTTGAATGTGGCCTAATGCCCTTAGGCACTGGTTTGCCATGGAGTACATAGCAGAAACGAATGCAGTGGCCTATCCACTCTGAAATAGTCTGCTTTGAGATAGCCTTTCCTTGTGATCCTGCAGCACAGGACACTAGTAATTGCTATGTCTTTCTGAAAACTTTGGTTCTGTCCAAGTAGAATCTAAGCTGTCTGTGTACGTCCAAAGAATGCAGAATTCTCTCCCCCTTGTTCTGTGGATTTGGATAAAAAGTTGGCAGGTGAATAGTTTGGTTAAGAGCCACACTGGACACCACCTTAGGCATAAATGTTGGGTTTGTCCTCAGAGAGACCCTGTCTGGATAAAAAATGATAAAAGGTTCTACAGCTATGAGTGCCTGTAGCTCTGAAACCAGTCTTGCAGAAGTTACTGCTAGGAGCAAAGCTGTTTTCCATGATAAAAACTTTATATCAGCAGTAGCAGCTGGCTCAAAAGGAGGCAGGGTGAGTTTTTCCAAGACATAGTTGAGGTCCCATGCAGGCATTGGGGATCTCCTTGGTGGCCTTAAATGTTTGGTCCCTCTGAGGTACTGCTTTAATAAGGGATGAGAAAAGATTGGTGGCTCTGCATTGTAATGAGCCGAAATGGCAGAGGCATGAATTTTAATAGATGAAAAAGATAGGCCTTTGTCTAGCATCTCAGTTAAGTATTACAAAATCTGAGGAATATGTGGCACAGCTGTATCAGATGTTCAAGTGTTTCACTGTTGCAGTCATTACCATTGGGTTATCCTGCTGGCAGGCTACTCTCAGTCGGCCTGAATTCCAAAGTCTAGGTCCGGCGTCGGTTGCTGTCACCTCTTCCCTGACGTCAGTGCACCAGGGGTATAAAAGATGCAGCCAACGCCATTCTCTTTAGTCTTTCTTGCCGAGCGGTTCCCGAAGCAAAAGCAGTTCGCAAGTGCCGGTCGGCCGACTACTGAGATTTTCAAATTTGAATTTCAGATCCGAAGTCTTCATTAAAGCTAAGTACCCCGTTGGGGAAACTTTTTTCTTGCGCCAGACTGATGTCAGAAAAAGTTAATAATTGTATTTCTTGTGGGAAGCAAATACCTCATAAGGACTTTCATTCTTACTGTATTCCTTGCCTAGGCCCTGACCACAACGTTGCTAGTTGTCGGTTTTGTGCTAGATTTAACTAACGCACTATTAAGCGTCAGTACGATTTTGCATTCCATTACTTTGGCAGAAGATTTAATTATATAATGTCATTGGAGCAGCCGACTACCGGAGTTTATAAAAAGCGCAAAGAAAAAGAAAAGGACAGGCATCCGAGTTCTAAAACCGACGACGAGGCTTCCGCTAGGCCTGTCGCCGGTTCTCAGTGAGGCGCTTTCGCAGCCCCTGACGCCCGCTACCTCAAAGCCACAGGCAGTTTCCGACTCCCACGTGGAGCTGACTAGGCCGCTGGAAACTCAAGGTATTGGACTCTCGGAAACTATTCCCTAACTATTGCCCTGAGCAGGCATCAGCTTCTGAGGGTGTTTTCAGGCCTACACAATTATATGTGAAACCTACTTCAGCTTCAAAGGCAAAGACTAAAGCAGCCCTAAAGACAAAGAAACAAGTACATCATTCTCCTGGACAGGCCACCATGCCTAAAAAACAGATGCTTAAGATGGCTGAAGACCTAAATACTTTGATCAGGGGTTTCCATCCCCCTCCTGATAAGAGGCTTAGGCAAGAGATAAAATACGAATCTTCAGACCAGGTTTCCATTTCCTCTGATTCCTCCTCTGACCAGGAATATTCTATTCCTCCCTATGAGGATTCTGATGCTGAATAATCTATTCCTCCAGCCTCTCCTCCTGAGGATTATTCTTTTGGGGAAACAATGGAGCATTTCCACTGGGAGAGCCAAGATTACTCAGAATCCAAGAAAAGACTCAGAGACTTCCTTTTATTGCCTCAGCACAGGCCCCTCGCTATCCCACCTGTTTTAGACATTGTAGATGATGTATTTTCAGAGTCCAGTCTATCTCCAAACTCTCTACCATCAGCCCCTGTTAAGCCAGACAGATACTACAGGGTGCCTGACTCTCCTAAATTTCTTTATAAAAACCCTGCTGCTGACCCAGAAACCATCTCTCAGGGTCCCAAAGGGGTCAAGGCTTCCACTGCAAAAAACCCTATCCCCTCTGATAGGGATTCTAGGGCCCTGGACAGATGGGGTAAAAAGATTTATGCTTGTGCTACCTTGGCTGTAAGAGCTATAAATTGCCAATTTCATATGCTTAAATATCAGCAATATCTTATGTCACTGCTTAAACAGAAAATGTTGACAAATTCAGAATGTGCTGAAAACAAAGAAATGCAGGATTTATTGCAAGCTGCTGAACAAGTGGGGAAACATACTTTGCAATGTGGTTTTGATTCTGTGGAGGTCTCCTGCAGGGCCGCTGTTACAGGTTCTGTCATTAGGAGGCATGCTTGGTTAAAAGAACAGAATCTGCCTGATCATGTTAAAGCAAAACTATTAGATGCTCCATTACAGCATGATACTTTGTTTGGTGTTAAAGCAGAAGAGGTGTTGAAGAAAATGGAGGACAAAGCTAAATCTATGCAAACAGTCCAGGATTTCTTGCAGGTACCCCCCCCCCCCCCAGATTTAGTAGAAACTGGCATACAAAGAATTGGTCCTTTCCAGTGTCAGACAGGCCACAAAGGGGCAGATACAGACACCCTAGAGGCAGATCCCAGCCCTAAGGTTCGTACAGGTCTAAACAATAGGGTGCTTCTACCTCCAAAACTGGAGTAGACAAATCACAGCCATACAGGAAACAGTCCCAATGACTTCCCCCTGCCTACGTCAAGCACTTATCTTCTGGCAGCACCTTTAGGGGGGAAAACTAGCAATTTTTTCTCAAAATTGGCACATAATAACCCAGGACAAATGGGTCTTAAACACAGTATCACAAGGCTACAAGTTTCACTTCCATACCCTGCCAAGGGCAAACGGTTGGCCAGAACTGCCAAAACATCAGTGGGCAGAAGCACAAAAACAAGTCTCATAGCTCATGGACATGAGGGCCATTCAACGAGTACCAGAGCAAGAGCAGGGACAAGGATTCTACTCCAGACTGTTCTTGGTACCCAGAAAGGACCACTACTGGACCTATTTATTCTAAACACATACTTGGATATTCCAAAATTCAAAATGTTGACTCTACAGCAGCTTCTGCCCATGTTGGGCAAGAAGGCTTGGCTTGTGACTTTAGATGTAAAAGACGCATACCTGCATGTTCCAATCAGACAAACATGCAGAAGATACCTCAGATTCAAAGCTGGCTCTATGCACTACCAATTCTCTGCACTGCCCTTTGGCTTATCTACTGCGCCCAGGGTCTTCACAAAGTGCCTGGCACCAGTAACTGCATACTGCAGACAAAGAGGAATACAAATACATCCTTACTTGGACGACTGCCTCATTCAAGCAGAGAACAAGGACATTCTACTACAGCAACTGGCATTTGTAAAGAGATTACTACCATGCCTAGGGTATACAGTCAACGAACAAAAATCAAAACTAGTACCCTCTCAAGAGATAATATTCCTGTGTGCAAGCTTAAACACAACTGCTCAAATGGCTTATCTCACGCCAGACAAACAAAGGCAACTGACTACCTATTTCAAACTGTTGGCAACAAAGGCCCAGTTATCTGCAAGAAAAATTCTGCAGGATTTGGGCTTCATAGCATTCTGCATTCTACTAATTCCATATGCAAGACTGCATATGAGGAAACTTCAATGGTACCTAAAAAGTGTTTGGACTCAACATTGCCACAGCCTGGAAACAATAATTACTCTCGTACCCTGCCTGCAACAGGAGTTTCGATGGTGTGCGAAGGCCTGTCACCAGAACAAGGGACAGCCATTCACTCTACCCCCAGCCAGACAGACATTAACAACGGATGCTTCGGATTATGCCTGGGGAGCCCACATGGCAGGAAGATGTATTCAAGGCACACGGTCCGCAAACCAAATGTATCTACATATCAATCAAAAAGAGATGCTAGGTGTTCAAAATGCTCTGACAGCCTTCAAGGACCTACTACATCCGGGACATCTACTGATAAAGACAGACAATACCACGGTCATGTGGTATATAAACAAGCAGGGAGGCACTCATTCTTACCCCCTTTGCAGACTAGCCATGACTTTGTGGGACACAGCATTGACTTACCACATACATCTGCAGGCACAATTCCTGCCTGGAAAGATAAATACTCTGGCAGACGAACTAAGCAGAAACCTCATGGATCCCCACAAATGGAAATTGGATCCACAAGTCTTCAGCATGGTAACAAGGAAATGGGGATGCCCGGACATAGAATTATATGCCTCACCTCACAACTGCCAACTAAAGAGATTCTGCACAAGGGCTTTTCACAAACAAGCATGGAAAGTGGATGCCCTATCCTTCATCTGGAAAAACCTAACAGTATATGCCTTTCCTCCTCTGCCTCTCCTCCCCAAGGTACTCCTAAAGGTCAGACAGGAGAAGCCAAAAATAATACTGATTGCCTCAGACTGGCCACGCCAGTACTGGCATCCAATCCTAAGGAACCTGTGTCAATGAC
Organism: Protopterus annectens; assembly: GCF_019279795.1. Lineage (NCBI taxonomy): Eukaryota > Metazoa > Chordata > Ceratodontiformes > Protopteridae > Protopterus > Protopterus annectens. The sequence continues at coordinate 364,118,348 of NC_056742.1, forward strand.
CCAGCCTGGACCTTACCTCAAGTGCCTCATCTACTGTCCCAGCAGAACAATCAGATCCTGCACAGATAACTCAAGACCTTAAATCTGACAGCATGGCGGATAATGTAGTCATACAAAACACGCCTCTCACTAAAGCGGTTATGGATGTCATTTTGGAAGCCAGGAGGCCTAGTACTAGAACATCCTATACTGGAAAATGGAAGAGATTCTGTGCTTGGAACCAGGCACAAGGAATTGACACAGTTGTTCCAAATATTCCTCAGATTTTGCAATACTTAACTGAGATGCTGGACACAGGCCTATCCTTTTCATCGATAAAAATTCATGCCTCTTTCGGCTCATTACAATACAGAGCCGCCTATCTTTTCTCATCCTTTATTAAGGCAGTACCTCAGAGGGGCAAAAAATTTAAGGCCTCCAAGGAAATCACCAATACCTGTATGGGACCTCGATTATGTCTTGGAAAAACTCACCCTGCCTCCTTTTGAGCCAGCCGCTACAGCTGATATAAAGTTTTTATCTTGGAAAACAGCTCTGCTCCTTGCAATAACTTCTGCAAGATGAGTCTCAGAGCTAAAGGCACTCATGGCTGCGGAACCTTTTATCATTTTTTATCCAGACAGGGTTTCTCTGAGGACAAACCCCACGTTTATGCCTAAGGTAGTGTCCAGTGTGGCCCTTAACCAAACTATTCATCTGCCTACCTTCTATCCAAACCCACAGAATAAGGGGGAGAGAATTCTGCATTCTTTGGACATACACAGACAACTACGCTTCTATTTGAACAGAAGCGAAGCTTTCAGAAAGACAGAGCAACTACTAGTGGCATATGCTGCAGGATCACAAAGAAAGGCTATCTCAAAGCAGACTATTTCAAAGTGGATAGGCCACTGGATTCGTTTCTGCTATTCACAACATGGCAAACCAGTACCGAAGGGCATTAGGCCACATTCAACCAGAGCAGCAGCCACTTTAGCAGCCTTCCTCAGGGGAGTACCAACTAAAGACATTTTAGAGGCTGCTACTTGGAGTTCAGTGCACACCTTCACAAAGCACTATCATTTACCACTCTACTCTAAATCCAGGGCAGGCTTTGCCACTGCAGTTCTGCAATGCTATTTAGCTCCAGCCTCCCAACCTTAGCCTTGGGATTCAACCCAATGGTAATGACTGCAACAATGAAACATGAAGAACATAGTACAGTTGTGTACACTTACCATAAATGTAGATGTTTGAGTGTATTCACTGTTGCAGTCCAGGTTACCCATCCGCCATCCCCCATTTCTTTGCTGGAACTTATCTGTACTTCTCTATTCTATACAACCTATGTGGTGTATTTGCTTGTAGATGAAGGCAAAATATATACTTTGGTGCATGCATGTTTTATGGACATATTTTTAGTCTACCCTTTTGGGGGCACCTGACATCTGGGGCAAGAAAAACTGAAGAAAATGGTGTCGGCTGCATCTTTTATACCCCTGGCGCACTGACGTCAGGGAAGAGGCGACAGCAACCGACGCCGGACCTAGACTTTGGAATTCAGGCTGATTGAGGGTAGCCTGCCAGCAGGATAACCCAATGGTAATGACTGCAACAGTGAATACACTCAACATCTACATTTATGGTAAGTGTACACAACTGTACTTTCCTTGTGCCTGGTTCCAAGCACATAATCTCTTCCATTTTCCAGCATAAGATTTTCTAGTACTAGGCCTTCTGGCTTCCAAAATGACATCCATCACAGCTTTACTGAGAGGTGTGTTTTGTATGACTACATTATCCGCCATGCTGCCGGGTTTGAAGTCCTGAGTTGGCTGTGCAGGATCCGATTGTTTTGCTGGGACAGTAGATGAGGTATTTGAGGTAAAGTCCAAGCTGGGCATTGAAACAAGTTCCTTAGTATTGGATACCAGTACTGGCGGTGCCAGTGTGGGGCAATCAGTATCATCTTTGGCTTCTCCTAACTGACCTTTAGGAGTACCTTGGGTAGGAGAGGCAGAGGAGGAAAGGAATATACTGATAGGTTTTTCCAGCTGAAAGATAGGGCGTCCACTTTCCATGCTTGTCTGTGATAAATCCTTGTGCAGAATTTTTTTAGTAGATAGTTGTGAGGGGAGGCAAATAGATCTATGTCCGGGCATCCCCATTTCCTTGTTATCATGCTGAAGACTTGTGGATCCAGCTGCCACTCGTGAGGATCCATGTGGTTTCTGCTTAGTTCGTCTGCCAGAGTATTTTTCCTTCCTGGCAGGAATTGTGCCTGCAAATGTACTTGGTAAGTCAATGCTGTGTCCCACAAAGTCATGGCTAGTCTGCAGAGGGGGTAAGAATGTGTGCCCCCCTGCTTGTTTATATACCACATGACCGTGGTGTTGCCTGTCTTTATCAGTACTTGTCCTGGATGTAGTAGGTCCTTGAAGGCTGTCAGGGCATTTTGAACAGCTAGCATCTCTTTTTGATTGATATGTAGATGCATTTGGTTGGAGGTCCATGTGCCCTGAATGCATCTTCCTGCCATGTGGGCCCCCCAGGCATAATCTGAAGCATCCGTTGTTAGTGCCTGCCTGGCTGGGGGTAATGTGAATGGCTGTCCCTTGTTTTGGTGACAAGCCTTTGCCCACCATCGAAACTCCTGTTGCAGGCAGGGAATGAGAGTAATCATAGTTTCCAGGCTGTGGCAATGTTGAGTCCAAACACTTTTTAGGTACAATTGAAGTTTCTTCATATGCAGTCTTGCACATGGAATTAGTAGGATGCAGGATGCCATGAAGCCCAAAGCCTGCAGAATTTTCCTTGCAGATAACTGGGCCTTTGTTGCCAACATTTTGAAATAGGTAGTCAGTTGCCTTTGTTTGTCTGGCGTGAGATAAGCCATCTGGAAAGTTGTATTTAAGCTTGCACCCAGGAATATTGTCTCTTGTGAGAGTACTAGTTTTGATTTCTTTTCAATGATTGTGTACCCTAGGCATGTTAGAAGTCTTTACATAAATGCCAGATGCTGTAGAAGAATGTCCTTGTTCTCTGCTTGAATTAGACAGTCATCCAAGTAAGGATATATTTGTATTCCTTTTTGTCTGCAGAATGCAATTACTGGTGCCAGGCACTTTGTAAAGACCCTGGGCGCAGTAGATAAGCCAAAGGGCAGTGCAGAGAACTGGTAATGCATTGAGCCAGCCTTGAATCTGAGGTATCTTCTTCATATTTGTCTGACTGGGACATGCAGGTATGCCTCTTTTAGGTCTAAACTCACAAGCCAAGCTTTCTTGCCCAGCATGGGCAAAAGCTGCTGAAAAGTCAACATCTTGAATTTTGATATATCCAGGAATGTGTTCAGAATAGATAGGCCCAGTATTGGCCTCCAGGCCTTATCCTTTCTGGGTACCAAGAACAGTCTTGAGTAAAATCCTTGTACCTGCTCTTGCTCTGGTACTTGCTGAATGGCCCCCATGTCCATCAGGGATGAGACTTGTTTTTGTGCCTCTCTCCATTGATTCTTTGGCAGATCTGGCCAGCCGTTTGCCTTTGGCAGAGTATGGAAGTGGAACTTGTAGCCATGTGACACGATATTTAGAACCCACTTGTCTTGGGTTATAATGTGCCAATTTTGAGAAAAAAGTGCTATTTTCCCCCCTAAGGGTGCTGCCAGTAGATAAGTGCTTGGTGCCAGCAGGGGGAAGTCATTGGGACTGTTTCCTGTATGGTTGTGATTTGTCTTCTCCACTTTTGGAGGTAGAAGCACCCCATTGCTTAGACCTGTACAAACCTTGCGGCTGGGATCTGCCCCTTTGAGGTCTGTCTGACACTGGAAAGGACCGATTCTTTGTAGGCCAGTGTCTGCTAAACCTAGGTGGCTGTACTTGTAAAAAATCTTTGACCGTTTGCATAGATTTAGCTTTGTCCTCCATTTTCTTTAACACCTCTTCTGCCTTAACACCAAACAAGGTATCATGCTGTAATGGTGCACCTAATAATTTAGCTTTGAAATGATCAGGCAGATTTTGTTCCTTTAACCAAGCATGCCTCCTAATTACAGAACCCATAACTGCGGCCCTGCAGGAGGCCTCGAGAGAATCAAAACCACATTGCAAAGTATGCTTTCCAACTTGTTCAGCTGCATGCAATAAATCCAGCATTTCTTTGTTCTCTGGACATTCAGAATTTACCAACATTTTCTGTTTAAGCAGTGTCATGACATATTGCTGATATTTGAGCATATGAAACTGGCAGTTTAATGCCCTTATAGCCAAGGTAGCAGATGTGTAAATCTTTTTTCCCCATCTATCCAGTGCCCTAGAATCTCTGTCAGAGGGGGGTAGGTTTTTTTGCAGTGGAAGCCTTAACCCCTTTGGGACCCTGAGAAATAGTTTCTGGGTCTGCAGCAGGGTTTTTAAAAAGGAATTTATGAGAGTCAGGAACCCTGTAGTATTTGTCAGGCTTAACAGGAGCTGGAGGTAAGGAGCTGGGGTCAGACTAGACTCTGAAAACACATCATTTACAATGTCTAACACAGGTGGAATAGCTAGAGGCCTGTGTTGAGGTAGTAGAAGAAAGTCCCTGAGCCTCTTCTTAGATTCTGAAAAATCTTGGCTCTCCCAGTGGAAATGCTCCCTCATGGTATGCAAGGTTTCCCCAAAGGAATAGTCCTTAGGAGGAGAAGCTGAAGGAATAGACTTCTTCAGCATCAGAATCCTCATAGGGGGGGAAGGGAGTATTCCTGATCAGAAGAGGAATCTGAGGAAATGGAAACCTGATCTAAAGACTCATAGTCTGTCTCCTGCCTAGGCCTCTTACCAGGAGGGGGATGGGAACCCCTTATCAAGGTAATTAAGTCTTCGGCCATTTTGAGCATCTGTTTTTTGGGCATGGAGGCCTGTCTATGTGGCTGGTGAACTTGTTTCTTTGCCTTTAAAGGTGCTGTAGTCTTTGCCTTTGAAGCTGTAGTCAGTTTAATGTGTTCATAGGTTCATAGGTTCATAGGTTCATACTAGGCTATCTGCCCGAGGGCATTTACAAGCCTAGCCCATAGTTTTGTGGCTTACGCCACCCCTTTAGTATGGGGAACTATACCCATTACTTTGCTGTGCCTCTGTTGAGCAGTGACACTGAGGTAATCCCTGGGGTATATCTGCGATCTCCCATCCATTGGTCAAGATTTCTCTAGAACAAGGCCAGCGAGGTGCTCTGCCTCACATATACCGGGATTTTATTCCACAGCATAGGGAGTCTTTGGGTGATGAATCTATCCCTCCAGCACGTCCTATTAATAGCCGTGTCGAGGTTTAAGTCTCCCGCCCTTGTGGCTCTGACGGATCTAGATTTTTGAGGTGAAGCATATTCATCAAATCTGGGTTTGACATGGCCTTGTATGTTAGGCAAAGGTCACCTCTGAGCAGTGTGTTTACTGAATAGAGCTGGAGTTCTTTCAGTCGGGCAGCATAGGACAGATGTTTGAGACCCTTTATCCTTTTGGTGAGGAACTTTGTGGCCTCTCCAGCTGCTGCAAGTGTCGGGTCAGATACATTCGAATGGGGCATTGTACTCAATCATTGGTCTGATGAGTGATGAGTATAGGGAGACTATGACCTCCCTTGATCTAGATGAGAATCCCTTCATGATAAGGTGGGCAATGTAGAAGGTCTTCCTAACTACTTTAGCTACATGGGTGTCGAATGACAGACTACTATCAACCTGGGTCCCCAGGTCCCTGATAACTTCTTCTGTGCTCAGTTGATTGCCACCTATTTGGTAGCTAGGGGTAACCTTGTTTTTCCCGAAGGGTATGACTATGCATTTTTTGGCATTTAACTTTAGGCCATGGTTCTGGCACCAGTTATCCGTTTCTGTGAGACCCTTCTGAAGGATATCTGTGTCAGATGTGTTTTCTACTATGGCCCAGTTTGCAGTCATCTGCAAACTTTGTCAGCCATAACCCTCCTGTGTTTGCTTGTACTCGGAAAAGTAGATGCCAAACAAGAGTGGGCCCAGGACTGAGCCCTGTGGTACACCACTTGTGACAGGCTTTGAGTCTGACATGGCGCCAGCAACTCTGACCCTGTGGGTTCTGTCACTCAGCCAGTTTGCAACCCATCTTGTGATGTATGGGTTAACATTTAAGCTGATGAGTTTTTCAATGATACTCGAGTGGGGTATTGTATCGAAGGCCTCGCCAGATCGAGGTAGGCTGTATGGACTGCCTTTCCCTCATCAATGGCTTTGGTGACTGTTTGAAAATGTCAACCAAGTTTAGAAGGCATGATCTGCCTTTGACAAAGCCAAACTGGGATGGATCCAAAGTCTGTAAATTCCTATGTCTTTATTTATGAGGTCCATTATGATCCTCTCCATGGCTTTGCAGATAGGGCTTGTCAAGCTAATGGGCGGTAATTTCCAGGGTCGGTGGAGGCACCGCCTTTGTGAAGTGGGACCACAGTTGCAGTGCGCCACTCCCTGGAGTGCGTATCCAGAGGTAAGACTATGATTAAACAGCTGTCCTAGCTGTGGGTTTAATTCCTCCTTGAGTTCGTGGAGCACACAGCCGGGGACACCATCAGGTCCCATGGATGCTGTGTTTTTGGCTGTGGAGAGTGCAGTTCCCACCTGGGCGTGGGAGATGGTTGGGGGCTGCAATCGCTTGGTATAAATATCTCTCCTTTGGGGAGGGGGAGTTTGCACTGAACCTGTCAGCCAGTATGTTGGCAATGTCTGTAGGATCAGTAATCTTCACATCATTTTGAACTAGTTCTGAGCATATCTGGGAGTTTCCTCCCAGGTTTCTAACATAGCTAAAGAAGGGCTTATGATTGTCTTTTGAGTCTTTAGCTATTTTTCTCTCAAAATTTGCTTTGGATGATTTTATGAGAGCTCTTAGTTTTTTACTTATAGTGATCAAGGGTGTCTTACCTTTTAAGGATTTTGCTCTATCTTGTAGTAGCTTCCTCCTTTTGTTGTAGAGTTTGTTTATGGCTGGGGTCCACCAGACTGGACGCTTGCCTTTGGTACAAAGAGTCTTTGTTTTGCTTGGGATTGCCTTATCCATGCAGTCCTGCAGGTGCTGGTAGAAGGCATTTGTAAGTGATTCAGCGGCTTGAGTACTCTTTTCCGCATTTCGGGGCCTTAAAGGAGACCACACTAGTCTTTAGAAGTGTGAAGTCGGCTTCGAGAAGTTCTTTACTGTGGTATTTTTATTTCAGGTGGGGTGGGATGAGGACCTCCAGCGAGATTAGTTTGTGATCTGATCTCACCAGTGAGGGGTATACTTCGGTGTTGAACATTGTGCTCCCATGTTCGTGATGATGAGATCAAGTATGTTTTCTCCTCTTGTGGGGATGGTGACTAGTTGTTCCATGGCATTTGAGTTTATGAATTCCAGGAACTTTTGGGCTAGGGTGTTTGGGCTTGAGTAGTGTTCCCAGTCTATATTAGGTAATTGAAGTCACCTAGTATGATGGTGTTTGGTGATACATTTATCCCCTCTAGTGTTTTCAGGAAGGCCATGTGAGGTTCCTGAGTTTGTGAGGGTGGCCTGTAACATGCTACAATTTGCAGAGCAGTCTTGCCTATGGTTAATTGCACCTGGATGGTCTCCGATGCATCGTCGTTGCCACCAGTCTTGAGGTGTGGGTGTCTTTGATGAATATGGATACCCCCTCCTTTCTTGGTATTGTCCGGATTTTGGGGCGAACGCATGATAAGAGGTAAAACCTGATAGTGCTGGGGTGCTCTCAGGAGCCTTGAACCAGGTTTCTGTCACTGCACAGACATCGATGTTCTCCATACTGAGAAGGGCCTCGAGTGCGTGCATTTTGAGATTTAGACTTCTGGCATTGAGCAGCATTACCCTTAGTTTTTTCCTTTTTGTGTTCTAGGGTGGTAGGTTTAGAATTTGAGCCTTGCCTAAAAAGGCACTATGGGGTGGCAAGAGCCTTTGCCAATATCCGAATCCCAGGGTGACAGGTGCAAGCCGTCCCTTGAGCAGCGTGGCTTGTCCAGCATGTCATCCCAGGCAGACAGACATTGGATCCCCTTTGAATGACACCAGAGTTTAAGCCAATTGTTAAAGCTGATCATCTTATCTCTGTATTGTGGCATCATTCTTGGTGAAGGTAGGATACTGCTCAAGGTCAGGGTCATACCTGCCTGGGCTACATAATCAGAGAGCTCCTCAATGTCTCTTTTCATGTAGTCCAAGGAGGTACGTCTCAGGTCGTTTACACCAGCGTGGACAATGACTGAGTCGTATTTGTACCTGCTGTTGAGAGACCTGAGTGCTTGCGTTATGTGGCGGATTCTAGTGCCCGACAGGCAGCTTACTGTGACCTTCTCCTTACTCAGTCTGGTGAGCGGGACGTCAGTGTGTCTGACTATGGAGTCACCAATGACTGGTGTGTCTGGCATTGTGTTTGGCCTTAAGGGCTGTGACTATTTGACACTCTGACTGTGAGGTCTATGTGTTGCAGGTGTTGTGTTCTGAGGTGGTGGTTGTTTGGGTGTCTGCTTTGGTGGCCTCTGCTGTTTTGGTAGATTTTTGATCAGAGCCGAGTATGTCTTTGTGTGTTTATGTGTATGATTTGAGGCTGTGATGGTACTATGTGAGACTGGGTCTATAGTGTGTGTGGTAACCTTCTCCTCCTGACTGGTCTTGCCAGTCCTATGTTGAGAGAGCTCAGCCTCCAGTTTGGCCGTATAATTGCATCTCGCATGTATTTGTGTTTTGTGGGAGGAGGAGAGGGTTGTCTGTGTACATGAGGCAATTGTAACATTGCCTCAATATTCCCAGGTTCACCAGCTGAGCAGGAGAGGACACTAGCAACTGATCCCTCGACATGCTAGAAGGACTAGACCAAAAACTTTTAAAAGAGATTCCGGGGACGTGGGTGACCGAGAAATGGGGTTTGCCTTTTGGGGTGCTATCTATAAGAGTGCCGTATCAAGGTAATAAGTACTGTAGGAGCAAGTGCTAGGTTTAACAGATAGAGAAAAGTCTACTTGGAGTCAAGTAGAGATGTTCTTTTGAGGTATTAGAGAACGTGCTAGTAACAGGGATGCTTAAAGGTAAGATTGGAACGAATGCACTCTGCAGCGTGCACGAGAGAAGTTACCTATGGAAGTAGGTCACTTGAGTTTTACCTGTTTAAAAGTTAAGGTTTAGTGGAGAGTTACTATTTTATAAACAGCAAGATGGCATGAAAGGGGTGGTTACTTTTGTATGTTGGTACTATGAAATACTGTAGGATGGCGAACAAATTTAAATAATTGAAGGAAGGATTTCAAAAGTGATGGTTTTGTGATTACTCACATAAGCCAGTGAAAGTAGAGAGAAATGAGATATATGGTCAGATTAACATAAGAGGCGGCAACTAGAAAGACAGTGGTATTTAACAAGACAACTTAAATGGGTGGGAGGGAGGGAAAAAATTCTGCCTGACTCAGAACAGAGAGAGCTGTGGTCTCTTTTGAAGTTTTAATATGCTGTTAAAACAGAATGCAAGCAAAACACAAGGTAAAGAAAACAAACTACAGTATTCAAAATATAGAAAGGCAATACAGAAATACAAAAAATAACAGCAAACTAACCTTTCCTTCACAGCAAAGTGTAGCAGAGTCTGGATGAGCCTTTCTGGTAAAGCTCTGAAATTGTTTAGGTCTGAAAACACCCTCAGAAGCCGATGCCTGCTCAGTGGCTCTGGACCCATCTGAGGGAATAGTCTCCGAGGCTCCAATACTTTGAGTTTCCAGCGGCCTGACCGTCTCCACGTGGGAGTCGGAAGCAGCCTGCGACTCTAACGGAGCGGGCATCAGGGGCTGCGAAAGCGCCTCACTGAGAACCGGAGACTGGTTTAGGAGAAGCTTCGTCGTCGGATTTGGACCTTGGCTGCCTTTTTCTTTGTGCTTTTTGTGAACTCCGGTAGTCGGATGGCTATCCGATGACATTGTATAATTAAATCTGCACCCAAAATAGCTTAGTGCAAAATCGTACCGACGCTTAATAGTGCGTTGGTTAAATCTAGCACAAAACCGACAACTTGAAACGTCATGGTCAGGGCCTAGGCAAGGAATACAGTAAGAATGAAAGTCCTTATGAGGTATTTTCTTCCCACAAGAAATACAATTATTAACTTTTTCTGACATCGGTCTGGACCAAGAAAAAAGTTTCCCCAATGGGGTACTTAGCTTTTAATGAAGACTTCGGATCTGAAACTCGAACACGAAAATCTCTGGAGTCGGCCGACCGGCACTTGCGAACTGCTTCTGCTTCGGGCACGGCGCGGCTAGAAAGACTAAAGAAAATGTTGTCGGCCGCATCTTTTATACCCCTGACGACCTGACGTCAGGGAAGGGGCGACAGCGGCTGACGCAGGAACCAAGACTTTGGAATTCAGGCCGACTGAGGGCAACCTGCCAGTGGGATTACCCAAATGTAATGACTGCAACAGTGAAACACAAAGAACATCAGAAGGGGATTCAACATCTTATTCATCTAATAATAAAGTTCATAAAGAGACTATGCCTGTGAAACCTTTTCCACTGTTCCAAAGAAAAATGCTCGAGAGAGAAAAAAGCAAAGGAGTTGACTAGAAGAACCAGGAGTACATTGGAAATGAACTAGAAACTACAGCTGGGAGACGGAGATCAACAAGAAGAAAACCATCAACTCAGAAGTTAATGAATAAATGTGGGATTACAAAGCATCAAACACATTTGTGAAATATGGCAGAACAAGCAAAGCTGGAAATATTGAACTTTTTTGACTCTGTTAAACTTGTAAGGGACTTCGAAGCATATGCTCTACTTCATATAATTAATGTTCGGAAGAACATTAAGGAGGAGGGGGAAGAGGAAGGAAAGCGGTAACTAAGTAAAACAATATCTGTTAACAGTATTTTTATAAAACAAGAAATACACCACCAGTCATCAAACCTGGATCCATTTTAGTATAAATTTTATCAGTGAGCATATATAGCACAGTTAAGGTACTGTAAACGGGACAGAGTCCATGTTGCTTCGCAGTCAGTATTATCATATTTAGACATATTCTAGTGTCTGTTCATAAATGATTTTTAAAGAAATATGTTAGCAATTGAATAGAAGTCTGAGGGGTCTGCTGTTTCCTTTGTTTAGGGAGAGGTATAACTAATGTTTAAAACTTAAAAGTTTTTTTTTTTTTTGTAAAACAAATGCATGATGTTTACTGAGAATAGGGCTGCCTACTGTGAGGAATTCAGAGTAGAGAGAGTGGAAGAAGAGACTGTAATTGTAATGGATCTCTTCTACCAGTATTTACACACTTTGTTTGGTAACAGCTTTGATGTAGAAGGGGTACTGTATTAGTTTTTTAAGGCGTGCAGAAGGAATTAAGGGTGGAGTATGAGTATGAGTAAAGTGTGAACTATTATGAGATGGAGAACTGGAGAGGTTTCTAGTGATACTCTGAAATGTAGCTAAGGGAAGTATGGATGCAGAGGATTGTTTGGGAAAGATGCTTGTTACAGAGGGATTTGATACAGTGCCAAAATTGTCTGGCCCGACCAAGGTACTTCAGCTGATGCTGTTGCAGGACTTCAGCTTTGGCTTATTTGACATCTTTTCTAACTTGCTGTCTAAGAAGACTACATTTGTTGTGCTTATGGTTATTACAGGAATCAGTTTTATTCTTTCCATAATTATTCTTTCCATAATAAAGTACATCTTATACAACATCTTTAAAACCCTATTTATGAATAGCCATTTCCTCTAGATCCTAAGAGTACCAGTCCAAGCCATGGCACACAATGGTCAGCCACAGTCCAGATCACACACATACAATGTAATAAGAAGTTATGTACTCACCATAACGTTCCATGTGAGTTGTTCATCTCGCCTTCATTCTTGACTGATGGGTTCAGAGCCGATCCATCGGCTCCGGTACGGCCATATGCAAAGCTCGAGGTCTTCCAGTAGCTCGAGGCCAAGCCCCTATCCCATGATGCACTGTGAATTACCTCAGATCTTGTTTGCTGCATGTAGTATAACCATATAACTCAGCTATCCCCTATGGAAAGGAAGAAGACATTGAGCAACCAGGATGAAACCAACATCTAGGTCAGTTATCAGCCAGGAGGGGGAAGGAGGGAGGGATGTAAGAATGAAGGCGAGATGAACAACTCACATGGAATGTTATGGTGAGTACATAACTTCTTAATGTGAATTTGTTCAATCTCGCCATTCATTCTTTACTGATGGGTAGCATCCCTAGCACCATCAATCTCGAGTGGCTCATGGGAGTACATTCTTCACGACTGTAGACCCAAAAGAAGCCCTGTCCCTGGAGGCCTTAACTTTGTAATGAGTGATAAAGGTATGAGGTTTTGACCAAGTGGCTGCTGCACAAATGTTATCAAGGGGCATTTTGGCTTGGAACGCAGAAGATGTAGAAACTGCTCTGGTTGAGTGAGCTTTAATCTTGTGTTGCAAAGGCATATTAGCAGCTGAAAGGACAAAGGTGACACAATCAGATAACCATTTAGACAGAGCTGTTTTAGCCACTGGCCTACCATTCCTGGATTCAGAGAATGAAACAAAGAGCTGGTCTGATTTCCTGATATCTTTTGTTCTATCCAAATAAAATTTGAGCTGTCTGTGAACAAGAAGTTATGTACTCACCATAATGTTCGATGTATGTAGTCCATCTCGCCTCACATTCTTACTCACGGGTTCGGAGCTGAATATCGGCTCCGACTCGGCCAATTTATTTACTAGCTCGAAGTCTCTCATTGGCTGGGCCGAGCAGGTATCCCATTGCTGCACTGCTCCATAACCCCAGATCTAGTTTGCTGCAAAACCACAGACACGCCATATACACACAACAACAAAAACTACAATGTAGTACTACCAGGAGGTAAGAAAAAAACAACTACTATTGAAAGGTACTCTAGTACCAAATCTAACCTCCAGATCCTCCAGGAAGGGGGCAGGTGGGAGGGTATGTAAGAATGTGAGACGAGATGGACTACATACATTGAACGTTATGGTGAGTACATAACTTCTTGATGTTATGTAGTCCAATCTCGCCTGCATTCTTACTCATGGAACACCAATAAAACAACTGGAAGCACTTGAAAGTACCCACAAAAAACCGAACAAGTGCTGTAAGCCAAAGAAAACTGCAAAACCACAAGTCCACTTCGAATCTTTTAATAAACCAACTCCACAGACCATACACATTAACGCAGTTGCACAAGACAATATACCAGCGTTTTCATCCAATCCACTTGGACTTCATCAGACAATGTACTACCATTTAATTACTCTATATATATTAAATGACCAACCCTCCAAATTCTTACTCATGGGACAGTGTCCCCAGCACCTCTATCCTGGGAGGCTCAAAGGAAGATACTCCTGAGGACTGAGGAACCAAAGGAAGCCCTACCCCCCGAGGCCACGTCCACTTTGTAATGAGTAACAAAGGTATGGGGGGAAGCCCATGTGGCTGCAGCACAAATATCATCCAAGGATAGTCTAGCATGGTATGCTATAGATGCAGAAACAGCCCTAGTAGAGTGAGCCTTGACTGGGAACGGTAGAGTTCTTCCTGCTGAAGAATAAATAAAGGAAATACTATTAGCAATCCATCTGGAAATGGTAACCTTGGAAATAGAGGATCCCGCTCTATTGTCTGAAAAGGAAACAAACAATTGGTCAGACTTTCGTACATGTTTGGTCCTGTGTATGTAGAATCGCAATTGTCTGTGCACATCCAGTTGATGAAATCTAAACTCTGCCTTGTTCGAATATTGAGGAAAGAACACTGGGAGCTCAATAGACGGGTTGAGATTAACAGTAGATGTAACTTTAGGGAGAAAGGATGGGTTAGGTCGAAGAGAGACTCTGTCCTTATGAAAAATTAAATACGGGGGTTTAATGGAGAGGGCTTGAATCTCCGACACTCGTCTGGCGGATGCAATGGTTATCAGAAAAGCCATTTTCCAGGACAGAAACTTTAACTCGCAGGTGGCAGCCGGTTCGAAAGGCGAGGAAGTAAGGGACTGCAAAACCAGGTTTAAATCCCAAGGCATAATAAGTTCAGAAATAGGAGGCCGGAGTAATAAGGTGCCCTTTAAAAAGGCCTTACAGAGTTTGTGAGCCATAAGGGAAGGCTCATAGGAGGTATGAAAGCTAGAAATAGCCGCCAACTGTACTTTAATAGTGGAAGGCGCAGAACCCTGCTGAAAGAGCATGGACAAGAAATCCAAGACCGCAGGAATTGGAGCTGTGTAGGGGTCGATTCCTTGAGCATGAGCCCAAAAAGAGAATCTCTTCCATTTGCTGGAATAGATCTTCCTAGTCGAAGACTTATGAGAGGACGATAAAATGTGTACTACCTCAGGTGAAAAATGATGAAGCCTGACTAGCGACAGAAGTGGAGAAGCCAAGGCTGTCAACCTGAGGGTCCGCAGGGAGGGGTGGAAATGTCCCATGTGTGTCAGTAGGTCTGGTACTGGGTCCAGAATCCACGGAGTGTCTACCATGAATGGATGGAGGAAAGAGAACCAGACTTGGCGAGGCCAGTGTGGGGCAATTAGAATCATCTTGCTTCCCAAGGATAGGGCTTTCTGAATCACTCTTGGTAACAGAGGAAACAGAGGGAAAGCATAGAGCAGACCGGAGGGCCAATAGTGGACTACAGTGTCCCCTGTTGAATATCTGTTCCGCAACCCGAGGGTTCAGGGACCATTCGTAAGGCATGAGAATAGCTCTGCTCAGCCTGTCTGCTATCACATTGGCCTTCCCCGGAATGTGCGTTGCCACTAGGAACCGTTGGGAAGATACTGCCCACTGCCACACTCGCATGGCCTCTCTGCACAGGGGGTAAGATCTGGTTCCTCCCTGTTTGCTCAGGTACCATACCACGGACATGTTGTCCGAATGTATCGCGATCGTCCCAAGAGGGAGAAAGCTCTGAAGTGCCCGCAATGCCAGAAGCACTGCTCTCAACTGTAGGACATCGATGTGCAGATGTACCTCGTGATCTTGCCACATGCCTTGGACCGTCCTGCCAAGATAATGCCCCCCCCCCAACCTGGAAGGCGTCCGTGGTCACTGTGGTGACAGGTGACGGAGGAACAAACCGTTTCCCCTCGTCCAGATTGATGGAGCATAGCTACTAACTGAGATCCTGTTTGCATCGGTCTGTGAGCAGGATCAGGTGAGGAAAGGGGGAGTTTCTGAAAGGACCATTGGGCAAATAGAAGCCATTGAAGAACCCTCATGTGTAACCTGGCTAGAGGCACTAGCATAATGGTAGCTGCCATGGTGCCTAAAAGCTGAGGAACCCATTTGGCTTGTACTTTCCTGAGTGGCAATAGTGCGTGAACCTGGTTTTGTATTATTGTGATCCTTTGCTGAGGTAAGAAGGCCCGCATTTGGACAGTGTCTAGCTCTGCGCCTATAAATGTGAGATGCTGCGAGGGCAGCAAGGCAGACTTTTCCCAGTTCAACGTTATACCAAGTCGCTGACAGAGGGTAATGGTAGCGTCCCTGGCTTGGATAAGTAGATGCCTGGTGGGAGTGGTGAGGAGCCAGTCGTCCAGATAAGGAAACACCTGGAATCCTTGACGTCTCAGGTGAGCTGTCACCACTGCCAAACACTTGGAACACCCTGGGGGCTGTGGTGAGACCAAAGGGCAGGGCACGAAACTGAAAATGACTGGCTCCCAGCCGGAAGCATAGGTGACTCCTGGATGCCCTGTCTATTTTGATATGATAGTAAGCATCCTTGAGGTCGATGGAGCACATCCATACTTCTTTTTCCAGCAACGGAAAAATGGACGGGAGGGTGACCATTTGGAACTTGGACTTTTGAACATAGTGGTTTAATCGGCTGGGATCTAGAATGGGTCTCAGGTCCCCTGTTTTTTTCGGCACCAAAAAGAGTCTTGAGTAAGTCCCTAATCCGATTTGGTCTGAGGGGACAGATTGGATGACTCCTTTCTTTAGCAGCTTTGAAACCTCTAAGGCTGCGTGATCCCTTTGACTGGGTGGAACGTCTGGGATTCTTCTGACTGGAGGAGGGTCTGACGAAAAGGGTATGGCATAACATCCGGAAACTATTCGTAACACCCATCGATCCTGGGTGATGCTTTCCCAGGCTTCCGGGTGTAACGATATGCGGCCCCCGACTGGCTCCGGAGAAGCACAGTCGGGCAACACATCAGGAACGATGGTAGGAAGAACCGCGAAAGGAATCATGGTCTCTCGAGTTGCGGGGGCCTCCTCTGCCTCTAGGGCGGCATCTTCCTGAAAAACCTCCCCCTCCTCTGCCTCTGGAGAGGGAATCACCTTGTGCGGCAGAAAAAAAACTTCTGTGACTTCTTGAACGACATCTTCCCACCTCTCTGAGCCTTGGGGTTAGGCCTAGAGGGGAGGGAAAAATGGACCCCTATGGCAGACAGGGTCTTTCCCTCTTGCTCGCATCTGGTGAGGGTGTCTTTCACTTTGGTCCCAAAGAGCGAGGACCCATCAAAAGGAGTGTCAGTGAAGGAAGACTTGAAGGCCTCCGCGAAATGACACAGGCTTAGCCAAGGCTTGCCTCTGAGGGCTACTCCTCAACTGGCTGCCCTACTTGCCCCCTCGGCTGCATACGAAATGAGCTTCATGGACGAGTTGACAATAGAATTTAGGGTAGACACCTGGGCGTTAACTGTGGGCGCCAACGCCTCAGGGACATTACCCGCTAAAGTATCTCCTAACTCCTTGAAGAGATCTCTCTGGAGCCGAGTGAAATGGCAAAGGTAGTTCAGTGACCGTAAGGTAAAGGTCGCTGACGAAAGGGTACGCTTCCCGTACCTGTCCATAGTCCTAGACTCCTTGTTAGGAGGATGGACGGAGGGAGAAGTCTCGAGTACTTCCTTCTGTGTGGCCACCGCCACCACCATGGCATCTACAGAAACCCCTTTGGACAGGAATTCTTTCTCTGGGGGAGCAGAAAGGAACTTATTGGGCCTTCTGGGTACAGGTTCCACCATATCAGGATTCTCCCACACCCTTCGACAGATTAAATCCAACAGTTCGTCAAAGGGTGGAGACACCCAGGAGGAGGAGGGTTGAGTTCCAAAGGCCTTGAGGAATACCGACCCCTCCTCAGAAGGGGTTTGGGAGGGCCAGTCGCCCCTCTGTCTCAAAATCTCCAGGATGTTGGAGAAAGAGACGTCATCAGAGGACGACTTAGGGGACCCCTCCGACTCCTCGAGGTCGGTAGAAGTGAGAGACTCGTCCTGGGAGTCTATGTGCTTCCTCTTGCACGTCTTCTTTCTGGGGGCCTCAGACTCTGAGGGACCTTCAGAAAGTTGGGGACCACTCATGGGGGTATCCCCAGACCTTTGGGCTCTGCCATCTATGGATAGGGGGCGTCAGAGGCTCTAGCCGGGGTGGAAGGGGACGGAATGACTGATCCAGGTGATGTAACTGACGACATGGCCAGTGCGCTCTGCATGGCCTTGAAGGCTGGTCCCCCCGATTCCGAGAACCGACGGGCCTCCGAGGCCATAATCGGAGTCGGGGTCCCCTGAGCCAATGCGCCGAGAGGGAGGCTCGGAACCGATGGGTGTCCTGAAACATCCCCCTCGGGCCCGACCGAGCAAACCCAAGTGCTGAAACCTGTGGAAGGAGCTGACAGGGTTGGAGCAGACGTCGGCACTGATAAACCTTTAAGGGGTATCGGAGCCGGTGCAAGAACATCACTCGGAGCATAGCACTCCGGCTCCGAAGACAAGGAAGCGCTCGGAGGAACCATAGACACAACCAATGGGACAGGCTCCGGGACAGACTGGGTCGAAGCTGAAAATAATTTAGCCAACACCGGCAACTGCAGGAGCCTCTGCACCACTCTATCAACATCCAAATCAGAAAGCCTGGAGGATTTGGAGGACAGGGATGGAGAATGGGATCTCCTGTCAGGAGAACCATGCCTAACACTTGGAGATCGGCTCCGAATTGGTTCCAGTAAAATAGGAGCCAAAGCCGATTACAGCACCACGGAAACCTCCTGCGGCCCCGAGGACATAGGAGCTGAGGAGGCAGAGTCAAGTTTTGAAAGTTTCTCTGGCGGCTCCGAGGAAACAGACGGAGCCGGAGATCTTTTCTTCGTTTTTGAAGCCTTAGGCTTGGCATGAGAACCAGGGGCAGAGTCCAAGGACTCCTAAAATGAAGGTTTCAAGAGACCTTTCAATATTAATTTATTTTTTCTTTCTTGAAGCACCCTTGGACTGAAGGCGTGACAAAAACTGCAAGACTCTTGCAAATGAATTGCACCTAAGCAATAAACACATACAGAATGTCCATATGTGATGGACATCTTGTAAAGTACAGTTTTGTACCTACCATAAATGTAGATGTCTGAACAGGATAGCATCTGCAGTCATAACAAATGGGTTGTCCTGTCGTCAGGCAGCCCTTCGGTCGGCCGGATTCCAAAGTCTGGGTCTGGCCTCGGCTGGTGTCGCACTTCACCCGACGTCATCTCTCCTGGTCTTCGGGTATAAAGGCATCAGCCGACGCCATTTTCCTCAGTGTTTCTTGCCCCAGATGCCAGTTGCCCTCTTGGAAATCTAAATTTTGGATAAATGCCAATGTTTCCAAAAAAAGTAGTAGGCAAACACAAAAATAAGCATGTATGTACATATATACAAACAAATACACCATAAGAGATCCCCCCTAGCTAGCTATTAGGAGGTAAATACCCTAGGAGTACCACAGAGGGGAAGGAGGGTGGGTAATCCTGACTGCAGATGCTATCCTGTTCGGACATCTACATTTATGGTAGGTACAAAACTGTACTATGTCCTTCAAGGATGCATCTGCAGTCATAACAAATGGGTAGAATACCATAGCCAAATTAGGGAGGAGGAAGAAGAATTATGGTGTAGTTAGGATCCCTTGCAAGACAGCAGTGGCAAACCCTGCTCGGGATCTAGAGTATAGAGGTAAGTTGTAATGCTTGGCAAATGTATGCACGGAGGTCCAAGTAGCCGCCTCAATAATGTCCTTGGTAGCCACTCCTCGTAAGAAAGCTGTGGTAGTGGCTGTAGCCCTTGTAGAGTGAGGTCTTATGTTCTGTGGAATTTGCTTTCCATGGTAGGAGTAACAGAATCTTATGCAATTTCCTATCCATTTAGAGATTGTCTGTTTGGAAATTGTTTTTCCTTCCCTTCCTGTTGCATAGGCTACTAAAAGCTGGTCAGTTTTTCTGTTACCTTTGGTTCTGTCCAGGTAGTAGCGTAACTGTCTATGTACATCCAAGGTATGCAGCAGTCTTTGCCCCTTGTTCTGTGGATTGGGAAAGAAGGTAGGTAGGTGGATTGCCTGGTTTAGAGATACTCTGGATACCACCTTAGGCATAAATGTAGGATTAGTTCTCATGGACACTCTATCTTGATGGAAGATTAGGAAGGGTTGTACTGCCATTAAGGCTTGTAGTTCTGAAACCCTTCTTGCTGAAGTAATTGCCAGTAGGAAAGCAGTTTTCCATGATAGGTGTTGAAGATCTGCTGTTGCTGCTGGTTCAATGGAGGGAGTGTCAATTTTTCTAGCACAAAGTTCAAGTCCCATGCTGGTAATGGTGGTTTCCTAGGAGGTTTTACATTCTTGATTCCTCTGAGGAACTGCCTGAGTAGAGGATGCGAGAAGACAGGGGGATCGAAGCTGTATTCTGCAGAAACAGCTGATGCATGTATCTTGATGGAGGAATAGGACAGGCCTGTATGTAGAAGCTCTGCCAAGTACTCCAGGATGTTAGCAATGTCTATCTTTGACACATCTTTTCCTCTTTCAGTACTCCAAATGACAAACCTTTTCCATTTTCCTGCATAGTTCCTTCTTGTGGAAGGTCTGCGGGCTTCAAGGATAATGTCTTTCACCCTTTGGGATAAATCTGGGTTAGTTGCTGTTATGTGATGTTCCAGGCAGTGAGTTGCAGAGTTATTAGGTTTGGATGCATGATGTTGTAGTTGTTCTGAGTTAACATCAAAGGCATCAGAGGTAGTGTCCACGTTCTCCCCCGAGACATGCTCCTCAGCAATGGATACCAGTGTTGTCTTGGCCAATTTGGAGCTATCAGAATTATCCTTGGGCGTTCCTCTTTGATTTTCAGTAGTACCTTGTGCATCAAAGGAAGAGGTGGAAATGCATATGCTGTCAGGCCTTTCCAACTGAAGGATAGAGAGTCCACCTTCCATGCTAGTGGGTGGTATGTCCTTGTGCAGAATTTCTTGAGCTGGTGATTGAGTGGGGATGCGAATAGGTCTATTTGTGGCATTCCCCATTTCTTTGTGATGGCCTTGAAGATGTGCGGGTGTAGCATCCATTCGTGAGCATCCGAGGTGGTTCTGCTTAACATGTCTGCTAGGATGTTTTCTTTTCCCAGTACAAATATTGCCTGTAACTGGATGTTGTAGCTCAGAGCCATATTCCAAAGGTCCAGAGTCATTCTGCATCGGGGGTATGTATGGGTGCCTCCCTGTTTGTTGATGTACCACATAACTGTGGTGTTGTCCGTCCTTATCATTAAATGGCCTTCTTTGAGGAATGGTCTGAAATTCTGGATTGCTAGTTTTACTGCCAGCATTTCTTTTTGATTTATGTGCAGGTGCAGCTGTTCTGGAGTCCATAATCCTTGTATGCATTTGTCCAGCATGTGTGCCCCCAGCCTAGGTCTGAGGCGTCCGTTGTGATGGTTTGGCTTGCTTGAAAGCTGTGGAAGGGCAAACCAGGGTTTGACTGGCATGCTTGAGCCCACCATAGGAACTCTTGTTTCAGGCATGGTATTAGTGGGATTTCGGTTTCTAAGCTGTGCCTGTGTTGAGACCATAAATTCTTTAGGTACCACTGTAGCTTTCTCATATGCAGTCTGGCATGGGGGACCAGGATTATGCATGATGCCATGAAGCCCAAGGCCTGCAGTACTTTTCTTGCTGTTAGTTTGTTCTGCTTTGTTAATGCCAAGAAGTAAAGAGGAAGTTGTTCTTGTTTTTCTGCAGTTAGGAATGCCATCTGTTTTACTGTGTCCAATTCCGCACCCAAGAATGTTCTTGTTTGGGATGGTATCAGTCTTGACTTTTTTAAATTGACTGTGTATCCCAGGGCTTGTAGTAAGCAAATGACTCTTGTAAGTCTTTTGTCAGCTTGCTTTTGTTGTCCGCTTGTATCAGGCAGTCGTCCAGGTATGGATAAATTTGGATTCCCTGTAGCCTGCAATGAGCGATTACTGATGCCAGGCATTTTGTGAATACTCTGGGCGCAGTAGATAAGCCAAAGGGCAATGCTGAGAATTGATAATGCTCTGATCCTGCAAGAAATCTGAGGTATCTTCTGCAATTTGGTCGATGGGGACGTGCAGGTATGCCTCCTTGAGATCTAGAGTAACCAGCCAACACTCCTTGCCCAGCATGGGAAGAAGTTGCTGTAGAGTCAGCATTTTGAATTTTGGGACAATGATGAATGTGTTTAAGACAGGTCGAGAATAGGTCTCCAACTTTTCTCTTTTCTTGGTACTAGGAAGAGTCTGGAGTAGAATCCTTTGCCCTGTTCTGTTAGTGGTACGCTTTCCACAGCTCTCATCTTTGTTAATTGAGCTATCTGCTTTAGAGCTTCTGTTTTTTGATTTGGGGGTAGGTTTGGCATTCCTCTTTTTACTGGTAAGGTGTGGAAGTGAAACCTGTAGCCTTGGTCTATGGTCTGCAAAACCCACTTGTCTTTTGTGATATAGTGCCAATTTTTTGAAAATAAAGCTAACTTTCCGCCTAAAGGTGCTGCTATTTGTTCCCTGGTAGGCGGTGTCAGAGCCAAGTCACTGTGATTGTCCTGTTGCAGTGGCAGTGGTTGTGTCTGTGCCTTGCTGGTTATTGCCTTGCCACTGGCGTCCTCTATAGGCACCTCCTCTGGATTGATTTCTGCCTCTGGCACGTCTATTCCTGCCTCTCTGAGATTTTGAGGAGTCTGGAAAGGACCAATTTTTGGAAGGCCAGTTCCTGCTAAACCTTGGGGGCTGAACCTGTAAGAAATCCTTAACTGTTTGTACAGATTTTGCCTTCTCTTCCATTTTCTTCATTACTTGCTGAGCAGGAATACCAAATAGACTGGCCTTATCCATAGGAGCATCTAACAGCTTTGCTTTAACATGATCCGGCAAGACCTGTTCTTTCAACCATGCATGCCTTCTTATAACTGTGCCAGTCATGGCTGATCTAAATGAAGCCTCCAGTGCATCATAGCCACATTTTAAAGAATGGTTACTAACCTGCTGAATGTTATTCACCATTTCTAAAACATATTTCTTATCTAAGGAGTCATCAGAGGACAGTTTCTTAGTTAACTGATCAAGCATAAACTCTTGGTATTGGATCATATGAAACTGACAGTTCAAAGCTCTAGCTGAGAGAGTAGCAGAGGTGTAAACTTTTTCCCCATCTCTCTAAGGACCTGGATTCCCTTTCAGAAGGAGAGGGTTTTGCTGAGGTCGAGCTACTGCCTTAGGCCCCTGGGAGATGGTCTCAGGATCTGCAAGTGGGGCCTTGTATAGGTGGTGATGAGTGTCTGGTACCCTGTAAAACCTATCTGGTTTGGCAGGGGCTGGAGGCAAAGTATCAGGAGCAGTGCAAACATCATTAAATGCATCATCCACAACAGGCAGAACTGGAGGTATAGCTAAGGGCCTATGTTGTGGTAAGTGTAGAAAGGTCCTAAGCCTTTTTCTTGAATCTGAGAAATCTTGTCCCTGCCATTGGAATTGTTCTCTCATGGCATGTAAGGTTTCCCCAAAGGAAAATTCCTCTGGTGGAGAGGCAGGGAATAGATTCTTCAGCATCGGAATCTTCATAAGTAGAAAAGGAGCTTCTGGATGGTCTGTAATGTCTGAATCATCGAAGAATCATCTGAGGACACTGGCTCTGGGGCACTGCTCTAGGTCTCTTTTCTGGAGGCTGAGAGGCCCTGTCTGGGTGAGATTGGGATCCCTAATTAAAGAGATGAGATCCTCTGCCAAAGTAAGCATTTGTGAACTGGAACTGGGCCTGTGTGAGGGTCTTAACAGGCACTGATTTTGCAGTTTTGGCTGCTTTAGCCCTGGCAAAGGCCTTAATAGACATGGCTGCAGGAGGCCTAGCAGCACCACGTGCTGGGGTAGAGACATCCAAAGGGATGGTGTCTGATAAATCAATAGGAACCACATTAGTAGGCAAAACTTCAGAGGCCGATTCAACTAGGGTAGCAGGAGCCTCGGTAGTAGTCATGGATTCGGCTGAAGATTGACCCGTTTGCTCGGTTCGGCGAAACCGAGACACTCGTTTGCTTAACCGTGGTTTCGGCCGAAACCGAAAGTGTCGGTCTTTTCTTTGCGTTTTTAACAGTTTGAGTAGTCGGAGGATCCGGCGGCATAATGCAAAATCTGAGCGAAAAACTGTTCAGCGAACTCCGACCCGGCGCCTAAGCGTTCGTCGGTTGAAGGAAGCACAGGCTAAACAGGCTGCTACGTCGTGGTCTGGGCCTAAACAAGGTAAGCAGTAAGAGTGGAAATCCTTATGAGGTATTTGTTTCCCACAAGTTAAACAATTATTGACTTTTTCTGACATCGGCTGAGACAAGAAAGAGTCCCCAATGCCTTAGCTTTTAGAAGTCTTGATAGTATGTAGTAGTAATCTCTGGATCTGACCGGCCGGCACTTGCGAACAGCTTCTGCTTGGCAGCAAGAAAGACTGAGGAAAATGGCGTCGGCTGATGCCTTTATACCGAACCAGGAGAGATGACGTCGGGTGCGACACCAGCCGAGGCCAGACCCAGACTTTGGAATCCGGCCGACCGAAGGGCTGCCTGACGACAGGACAACCCATTTGTTATGACTGCAGATGCATCCTTGAAGGACATCCACACTTGGCACATTTTTTGAAACCGGAAGGTTTATGTTCCTTCTGTTCTTTAGACATCTTGAAGAACCAACTAGGAAAAAAAAAAAACACAGCAGGCGGGAAAACAGTAATCACTCTACCACCTCCAAGAACCTCTAAGTGAAACGGTTCTCTAAGAGACACACACGCAATCCACAACAAGAAAAACGAAAGGATCTAGTGCTAGCTAATTTACCAACAGACGACTTTAAATCACTACAACACACAGAAAGGAGGACTAGGTCCTCTAACTCAAACGGGCCTAGCCCACCGGAAATTAGGGATACCAACTACAGACAAGAACACACTAAACTAAACCACAAAATGCAAAATAGCTATTAAAATAGCTTTTTTTGGTTGAAAACAGCAAATTTCTCGAGAGAAATCGAAAAGTAAAGGTACTTAGCCACAGCCAAGCGAGACCACGTCCTAGCTACATGAGCGGCAAACGAGATCTGGGGTTATGGAGCAGTGCAGCATGGGATACCTGCTTGGCCCAGCCAATGAGAGACTTCGAGCTAGTAAATAAATTGGCCGAGTCGGAGCCGATATTCGGCTCCGAACCCGTGAGTAAGAATGTAGATGAGATTGGACAACATAACATCATCAAGTTTGTGCAGCATATACTCCAACTTATTGGAATGATTAGGGAAGAAAACTGGTAACGCAATAACTTGGTTGATAACTGGTTTCTGAACAAACTTTGGGCAAAAAGGAGGAATTTGTCCTAAGTGATACTCTGTCAGCATGAAAAATCAAATAAGGAGGGCTGACAGACAAAGCCTGAAGCTCTGACACTCTGCGGGCAGAAGTAATAACTACCAGAAAAATGGTTTTCCACAACAAATATCTGAGGTCACAAGATGATGCTGGTTCAAATGGGGAGGATTATGTGTGACAGCATAAAATTTAGATTCCATGGGGAACAGGGAGTTTTAACAGGTGGTCTCATATGAAATGTCCCCTTGAGAAAGGCCTTGGATAACTTGTGGGACATATTTAACCCGTCAGATGAAAATTAGATATAGCAGCTAATTGGACTCGAACTGTTGATGCTACCACTCCTTTGTTAAAGATCATAGTCAAGAATTCTAGTATGGTTATCAATGTCAAGGAGGCTTGGTAAGGGTCAATATTATGCTTAGAGGCCCATATGGAAAATCTCTTCCACTTACTAAGATATAATCTTCTACTGAACGGTTTATGAGAAGACAAAAGGATCTGTTTTGTCTCATTGGAAAAGTTATGAAGCCTGGCTATGAGGGGAACTGGAGCAGCCAAGCTGTCAGCTTCAATGACTGCAGAGAGGGATGAAGGTCCCCCGACGGATGTGTCAGGAGGTCTGGAACTGGGTCCAGAATCCAGGGATCCTCCAAGAGATGATCTTGAAGGAATGGGAACCAAATCTGCTGAGGCCAATGAGGGGCTATAAGGATGATGGTCCTTCCCAGGGATTTTGCTTTCTGTAGAACCCTTGGGTATCAATGGCATTGGTGGAAATGCACAGAGGAGACCTGGGGACCAATTATGTACGAGTGCATCCCTCGGGACTTCAAAAGAAGGGGGAATCAGGGCAAAGTAGCTTCTGCATTTTGAGTTGATGTGACTGGCAAAAAGGTTGCAGCAAGGCTGGCCCCATTTGCAGAAAATCCTGTCCGCAATCTCTTTCTTGAGGGACCACTCATGCGGCAACAACATTGCCCTACTCAGTTTGTCTGCTATCACATTGGATCTCCCCGGGATGTGCATTGCCAACAGAAAGTGCTGGGAGGAAACAGCCCACTGCCAAACTCTGAGGGCTTCTCGGCAAACAGGGTAAGATATGGTTCCTTCTTGCTTGTTCAAGTACCAGACCACTGACATATTGTCGGTCTGAATTGCAATCGTTCCTAGAGGAAGAGAGTCCTGAAGTACTGCAACGCCAAAAAGTACTGCTCTCATCTCCAGAAAATTGATATGTGAAAGTGTGACTCCTGATCTGTCCATGTGCCTTGGGCAGTCTTTCACTGAAAATGCCCCCCCCCAATCAGGGAAGCGTCGGTGGTCACAATGGCTACTGGAGGGGGTAGAACAATATCGTGTGGTCCATGGGTAGTTCCTGGTAAGACCATTGAGTGAACAACAGCCATTGAAGGATCTGCATATGCATTCTTGCTAATGGTATGGCTAGGATTGCTGCAGTCATCATACCTAATACTTTCAGAACTTCTGAAGCTGGTGCTCTGTCTTTCGATACCAATGTGCTGACGAAGAAGAAAGACTCTTTCGATTGGTAGCCTTAGAGTGGTGGTTGAGGTGTCTAGCTCTGCCCCAATAAAAACAATATGCTGCGATGGCGACATGGCAGACTTTTCTGAGTTGACTGTAATACCTAAATGATTGCAGAGTGACAGAGTGTACTCCCTTGCCTGAATAAGTTGATGTCTGGTGGTGGCAATAAGGAGCCAATCGTCTTTGTATGGAAACACCTAGAATCCTAGATGCCTCAGGTGAGAGGTGACCACTGCCATACATTTGGTGAAAACTCTAGAGGCTGTAGTGAGACCAAAGGGCAGGGCTCAAAACTGAAAATGATTGGCTCCCAGATGGAAACGCAAGTGATCTCTGGATGGCCTGGCCATCTTTATGTGGTAGTATGCATCCTTGAGATCTATTGAGCACATCCAATTGTCTTTCCCTAAGAAGGGAAGAATAGACTGAAGCGTGACCATCCGGAACTTCTCCTTATTTACATATTGGTCGAGTCTGCTGTGGTCCAAAATGGGTCTCCAGTCTCTTGTTTTCTTTGGAACCAAAAAGAATCTTGAGTAAGTTCCGGATCCTGTCTGGTCTGCTGGGGACTGGCTGGATGATTCTTTTTTGTAGCAACTTTCGGATATCTATAGCTGCTTGCTCCCTGTAACTGGGTGGAACTTCCAGGATTTTCCTTATGGACGGGGGGGGGGGGGGGTGAATGGTATGAAGTACCCTCTGGAAATGATACTTTGTACCCACGCTGTCTTTTATTTCCTGCCAGGTGTCTGGGTACAAAGATAAGCGACCCACCGACTGCCTCCAGAGCAGGACAGTCGGGCCTCCTTTCAGGAGCCCTGATAGGGTTGCCCAGAGAAGTGATCTCTGTTACCCTGATGTTGCGGACCCCATCTGCCACGAGGGCGGCGTCTTCCACTATTACCCCCTCCTCTGCCCCTGGAGGGGAGTTCACTACGTGTGTCCTGAAAGGCTCCTTGGGCTTTCTGGAATCACATTTTCCCTCCCCTTTGACCTTTGGGATAAGGTCGGGTAGGGGTGGAAAAACGGACTCCGACGGCAGACATTCCTTCCTGCTCAAACCTGGTCAAGGTTTCTTTCACTTTAGGCCCAAAAAGGGATGAGCCATCAAAGGGGGTGTTAATGAAGGATGAATTAAAGGGCTTCGCAAAGGAACACAAGTGCATCCAGGAATGTCTTCTAAGAGAGATTCCTGTACCCGCTACCCTACTCGTTCGATCAGCTGCATAGGATATGAGAGGCATGGATGAGTTGATAATAGAATTTAGGGTAGAAAGATGGGCAGCAACTTTGTCAGAGGTACCTGCAGCTACTGTACCCTGAAGAGCATCTCCCAACTCCTTGAGGAGATCTCTCTGCACCCTAGTAAAATGGGTTAAATAGTTCAGTGAATGGAGAGCAAAAGTCGCTGAACTGTATGTGTTTCCCATATCTACCTATGATCCTAGACTCTCTATTAGGAGGATGGATAGACGAGGAAGTCTCGGACATTTCCTTTTTGGTGGCCGCTGCCACCACCATGGCATCAACTGGGACTCCTTTGGATAAGAAAGTTTTGTCTGGCGGGGCTGATATAAACTTGTTAGGCCTCCTAGAGACAGGCTCCATGGACTCCGGTGACTCCCACGCCCTTTGAGAAACCAAATGCATGAGCTCATCGAAGGGCAGAGACACCTAAGAGGTGGAGGGTTGAGACTCGAAAGCCTTCAGGAGAACTGACTCATCCTCAGTAGGGCTTTTGGGCTTTTAGTCACCCTCTAACTAAGGATCTCAAGTATCTCAGCAAAGGAGATATCCTCAAAGAGGGACCATGGGGACCCTTCTGACTCATCCAAGTCAGTGTCAGATGTTAAAGACTCCTGTGGAGGGTCCAAGTGTCAACTCTTGCACAATCTCTTCCTGGGGACCTCCTCAGTGGGAGACTCTGGGGAGGTCTCAGAAGAGCAGAGGCACCCTGTGGGGCTACCTGAGGCTCTGGGTCTCTACTCTTAGCCTGGATGATGGAAGCAGAAACAGGTGCTTTAGGAGATGAGGAAGCAAGGCCTGAAGTCGAGGATGTCTTTGGAGACAGAGCTCTTCTCATGGCTTTGAAGGCACCACGGCTCCGATGGGAAGGAATCAACAGATCCAAGGGAACCATCAAACCCTCCCGCACCAAGGCAGTGGGCTACGAACCACAGGTAGGAGCCGAGCTCATCTGAGCCGAAGCCCTGAGAGGAAGAGTCGGCACCAAGTCGGTCCGACTATCCTCCCCGGATCCGACTGGAGAGTGTCCGCTCCTAGAGTCCCCTGTCGGCGCAGAGGACGTCATAGTGGATGGAGCCGAGAACACTGGAGCAGGTCTCGGCTGTGAAGGTTCCACGATCAGCAGGTCTGCTTCTTCTGGCTCCGAAGAGCAGATACAGCTCGGAGGAGTAGCCAAAGCAGGAGTAGTGGTCTTCGGCTATGAAGCCGACAACAATTTAGCAAGGCATGGTGCCTGTAAAAGCTTCTGCACCAATCGATCCATATCCAAATCTGAAAGGCTGACAGATGATCTAGATAAATGCACCGATGGTGCCAACTGGAACAATGGTGACTGAGGCACTTCGGATACCGGATCCAAGGCTGTGGGCCTGCTCTGAAAAGAAAAGACAGTCGGCTCCGAAGTCTGTGGAGCCAATGTCACAGAGTCATCAGACTTTTTTGATTTTTTTTTGAGTGCTTGGAGTCCTTAGATTCTACAGAGGAGTTAGAAGATTTGCTGGCCACATCCTGGTCACTCAAAGCCTCTTGAAAGGGGTGTTTAAGCAAACCCCTGTCCATTAACTTTCTTTTCCTCTCTAACAACACTCAATGAAAAGGAATGGCAAATCGCACAAGATTCTTGCAAGTGGACAGCCCTTAAAAAGTACACACTGGTAACATGTCCACCAGTCACTGACATTTTCTGATTGCAATCTGGGCATTTTTTAAAACCCAACTTGGGATGCTTGTCCTTATCATCCGTCATAACTACCTTAACATGCAAACCAGAAATTATTAAAGCTACTAGGCTCTAAATACACACACACACACACACACACACACACACACACACACACACACACACACAGAAACGAGCCTGAGGTAAAGGATCCAAAATATTTTAAACTAGAAAGGCTGTATACAGCCACCAGGAAGCTATTTAAACACAGTCTCTACAGAAACTATGGCCAAACACATGAGGCCAACAATAGAAAAAGGCTGTTTATAGTCACTAGAAAAACTACTTAAACACACTCTAGATATAACTAGGCCAAAACATACGAGGCCAATATTTTAAAGAGAAATAACACACGGGAAGGGGAGCTTTAAGGAAGCTATAAAAGCTAACTATAACTAAATTATTTATCAAAAGTTTAAAAAAATTATTTAACCAACTGCTAAATATAAAAGTTTTTAAACAGTACTGGCCCGAGCTTGCACTGGAACCTCCGATCAGGTGCCGCGGCAAACTAGATCTGAGGTAATGCACAGTGCATCATGGGATAAGGGCTTGGCCTTGAGCTACTGGAAGACCTTGAGCTTTGCATATGGCCATACGAACCCCATCAGTCAAGAATGAATGGCGAGATTGAACAACTTCACATCATATGATTACAAAACATTAAAGTTACAATTCAGTGGAAACAAATTACTTATGAAATTCCAGTAAGGAATACGAAGGAGAGAGGTGTGGGGAGATGGAAAAACAGAAGAGGCATGAATGTGAAGGTTAAGAAGGAGCAAATAAGTTTGCCACAAATTTCTCCTCTGAAACTATCATCCTCATTCCAAGTATAGTACAGTTGTGTACACTTACCATAAATGTAGATGTTTGAGTGTATTCACTGTTGCAGTCATTACATTTGGGTTATCTGCTTGCAGGTAGCCCTCAGTTGGCCTGATTAACAAAGTCTTGGGTCTTGCGTCGGTTGCTGTCCCTTCTTCCATGACGTCAGGTTGTCAGGGGTATAAAACATGCAGCCGACGCCATTACATCAGCTTTTCTTGCCCCAGATTTCAGGTGCCTCCCCTAATAGGAAGCAATTAAATATAAAAGTACAAGGATATACCACCAACAAAAAAGCAAATACACCAAAAAGACTTTTAAGCATAGTAAAGGAAAGTAGAGGTATAGCCAAAGAAAGTTAGGGGGCTAGAGGGAGGGTAACCAGGACTGCAACAGTGAATACACTCGAACATCTACATTTATGGCAAGTGTACACAACTGTACTATGTTCTTCGTGTTTCACTGTTGCAGTCATTACATGTGGGTATATTCCCAAAGCTATGGTTGGGAGGAGGAATTTAGAAAGCATTAGGGCCAGCTATAAGGCCCTGAAAGACTGCAGTGGCAAAGCCAGCTCTGGATTTAGAGAAAATTGGCAAATGATAATGCTTGGTGAAAGTATGTACAGGACTCCAGGTAGCAGCTTCTAGGATGTCCCTGGTAGGGCCGCCTCTGAGAAAGGCTGTAGAGGTCGATGCAGCACTGGTGGAGTGAGGTCTGATCCCCTGGAGGATAGGTTTTCCATGGTGCTTATAGCAGAAATGAATGCAATGGCTTATCCATTTAAAAATGGTTTGCTTTGAAATAGCCTTCCCATTTGCCCCTGCAGCAAATGCCACCAGCAGTTGTTCAGATTTCCTTTGAGGTTTAGTCTTGTCCAAGTAGAATCTAAGTTGTCTGTGCACATCTAAGGAATGCAGTATCCATTCCCCTTTATTCTGTGGATTGGGAAAGAAGGTTGGCAAATGAATGGTCTGATTAAGACCCACACTGGATACCACCTTGGGAATGAAGGATGGATTGGTTCTGAGGGACACCCTGTCCGCATGAAAGATGATGAAAGGCTCCACTGCCATAAGGGCCTGTACTTCAGATACTCTTCTAGCTGAAGTGATTGCTAAATGGAAAGCTGTTTTCCAAGAAAGAGCAGTGGATGAGAGAAGAGGGGAGATTCTGTGTTATAATGAGCTGAAATGGCTGCTGCGTGGATTTTAATGGAAGAAAAAGACAGGCCCTTGTGAAGCATCTCAGTTAAGTATTGTAAAATCTGAGGTAAATTGGGTGCTGCTGTGCTTATCCCTTGAGATTGGTTCCAGGCACATAATCTTTTCCATTTTTCAGCATAAGACTTTCTAGTACTAGGCCTCCTTGCCTCTAAAATGATATCCATCACAGGTTTGCTAAGAGATGGTAAAGGAGAGATTAAGTAATTAGCCAGGCTGCAAGGTTCAGTGTTAGAAGCTGTGGGTGCAGAATCTGGTTCTCCTACTGAGACAGCAGGGAAGGAATCTGAGGCAGGTGTCACGGAGATAACCATGACACACTGAGCAGGAGGGGGTACCAGTGTTGGCACGGCCAGTCTGGAGCAATCAAAATCATCCTTGGTTTGTCCTGTTTGATTTTTAGTAGTACTTTGGAGAGCAGAGGCAGAGGGGGGAAGGCATAGACTGATAGTTTTTTCCAGCTGAAGGACAGAGCATCCACTTTCCAGACTTGTTTGTGGGGAGTCCTTATGCAAAATTTGTCTAATTGGTAGTTCTGAGGAGGGGCAAACAGGTCTATATCTGGGCTACCCCATTTGCTTGTCAACATGTTGAAAATCCTTGGTTCCAGTTTCCACTCGTGTGGGTCCATGAGGTTTCTGCTTAGTCAGTCTGCCAGTGTATTTAATTTTCCTGGCAGGAATTGAGCTTGTAGGTGCACTTGGTAGCTCAAAGCTGTGTTCCACAATGCCATGGCTAGTCTGCAGAGGGGGTAAGAATGTGTACCCCCTTGCTTGTTTATGTACCACATAACAGTAGTGTTGTCCGTCTTTACCATTAGTTGTCCTGGAAGAATGTGGTCCTTGAAGGCGAATGTTGACACCATAGGCTTTTTAGATACCACTGTAGTTTCCTCATATGCAGTCTTGCATATGGAATTAGAAGAATGCAGGAGGCCATGAACCCCACAGCTTTCAGTATTTGTCTTGCAGATAGCAGGGTTTTTGTGGCCACTTGTTTGAAGTAGGTTGTCAAATGAATTTGGCTCTCTGGTGTGAGGTAAGCCATCTGGGAAGTTGCATTCAAGCTTGCTCCCAGGAATATAATTTGTTGACAGGGTACCAGGTGTGATTTCTTTTCGTTTATGGGGTACCCCAGACAAGTTAGAACCCTTTTTACAAAGGCCAGATGATTCAAAAGGATATCCTGGCTTTCTGCCTGAATTAAACAATCGTCCAGGTATGGGTATATTTGAATATTTCTTTGCCTGCAAAATGCAATAACTGGAGCTAGGCACTTTGTGAATACTCTGGGCGCAGTAGATAAGCCAAAGGGCAGTGCAGAGAACTGATAGTGCGTGTAGCCTGCTTTGAAGCGTAGGTATCTTCTGCAAGATTCCCCGATTGGGATGTGCAGGTATGCTTCTTTTAAATCTAGTGTTGCCAACCAGGCATCTTTGCCTAGCATAGGAAGTAAGTGAAGAGTCAGCATCTTGAATTTTGGAATCTCCAAAAGGGTGTTTAGAGTAGACAGGTCCAGGATAAGACACCATGAATTGTCTTTTCTGGGTACCAGGAAAAGTCTCGAGTAGAAACCTTGTCCCTTTTCCTCTTCTGGTACCAGTTGAATAGCCCCCATGCTTAAGAGAGAAAGTACTTGTTTTTGGGCATCTGCCCACTGATTTGGGGGTAGGTCCAGCCACCCACTTGGTGTTGGCAACGTGTGGAAGTGAAATCTGTATCCCTGGGACACTATATTTAAAACCCCATTTGTCCGAGTTCCCAATTCTTTGCATGAAGAACAATCTCCCCCCCCCCCCCAAAGGGGCAGTCAGTTGATAAGTGCTTGGAAATTTTAGAAGGAAGTCACTGAGACAGTTTACCATAGGGGGAGTCTTATTATTCCCAGATTTGGAAGTGGAGACCCCCACTGCTTAGTTCTGTGTCTCCCCTGGGACTGAAATCTGGGGTTTTTGCTGCGTCTGGATTTGGCTTGAGAAGACCTGGAAGGGGCTGGAAAGGACCAATTCTTAGAGGGCCAGTGCCTACTAAATCTAGGAGGCTGAACTTGTAACAGTTTGCATAGATTTAGCTTTATCTTCCAACTTTTTAAAAACTTCCTCAGCCTTGTTGCCAAACAGGTGGTCCTGATTTAAAGGAGCATCCAACAATTTAGCTTTAACATGATCAGGCAAAGATTGCTCCTTAAGCCAAGCATGCCTTCTGAGCACAAACCCAGTAACAGCAGCCCTGCAAGAGGCCTCTAATGAATTAAAACCACATTGCAAAGTATGTTTTCCAACTTGTTCAGCAGAATGCATTAAATCCTGTAATTCTTTTATTTTCCACACAGTCAAGATTCAACATCATTTTCTGTTTAAGCAGTCCAATAACATGTTGCTGATACTTTAACATATGAAACTGGCAGTTTAAAGCCCTAATGGCCAAAGCTGCGCCCTGGAGTCTCTATCAGAAGGGGTAGTATTTTTAACAGTAGAAGCCTTAATGACCTTGGGCCCCTGTGAAATAGTCTCTGGATCTGCAATAGGATTTCTGAAAAGGAACTTGTGGGACTCGGACCCTGTAGTATCTGTCAGGTTTTCTGGGAGCAGGAGGCAGGGAATCAGGGGCCAAACTACTTTCTGAAAAAGCATCAACAATGTCTAGTACAGGAGGAATATCTAAAGGCCTATGCCTATGCTGAGGTAGGAGAAGGAAATCCCCAAGCCTATTTTTTTTAATAAGAAAAATTCTGGCTTTCCCAGTGGAAATGTTCCCTTAGAGTATGTAATGTTTCCCCAAAAGAAAAATCCTCAGGAGGGGAAGCAGAGATCATCAGAATCTTCATAAGTAGATAAGGGCAAATACAGATCATCAGAAGAATCAGAAAAAACAGAATCCTGATCAGAAGATTCATAATCAACTTCAGTCCTAGGCCTCTTAGAAGGGGGGGGGGTTGGCTACCCCTGATTAGAGTTATTAGATCTTCAGCCATTCTTATAATTTGTTTTTTATGCATAGAGGCCTGAGCATGTGGTCTGGGCGTCGTTTTTTTAGACATGGATCGAGATTTAGGCCTAAGTAAAGAAGGAGGAGTCGGTTTAATATGCAAGTCCGTAGGCCTGAATACACCCTCAGAAGCCGGTGCCTGCACAGCGGCTCCGGACCCATCCAAGGTAGAGACATCCGCGGGTTCCACAGTTGAAGCATCTCGTGGCATACCGGATGCTAAATGGGTCTCAGTAGAGGCCTGCGAATCAGAAGTAACAGGTATCAGGGGCTGCGAAAGCGCCTCACTGAGTACCGGCGAACTGGCAACTGGCTTAGGAGAAGCGTTGTCGGCAGTTTTGGACCTTGGCAGTCTGTCTCTGTCTTTATCTTTGCGTTTTTTCAGAATTCCGGTAGTAGGATGGCTAACCGACGACATTTCCGGATAATTAAACAGAGAACTGAAATATTTAGAGGTGAAAATATACCAATGATGGATAGTGCGCTGATTAAATAAAGCACAAAACCGACAGCAAGGTACGTCTTGGTCAGGGCCTAGGCAAGGAATACACAGTACGAATGAAAATCTTTATGAGGTATTTGCTTTCCACAAGTAATGCAATTATTAACTTTTACTAACATTGGTAAGGAGCAAGAAAAGGTTTCCCCAACAGGGTACTCAGCTTTAGTTAAAGACTTCAGTTCTGAAACTCGAAAATTTAAATTTCAGGAGTCGGCCAACCGGCACTTGCGAACTGCTTCTGCTTCGGGCACCGCACGGCAAGAAAGAGCCTGCATGTTTTATACCCCTGACGACCTGACGTCATGGAAGAAGGGACAGCAACCGACGCAGGACCCAAGACTTTGTTAATCAGGCCGACTGAGGGCTATCTGCAAGCAGATAACCCAAATGTAATGACTGCAACAGTGAAACGTGAAGAACATCCCCAAGTTACCCCCCCCCACTACCTCAAAGGAAGATATCATTAAAGCACTCTCCAAGACCAAAATCACTTTTCAATAGGTCTCAACAATATACCAGGTTGAGTAATAAACACAGTCTAGCATGCTATTGCTGACATCCTCCTCAAGACATACAACCTAAGCCTTACTAAAGGATATGCCTCCGAGACATTGTGCACTGTAGAGGCAATGCCCCTCAACCACTGTGGCCCCACCACTGACCTGGGTAACTGTAAATCTATGGAATGCACCACCACTGGCCAAAAACCAGGACTTTAAAAAATAAGATCAGGTACGACCCACAAAAGTTCTTGTTTAGATCATGTCAGCTAAAACCTTTTCCATTTGCTACAGCATACCTTTTTGGTGATGTGCTTTTGAGAGGCAAGGATAATGTCATGGACATGTGAAGGAAGCCTGGACTTTAGCAAAATTACTGGAAGTAGAGAAACCAAGCAGTTAGTTTGAGGGACCAAAGACTGGGGATCTGTCGTTCCGTCGGATGTGAAATGTAAGCCAGTCTGGGATCCAGTATCCATGGAGGATATTTGCTGTGAGACCACAGAAAAGGGAATCATACCCGACAAGGCCAGTAAGAGGCAATAAGGATAAAAATGGTCTTCAGCCTGCTGGTTTTCTGTACAACTTTGGATATCAGGAGGATCTGAGGATAAGCATACAGGAGACCCGAGGGCCAATAGTGGACTAGAGTGTCCCTCGGCGACTCCCCTGCAGGGGGGAAATCAGAGCAAAATACCTGCTGCACTTGTTGTTTGGGGGGGGGGGGTAAACAGATCGCAGAAAGGCTGGCCCCAACGGCTGAAAATCTTGTTTGCTACTGAATGGTTCAGGGACCACTCATTAGACCTCAAAATGGACCAGCTCAAACTGTCCGCCAGAACACTGGATTCTCCTGGGATGTGCACTGCAATGAGAAAATGGATTGAAGCACTCGCTCATCCCCAGACCCTCATGGCCTCTCTGCAGAACGGGTTCCCCCCTGCTTGTAGATATACCATACCACTGACATGCTGTCCGTCAAAACTTCAATCTTCCCAAGATGGAGGCAGTCCTGAAAGGCTTGCAACATAAGGAAAACCACTCTCATCTCTAGGATGTTTATGTGTAATTTGGTCTCTGGAGGGAACCACGTACCTTTGACCATCTTTCCCTGAAAATGTCACCCACTCCAACAGGGAGGCATCCGTGTTCACTGTGGCCAAAGGAGGGGGAGGACAAAAGGCCTGCCTAGATGAAGATAGTCTGTGAGCATCCACCACTGCAGATGACATTTGCAAATTGGAGTAAGTTTGATCGCGGTTGATAACGGGTGACACCAGATGGACCAATTAACTGCCAGAGTGCACTACAGAACTCGCATGAAGAACCTGGCCAGAGGCACCAGAAGGATGGCAGCCGACATGGAGCCCAAGGCTATGAGAACTAGGCGAGCTGAAGAAGAGATCTTGTCCAACAGGCATTGGACCACCTGCCTGAGAGACGATATCCTCTGTAAGGGAAGAGCTGCAACTTGTGTGACCATGTTCAACTGAGTCCCGATGTATTTGAGGTCCTGGACTGGGACCATCTTGGATTTTGCCATGTTTACTGCGATTCCCAGGTGGCGAAACAGGTGCATCATCACCTGAATCACCTGGAGTAGGTGATGCCTTGTGGGTGCCGTTTGGAGCCAGTCATCCAGGTAGGGGAACACCTGGAATCCCTGCAAATGGAGATGAACTGCAACTACTGCCATGCATTTGGTGAACACTCAGCGGGCAGTGGTGAGGCCAAAGGGCACTGCTCTGAACTGGTAAAGATCGGCCCCCAGCTGGAAGAGTAAATATCTCCTGGAGCACTTGTCTACTGTGATATGATGTCCTGGAAATCCACCAAGCACATCCAATCATCTTTGTGCATGAGCGGCAGAATGGATTGTACCCATAACCATGCGGAACTTTCTCTTCTTGACAGAGAGATTCAAGTTGCTTGGATGTAGGATGGGTCGAAGATCCCCAGTCTTCTTTGGCATAAAAAAGAAACATGAGTATGTTCCACATGCTTGTATTTCAGTTGAGACCTGCTGGATGACTCTCTCTAGAAGTTTTTGTACTTCTAGAAGGGCATTCTCCCTCTGACTGGATGCCACATTGGGGAGACACTCCCCGGTGTGGGGAGGAGGAAGGAAAAATGGAATATAGCAGTCTTTGGAAATAATGTTTAATACCCACACAACCTCAGGTTGTTATGCTTGTTCAGGCTGCTGGGTGCAAGGATAGTCTGCCCCCAACTGCCTCCAGAGTAGGATAGTCAGGCAGTGCTTCAGGTGCAATGAAAGGGCCTGTCAGAGAAGGGTTTCCTGAAGCCCTGGTTCTGTGGACCCCCTCTCCCTCTGGGGCACTGTCTACCATTGAATCCTCTCCCTCTGCCCCTAAAAGAGGATTCATCCTGCAAATCAGGAAAGGCCCATTGGGATGTGCGGAACCACATCTTCTTCCCACTCTGTTGACTCCTGGAAAAAGTCCATTGGGGGAAGAAAATTTGATCCCTATGGCAGGTAAGAGTCTTGCCCTCCTGTTCACTGTGGTAAGGGTCTCCTTAACTAATGGTCCAAACAAAGAGGAACTGTCAAAGGGGGGCATTAATGAACGATGCTTTGAACGGGTAAACAAACCTGCACAGTCTCATCCAGGCACGTCTCCTGACGATTGTCTGAACCAGCCACTCGAGAGGTTCCCTCCACTGTGTGGGAGATTAGCCTCATCATGGAGTTAGCAATCAATGCCATAGTGTTCAGCTGTGTGGAAACCTTTGTGAACTTTTCCTCTGACAGCGACTGTGCCAGAGAGGTGGAAAGCTGTTTCACCATGTCTCTCTGGAGGCGAGTGAAGTGTGCTAGGTAATTCAATGCTCTCAAGTGGCTGAGGCATACATCTGCTTCCCATGTTTGTCCAAGGCCCTTGACTCTTTGTTCAGGGGGAATGGACAGTAGAGCTCTCTTCCGCAAGCTCTTTTTTGGTGGCTGCCAACACCACAATGGCATCAACCAGGACACCTTTTAAATACTTTAGGGGACTAAAGTATTTATCTGCATGCTTTGTGACTGGTTCCATGGTGTCAGGCTCCTTCCTACTCCGGCGAGCGATGAGGTCAATAAGTTGGTCTGCTGGTGCGGTCACCCAGGATGTACATGGTCCCATCCCAAATGTTTCCATGAACATCGACTCCTCTGAGGGAGGCGGGGGTTGGGAAGACCATCCACCCTTTTGTTTCAGGACTTCTAAGATATCTCCAAAAGAAATATCAGGTGGAGACTGGGAGGACCCTTCCGCTTCATTGAAGTCAGTGTCCTCTGTCAAAGATTCTGAGGGGGGGTTTATGTGCTTCCTCTTACACCGATGTTTCCAGGGGACCTCCTCCGCAGGGTACTCTGGAGAGGACTGGGAAAACAGGGGAACCCCCTGCTGAGGGGTTGGCTGGAGGCTCTACAGGAGGGGCTGATCATGGATAGGAGCAAAGCTTCGATCCACAGAGGATTGG
The DNA here is from genome assembly GCF_019279795.1 of Protopterus annectens. Taxonomy (NCBI): domain Eukaryota; kingdom Metazoa; phylum Chordata; order Ceratodontiformes; family Protopteridae; genus Protopterus; species Protopterus annectens. The sequence continues at coordinate 364,157,016 of NC_056742.1, forward strand.
GAAGGGCCTGGCAGAAGAAAGACTGTTTCTTGAGGTGTCAAGAAAGCTCTCTCTGCCACATGGAATGCCGAGGATGCCAGGAGAGCCTGCCCCCCACCCCAGAAGATGAAGCCACTAAGAGAGAAAGAAACGAGGCTATCCCAGATCTGACATCACCAGAAGGCACTGGACCTGAGCTGTCAAAGGCAGATGCTCCCAGAGGAAGGCACTACTCTGAGAAGGTTGGAGGTGACACCAACTCTGAGGACCCGGAGTCGGCCCCTTGGATTCGGGACCAGTCTTGCTCTGACAGAATCGGAGCGGAGCCAGTCTGGGACACTGTCGGGAAAGGAGTATCCCACGATCCAATGTCGGTCCAGTCAGTTTCACCAGGGCCTGCAGATCAGACGAGGAGGCTGAGGTATTGGGGTCGGAGCTCAGGAGGCTGAGGTATTGGGGTCGGAGCTCTCACAGTTCCAGCATGGGATGGAGAAGGCAAAATTCCCAGCTGGATATGGGTTTTGAGGAAAATCCTCATCATCTGATCCATATTAAGAATGAGAGAGCCGAGAGGACATAGAAGAATGCATCAACCTTACTGGTGATATGCTTGGCCAGATGGTCTGTGCGGGGGGAGATGGACCTGCTCCAGTGCAGAGTACGACTCCAAGACCTGTGATCCGGGTGAGTGACATTCAGAGTCCGCTCCAGAGATGAGGAGATGTGGATCCTAATGACCTCCAATGGTTCTGAAAGGCTGCTCAGACCTAAGGTCAAGGGATCTGACAGGATGGGAGGTTTGTTCGGTGCCAACTCCCCCAGATCCAAAGGACCTCTCAGGTCCAGACAGAAGCGAGCGACAGAAGGATCCAATGGGGATGGATTTGAGAGCTTCCTTCATTTTTCAGAAACAGACGCAGACGTCCCCGGGAAAATGTGTGTGTGTGTGTGTGTGGGGGGGGGGGGGGGCACACACACACACATTTACCCGGGGATGTCTGCAGGGGGGGGGGGACTTCTTTTGTGAAGGAGTCTGAACTCCAAAAGAGGGAAGAAGCCCTCTCAAGGTGATCTCCTGTCAGCAAGGGCCTGGGGATTGAAGGCCAAGTAAATGTTGCACGGAATCTCCAAGTGCCCCAGACCCAAGTAATAAACATACCTCTTGTGGGCATCAGATTGGGAAATCCTATGCCCACAAGTGGCACACCGCTTATAACCAGAGGGATTTTCCTGTTTGTCTGACATGCTGCCAGGTACTCATAAAAACATGCACTCTCAGACACCAGCCACACACTAACTAACTACAACTAAACTATAACTTAAAGATGGTGCTTTTTTAAAGGAAAAGAGAAAAGAAAGGAGAGAAAATGAAAAGGGCAGGAAGGACCTAATGCCACCAAAAACTAAAGTAGCCTAGCAGGAGGGAGGTAGTAATTAACATTAACTTAAACTATTTAGCTCTAGACTAGAGAGAAAAAGAAGGAAAATCCCAAAAGTAAAATTGAAAACTTTACCTAAACTGGACAGAGGGTCGTAATAGTGACCGTTTGTAATGGTGGGAAACAAGATCTGAGGGCTTGAGGAGGAGCAAGGCATCATGGGAGAGGGAGGAGTTTGAGGCTCGGATTGTATGTCTAACAAATGGCCGGCTTGGATCCGAGGATGGATCCAAAGACCCATTTGCGATGCATAATGAAATGGACAACATCAGATCAAGAAATGTTGCACCAGTCATCAAACCTGAATCCATTTTATTATAAATTTTATCACTGACCATATATAGCACAGTTAAGGTACTGTAATTGGGACAGAGTCCATGTTGCTTCGCAATCAGTATTATCATATTTAGACATATTCTAGTGTCTGTTCATAAATGATTTTTAAGGAAGTATTTTTGCTAGTGGTCAAATGTTAGCAACTGGACAGAAGTCTGAGGGGTCTGCTGCTTCCTTTGTCTAGGAAGAGGTACAGCTAGTGTTCAAAACTTAAAGGAAAAGTTTTTTTTTTTTTTGTAAAACAAATTTACAAGGTGAGAATAGGGCTACCTACTGTGAAGATTTCAGAGAGTGGAAGAAGGGATTGTAATTGCAATGGATCTCTTCTACCAGTTTTTACCCTCTTTTCTTGGTAACAGCTTTGAAGCAGCGAGGGTACTGTATTAGTTTTTTAAGGGGTGCAGAAGGAATTATGGGTGGAGTATGAGTGAAGTGTGAACCATTATGAGATGGGGAATTGGATAGGTTTCTAGTGAAACTGTAAAATGTAGTTAAGGGAAGTTTGGATGCGGAGGATTGCTTGAGAAAGATGCCTTTGTTACAGAGGGATATGACACAGTGCTATAATTGTTTGGCCCAACAAAGGCACTACTAGAAACAACTCAAACATCATGTACACAATTTAATTTTCAAGTATAAGATATAATTTTGCATTTTATTTTTTGAAGATTATGCTTCTTGTAAGTACACCCTTGGCACTCCAGCTTTAACCAAGAGGTCAGACTAACAAAGTTATAATGCACAACCAATGGTTCAGTTAAAAAATCCAAAAACCTTGCCAAGAAAAGGCATACAAGGAACCAACCTTGCAAACGGGTCTACTGATATCCTGGTAGCCAGGTGATCCATATAGCCAGACAGGGCTCAATCTGAAAAGGCTGTGTGGTATAACAATGTCCACTCAGGACCCACTGGGAAGCATCAATGCTCATATGGGGAATGATGGAGATACTTAAGAGTGGTGTGTCTGGGAGGAATTGACTGCTTGATCTAAATCCAAGGGGTCAACTGGCTTTGGACTACTGCATTATGGTATGAACAGTGGGATGCTCATAGTGTACATGGCACCAGAACACCTAGGCCTAAAGGTTGATTTGTGACTTTACAGTTATGTCATTAGACCGGATGTCATATATTTTGGATGGACTGCTCAACAAAGGTGCTCAGCTGTCAAGCAATTATCACAGAAAGGTCAACTGGATCAGATGGTTGAGACATAGCTGGACAGACCTGGGAAACCAAAAAATGTAGTACCTTTTTCCTGGAAGTGTGCAGCCAAAGCTCTTCTGAGCAAATACTTGATTTCCTCCCTCCAGAACAGCTTTTCTCATATACTTGAGGAGGCTGGAGATGTTGAGCCCGAAAGTATATTGTCTGACTTCAACAGTTGAGGTGGCACACAAAAGCTGTTGCAAAACTTCAATAGTGCTTGTCGTGGCTATAACTCTAGGAAATGCTGAAGGACAACAAAGGTAACGGAAAAGGTCAGGTTGAAGAAAAAGGCCTTCCAAGCAAAGGCAGTGGGGAATGGCCGCTGGATCTATATGACAGCTAGTGATAAGCAGAAAAGCAGTTGTTGACAATGTGAAGACATAGGCGTGGAAACAGTTTGAGTGTCATGCAGAATGATTTTTAGATGGCCTCAAAGACTTTCCAGGAAAAGATCTATCTGGATAGCTCAGGTGAAGGAGGAGGAAGAGTGGAAGAATACTGCCCAAGCTGTCCTCAGAATGGTTGGAGGAATAATGACCTTGTTGCTAGGTGGAAGGAGCACTTTCTGAAAACATCCTGAATGAAGTGGAAAGGTCCCTCCTCTAAGGAAGCGTTACCACAGATAGATGTTGGAAATGGATCCAATTCTTTAGTTACTGCAACAATTAAGCATTTCTGCTTTGGCAAGGCTATGAGAGTGGATGAGATCCATTCTGACTGGCTAAAGGCACTGGAAGCTAATGGAATGAATGGATAATGCTCCTTTTAAATACTTCAAAGAAGTTTGTACAGTACCTCTAGAATGGAAAGTGGGGCAGTGGTTACCTCTTCTAGAAAGGGGATATGAGGACATGTTCCAATTATGGAGCTATCACACTCATCAGACTCCCTATGAAAACATATCCTAAACTGCTGGAAAAGATACATCAACAAAGAGTCAAACTTTTGATTCAGGAGAGGCAATGCGGAAAGTGAATTAAGTCTCCATCCTTGCACAGATACTGGGGAAAGCATGGGAAATTGCCAATATACATACATACATACAAATGTTTCAAGCACAGGCATTAAAGCCCTTCTAGCTTGCCAATATGCCAAAACATTTGTTCCCATAATAAATGTCCAGGCTATTCTTAAAAATATCTAAACTAGTACTTGCTTTAATGTAATTTGGTAGTCTGTTCCAAGCATCAGCTACTCTGTCAGAAAACCAATTTGTACACTTCTCATTCCTATAGAATCTTCTACATAGGTTATCTGACTATTCTCTAGCACTTTTTGATAACCCCAAACATTCCCAGAGGTATTTGCCCCTAAATGCCCTATATACCTGAATAAGATCTCCTCTTAAATATCTGCAAGAGACACTGTACAAGTTCAGATATTTTAGTCTTTCATAATAACTTAGATTTTCACATCCATGGATGCCCTTAGTATATTTCCACTGTACTCTTTCCAGTTTATTCATGCTTGTTTTCCTATAGGGTTTCCATATTGTTATTCCATACTCAAGTTTGGGTCTAATGTAACTAACAATGACTTCATTATGTTTGATTTCCTAGACTTTATAAATCTTTTTATACAACCTATAGTTCTATAGCTATCATTAGCCAATTGGTTGATATGATTAGAAAAACTCATAGCTGAATCTACCCATAAACCCAGGTCCTTAAATGAGTCTACAGTTTCAATCAGTGTGTGCTGTATTAAATATTCACCTTTCAGTTTATGTCTCCCAAATCTCATATGCTTAGTTTTTGATGTATTTATCAACATATTATTCTCCTGTGCCCAAATGGTTAATTTAGTCAAATTATTTTGCAGACATGCCTTATCTGTAACACTTGTAATCAGTTTACTCAATTTCAGGTTGTCAGCATATAGACTGTAGAACACCTCAGATGAAAAAGTAAGGTCTGAAAGATACAATCTAAACAAGTAAGGGCCTAGTACAGAGCCCTGTGGGACACCTTGGCTGCAACCAAGGATTTCACCTGTCCAGTTGGTGTGTGATACTTGCCATGTCCTATTTGTATGCCATGCAGCTACCCATCTTATCAAAAGTACATCAATACCTAGTTGTAATAATTTATTGATCAGTGTTTTGTGCATGACCCTGTCAAATGCTGAAGTTAAATCTATATAAATCACATCACAGCACAATTTTCCATTCGTAGCTATTATATTGTTATAGAACATCATGTCACAGGTGGTAATAGATCTATTTTCAACATATGCATGCTGATATATGGTTTCAAGTCCCAACCTATCCAGTTCTGACAATAACTTGTCCAGTATTTCCTTCTCCATTATTTTTCCACAACATGAAAGTAGACTTAAGGGTCTATATGATTCTGGGTTTGTCCTACTCCCCTTTCCCTTAAAGACCAGTTTAGTGCATGTCTCCAATCTTGAGGACTCTCCCTATATTTATATGACCCAGTGAATAATAGATGTAATGGCAGTGTAAGTTCTTGCTTAAGTGTTCTCAGGTCATTGTCACTTATTCCGTCTGCTCCCTGCGCTTTGTTTGGATCCAGTTTGCACAGTTCTTTTTCAATATAGTCTAATTTGATTCCGGTATCTGGGGTTACCTGGATGTCACTAGGACAACTTACCACCCCTTTTGTGGAGCCAAACTGTTTTGCATAAGATTTTGTAAACATATCTATAATCTGTTGTGTCTGAGAATAAATTTTAGAATCTGCACACAGTTTCATCAATTTGTATATCTTTACTCCTTCCACATCTTATGGATCTATAAAAAGGTTTCCTATTATGCTCAATATCTTACTATAAATTTTCTTCAAATTTTTCTTGATCTTGTCTAACACTATGCTTAATCTGCTTGTCCAGCTTGTTTATTTCAGTTTTCAAAGTTGTAGTTCGACCTCTCTTCCACTTCTTATATTTTTCATATGGCATATGATATATAATATGGTTTACATGTACTCTGTGCACCTAAAAATGCCTTGTGGGGAATGCTACAACTGTACAGAGTCCCAGAGGGCATGCTGTGCGTCATCTGTTCTCTGCATTTTTCTCTGTATTCGAGGTGTTAAATCAAAATATATTCCAAGTGGGCACAGAACTTTGGCAAGGATATGTTGAGTTTCCTCCAACCCATTTGTGATCTTAATGGCCAGGATTTCAGGGCAGAGCAAAGGTTCGGAAAAAATCCATTTTGGGAATAGAAGGATGGTCTCTTTTGTTGACTGTAGATGATGTTCTTTTGAGCCTTAAGTGACTATTACCAGCAGCATGCACAGAGTCCCATTTTGGTGAGTTGGCAAGTAGTTTATATACATGTGAATCAACAATGAGCTATTTTTCTTTATTTACATAAATTTAGGAGGTAACATACAAACATTAGACAGTTTCAGACCAAAAATGATGAGTTAATACATAAAACAAAAGTATTATCCATCTCTTCTGAGGCACCACACAAGAATAAATAAGTAGATTGTCTAGGTTTAATTTGATGGTAAAATCTTATGCTTAAAGCTAGTTGCCTTCTTTCCGTCTGTTTCATCCTGAGACTATATTTAGGAGCCTTACTGGCAGATGGTGAAATAATGGTGAGGTTCTACAACTTGTGACTCACATGTTCATGTTTCATTAGGTTGCTGATCAGGAAACGGTCATGTCACTAAATGGTGAACACTGAATAGCACTGATGATGGGGAATTCACCTCTCCCAAAGTTGGGAATTCTCAGTTATCAGTAAATCCCCAACATGAACTTTCTCCCCCTGCAAAAAACACTTCTGAGTTTCATCAGGCATGGATTCCTCATCCATTACCTTTTATCCTTGTTTAAATGAAACTCCACAATCTCAGCCAAGAGCTCTACAACTGAACCCATGGAATGCTAGATGTCATGCATAGACAGAATACAAAGTACAGCACAGCATGACTGTATTTAGGGTGTTAAAACTATAGCATAGTGAAGTTATACTGCAAATCAGATGCTAATGGGGCATGTGATTAATTTTATTACACAAATCCACACCTGCATCAATACAGTACTTCTAACATACTATGACAACAGCTATATCAGTACTAATGTGAAAGATCTGCAAAAAGTGATTAAAAGACAGTATTACCCACTACTTGCCACTGAAGAAGTAGAATCAAAAATGTCAAAAGCTAAGTTCTTTTTGGTGCACAGATGAAAATTGGGGATAATGGCGGACAAGTGGATTTCAAAAACCCTAAAATAAGCACATTTAATGCATTTAATGCGACACAAAGAGGATATAGAATCCTGAGATTGTCATTTGGTGTTTCATCAACACCAAATGTATTATAAACAGCTGAAGCACACATTAACTGAAGGCTTAGCTATTGTGGTGAGATACAAGAATAGCATGGTAACAGAATGATGCAGGTGCTCAACTGATAACAGCATAATTTAAAATAAAATAAGAACAAATAACACGAATGAGAAGTCTGCACAACATAAAGCATAGTCTGATGTCAGAAAGATTGAAGGTTAACACACAAAAAAGTCAGAATGGCTAAATGAATGACAAAGATAAACACAACCAAGCATTACAAACGTTTCTACAGATAATGCAGTACACGGAGGTTTGCACCTAACATACCCAAGATAAATATCTATGAAAGCTATTAGAGCAATATGTGGCCTTGGAATGGTTCTACGAACAGGAACAGAATTCTGAAATGCTTAAACTAGCTACAATTAAACCGATGTAAAAATATTATGGTATGTGATAGATGCCAGTAGGACTGGTAGAGGAGCAGTGACCTTACTAAAGAGTTTCCTATGGTTCACAAACATTCACAGATTCACAAAAGATATTTGTTCCAAAAAAGGAGCTGCATTAACAGTGTGAATGGATGTGAGAAACTCCAAGAATGTCTGTGCAAAGAAGTTCAGATGGAAAAGGAACACAAACCCTTGCAAAGGCTATACAGAAAATCTTTATACAAAGTACCACTGAGACTAATGAGGACGTTACTTGATCTACAGCAGTATACAATCTGAAAGTGAAATACTGAGCAGGCAAGAAAAAAGAAATAGCAAGCATGCCAAGTACTACACATTTATCAGAAACGAGCGAAGAACTGCTAGAACGACAGAGATTTGGGTTAAGCAACAGCTACTTGGGACAGGAAAAAAAATGAATTCTGGAAATGTGCAGACAGTGATTTAAAAATGCAGTCAATGCAAGAACTTACAGTAAGAGAGTGGTATGAGCAACAATCACTATGGAAACTGTAAATATATCCAACATCTGCTCCCACAATCTTCTTGGAAAGGGGAAGCAAGTAGTGGGATTTTCATGAGCTAGCTGCAAATGAACTACTCAATTCACTGCCTTGTAATAATCTATGAACCTGTGAGGAAACATATTAATGTCAAAAAACATGACTGGTGGTGCTATATTTATAAAAAAAACAGAGATACAATGTATGCTAAAACCTGTCTATGTAATAGGTAATGGTATATCATGGGCTAGAATACAAGCAGCAGTGGAACTAAGCATCAGCCAAATAAGAATCTTCTTAAGGGAACTGAATAATGCACAAAACAGTTATTGCAAATGTTTACAATTTTGTCATTCTTTTTTGTTAGAACAAATACTTTAAAAACATTAGAGGATCAATCTACAACAACTACGGACATAAAACTCAGTTTATGAAAAAAGACATACTGGAAATACACTTACCCATCTAGCATATAATGATGTGGCGTGATAAGAAAGATTATCCAGGACATGAAGGAATGTACAGTTCTGTAAGTAAACTTGCCATAACAGTAGATGGTCTAGTAGATCAGTGCTGCAGTAGCCTAAGCTATTTAGATTCTACCCACTGCCACCAGCCATCTTTCTAAAACTTTAGTGTGCCCTACATGTGTTCTGTCAGGAGCTCGAGAAGAGATCTACATAAATATAAATACAAAAAGACAGCTACACTGCCAAAACTTTGAAGTTTTCATGCCGGAAGGATGGAGGCAATAACCCTGAAAAGAAAAATAAAAGGAAACATAACACAAGCATAACTACAAAGATAGGGCCATTTTCCACACACACTGGAAACAAAAACAAACTACCTAAAGAATGGGCCTGGAGGAAGGGGTAGCTACTGCAACTTTAATCTATTCGAACATCTACTGTTATGCCTAAGTTTGATTATATAACTGTACCATGTTCAGCATTAGATCACTGCTGCAGTAGCCTAAGCTATTTGGGAAGACTACCCAACCAGTAAGGAAAAAGGGCAAAAATTAAAAATCCTGGACCCACAAAAGAACAGTCCTGGCAAAAAAGAATCCGGGTTGCAGCTTTGCAAAAGTACATACAGAAATCAAAGCTGCTGCCTGTAAAATACTTCCAGAGACACCCCTTTCCATACAGTCACCAAAGAAGCCAAAGCCCTGCTACAATGGTCCCTAACCCAGCCTGAAAGTGGATCATTATGGTGAGAACAACAAAAAAGAAATACCATTAGACAACTACCTAGAAATTGTCTGCAGACTACTGAAAGGCCATACTATGCAGTAATGTTAAGACAGCATGAGTTTAAACAGCAGCAATTCAATGTCTTAAACTTAAAATAAAGAAATGCTTGCACTCTATTTTGTGATTACTTCCTCCAGCAAGCATTATTTGCACTGGGGATACTTTTTTTTTTTTTTAATAACATGGACTCCGAAGAAAGAGAACCACAAACACAGTCACTGACAGGAAATTCAGAAGGAAGCTGGATAAAACCAAAATAACTGCTCATCATATAATAACATATCTCAATGAAAGCAAAGGTCGGTTAGCCGTTCAGCACTACCACAGCTTGCTGAAGGAGCTGGAAGCAATGTACAGAATCTGACAGCATCAATCTGAAATACATTACTGTGCTCATTTCTTCTTTCACTTTCTCTACAATGCACATGACTTCTGTTAATCTATGAAAAAAAAAATCAACTCTACTTCAGTGCCCCTTGTATAATTTGGGCCTTGCTTCAGAGAAAAAAAGTGTACACTTCATTTGCCCTATTAAACTGGCTAGATAAACACTTCTGAACGTAAGTGCTCACACCTGCTTTATATAGTACTGACAATTTGTTTCTAGTTTGCATACTTCTGTTGCCTTATCCCATTTATCTCCATTCACCAGCATAACTATGAACCTCCAAGATGCCTATTTGATGGTTCCAGTGTTTCTTTTATATGCTTGTGTTTTAGTTCTTTCACTCTTTGTTCTGTTTTGACTGTTTGGCAAGGCTAGCTGCTGTGAGCTTAAACCAATCCAACTATTTCTGCTCGCCCAAGATATGTCTATGATTGAGACTAGTCCTAAAAGAACTCTTGTCATTACTCGCCCTTGTCAGATCCAAGTTAAATACTATACTGTTGCCAGTGACTTCTGAAGTTGCTTACAATGCAGTCACCCTGTAAATTGTAGCATTTTAATACCTGTGAGGAAAATAATTTCTTCAAAGTGGCTGTATGGAACATTTGCAGACTATTTCATTATTTTAATGAAGAAAGGTTTTTAATAAACAAATTTAAAATGTTAACAAGTTTAATTTATTTATTCTTTGCTGACAGTCTATCCCAATGGGGTATTAGTCTCTTCTCATGGGGGACTCATGGTGGTACTTGTACTACTAGGGGAAGTTTGGCTAGGGCATTGGGGAACTTTCCCTGCTCTTTTCAGTATGTGCCATGGGATGTTTAACATCCACCTGAGCTACCACCTACTGAGGCAGATGGGCCCCAGTTTAACGTCTCATCCAAAGGATGACACACTGACGAGTGTGCTACCAGTTACGCCACTGACACTGCTTATATATGAAGTAGTTTCCTCAGGTTGTGCTACAGTTGTATACCTCTGCTGATAACTAGAAAAAGGGAATTAGGTTGGATACTATGTAAATCTCAAACAGATGACAGGAGTGTTCTGCGTTTTCTTTGCCTCACACAGGGGAAAGTCTTGTAAGGATGTCATTACATGCTAAGCATACACTACATGATGCAGTTAAGCAGCTGGCTTTCTAAAATAGGCAAATGTCAAGACAGTACTGCATGTGTTACTTTTTTTTTTTAAATAAAAAAAAACAGTACAATATCTTCTTACAATTTCTGCATGCTGCATATGTGGTGCACTTTCTTACTTCATTGATGGCCATCACCTTTTTAACCTAACACATCCACATTAATTTCAAGCACTCGCCCCTCTGAATTTGGCCAAGCTAGTGATTACAATTTTCCACAAAATTTCTTACTAGAATACATTCTTGGTACAGTACTTTCAACATACAGCAAAAGAACTAGAAATAATCCCCAAAAATAAAGATCAGCATAGTTAAAAATACTTCCTGCTCGTCTTACCTATTTTAAATATTTACACATTTTATGCAAGCTTCTCTTCTAATGCACTGGAAGAGATAGCAAACAACCCCCCCCCCCCATATACACAGGAGTCAGCAGTTAAGTTCTCATATATCTTCCTTCTTATCCATCTTATTTCTTCTACATCCCTTATCCATTAAGGATTCCTATAATAACCACATATTCTTAATATTTCTTCCCAATTTTCTAACTTGTATGAATAACTTCTTTTGTAGTTCACTCATTATCTCTATCACTTGTTTACAGTCAGGTTTATTTCCATTACTTGTTTACAATCTGGTCTATTTGTACTTCTCCATTTTTGTGTGACGGCTTTCTTTGAATTAACAATACTCAAGTGAATAGTGATTGCATGCTCACTTGTATTTTTAATCCAGGATCCCAGCAAAGTAATATCAAATCCCAGGTGAATCCAGTATCAGAATTTGTAGCCTTTTCGTTATGAATTTTTGTATATTTAAGTTATCCAATCTACCAGCTCTGGAAAATGTGCTCAGAAGTCTCCCTTACCCCTATGTTGCAACCCCAGCACTGCAGTCACGTGACAGCTATGGATACATCCTTTCATAGCCCCACAGAAAAGGATAACTTAGAACTAAATCAAAATCTGGTATATAATTCAGCACCGTCACTTTTATTTTGTTCTCATTTACCTTATAGGTTCATAGGTGTGTACTAGGTTAATGAACCTGAAGCCTTTACAAGCCTAGCCCATAGATGTGCCCTGGCATCATGCTGCCCGATGTCAGTTCCAGTACCTCTATTAAGTAGTGCCACTGGAGTGATTCCACAGGGTGACCATTCTATTTCCCATCCACTCATCAAGAGTTCTCTTAAAGAGGGCCAGTGAGGTGCTCTGCTTGACATGTATGGGAGGTCTATTCCAGAGCATGGGGAGTCTTCTGGGTTAGGAACCTGTACCTCCAGCATGTTCTGTTGATTGTGGTAATGAGGTTGAGGTCTCTGGAGCGTGTGGTGCGGAGGGATTGGGATTTCTTTAGATGTAGCATTTCTAACAGAGTTGGATCAGACATGGCTTTGTAAGTCAAGCAGAGATCGCCTCTTAGTAGACGATATGAGAACAGCCAGAGTTTGTGAGTCTGTCCATGTAGGACATAGGTTTAAAGCCTAGGATCCTCTTCGTGAGGTACTTTTGTGGCCTTTTCAGCTGTTGCATGTGTCTAGTGAGGTACATGCCAAATGGGACATTATACTCGATGACTGACCTAATGAGGGAAGAGGAGAGAGAGATTATGACCTCTTTCTTCCTGGATGCAAAACCCTTGGTAATGAGATGTGCCACATACAAGGACTTTCTGACCACAGTAGCAATGTGGTGGTCGAAGGAGAGGTTGCTGTTAATCTGTTTCCCCAGATCTCTTATAACACCTTCAGTGTTCAGTGGGCTCCCATCGATGTGGTAATTACTGGGAACTGAGTTTTTCCCAAAGGGGATGACGACGCATTTTTTGGCATTAAACTTAAGGCCGTGGTTTCGACACCAGTCACTGGTCTCAGTGAGGCCTTTCTGTAGGATGTCTACATCATTAATAATGGCTCCCATCTTGCAGTCATCTGCGAACTTGGTCAGCCAGTGTCCCTCTGTGTTGGCCTGGACTTCTGATAAGTAGATGCCAAACAGGATAGGACCCAGGACCAATCCCTGTGGGACTCCACTCGTGACTGATTGGCAGTTGGATTTGGAGTCCACTACTTTCATACTGTGGGTTCTATCTGTGAGCCAGTTTGCAACTCACCTAGTGATATGGGGTTGATGCCTACTTTGGTGAGTTTATCAATAATTCCTGAGTGGGGAATGGTATCAAAGGCCTTGGCCAGATCAAGGTAGGCTGTATGAACTGCCTTGCCCTCATCCACAGCTCTGGTGACTGACTCAAAAAAGTCAACCAGGTTGAGCAGGCATGCTCTACCTTTCACAAAACCAAACTGCGTGGGATCTAGAGTTTGGAGTCCCTTTATCCTTGTTAATTAAGTCCATGATGATGCTCTCCATAGCCTTACATATCAGACTCAGGCTAATGGGGCGATAATTCCCAGGGTCTGTAGTCACTTCCCCTTTGTAGCAGTGCGCCATTCAGTAGGGACAAAGCCTGAGGTGAGGCTGTGACTGAACAGGGCACACAGATGTGGTGCCAATTTACTTTGTAGTTCATATAGAACACATCCAGGGATATTGCCGGGTCCCACGGAAGTTGTATTCTTGGCCTTGGACAATGCAGCTTTAACCAGTGCTGCAGTAATGCTGGGTGCCTGGCATTCCTCCTGTATTGTGTTTGGTCCTTTAGGAGGGGAGAGAGGCATAAAGCTGGCACTGAATCTGTTGGCCAGTATGTTGGGCAGTATCTGTTGGTTCAGTATAGGAGGTACCATAGTGCAGTAACTCAGAAAAAACCTGGGTATTGCCGTGGAGATCCTTGATATAACTATAGAAGGCTTTGTGGTTGTTTTTAGTGTCTGCCGCAATTGTGCCTTCATAGCTGGCTTTAGAGAGTTTGATGAGGGATCTCAACTTTTTGTTTAGAATAATAAGGGAGTTTTTCCAGTCTTGGGACTTCACCTTTTTCTGCAACAGTTTGTTCCTACTGTTGTAGAGTTTATTAATGGCAGGGGACCACCAGATTGGCTTCCTTTTTTTTGGAGGAGAGCTTCTTGGTTCTGTTTGGTATGGCTAGTTCCATGCATTTATGTACGTGTCCGTACAGTGCATCGGTATATGATTCAGCAGTTATGCACCTTTTTTCCACTGACATGGGTGCCGTGAAGTTAGCCACCTCTATTTTTAGGAGCCCAAAGTCAACTTTGGAGTAGCTTTCCATGGTGGTTACCTTTGCGGGGAGTGTGGATGAGATGTGGATTTCCATGGTGATTAGTTTGTGGTCGGATCTAACCAGGGAGGAATTGACTACTGGTATAGAGCAATGGTTGCCCATGTTAGTAGTAACCAGATCAAGGATGTTTCTTCCTCTAGTGGGGGTAAGAATGAGCTGGTCCAGGACATTGGAACTGATGAATTCCAGGAAGCATTGGTGCACGAGTAGTTTTCCCATTTGATGGAGGGGTAGTTGAAGTCACCTAGTATGAGAGTGTTGGGTTGTACCCTAATAGTTTCCAGGGTGCTTAGGAAAGTGGAGTGAGAGTCTTGGGACATGATTGGGGACCTAAAGTGGGCTACGACCTGAATCGCCATCTTACCCAATGTTAGCTGTACCTGAAGTATCTCAGATGCGTTATGCTGGGCTACTAGTCTGGAGGTGTGCATATCCTTTATGAATATGGAGACACCACTGCCTTTGGAGCTTTGGTCCATGTTCTGCAGCCAAAAGGTGTGGAATGAGTTATAGCCTGGTAATGCAGGGGTGCTTTCTGCTGCTTTAAACCAGGTCTCAGCTACAGCACAAATGTCAATGTTTTCCATTTTGAAGAGCGCTTCGAGCAAGTGCATCTTGAGATTTAGACTTCTAACGTTGAGCAGCATGACCCTCAAATTGCATTTATTTGTAGCTGTTACAGTGGTAATTTGGTCTTTGGAACATCGCCTAAAAAAGGCACTATAGGGGTGGCAAGAGCTTTAGCCAGTATCCAGAAACCCAGGGGTGACAGATGCAGGCCCATCTCTGGCAAAGCATCAAGGTCTGTCAATCATGTCATCCCAAGCAGATATTGGATCCTCTTATAATGACACCAGAAACTTAGCCAATTGTTGAAGTCAATCATTTTCTGCTTGTACTGTGGTATCTCTCTGGGCGATGGTAGGATGCTGCTCAGGGCTAGGGTCATACCTTCCTGGGCCACATAATCTAAGAGCTCCTCCATGTCTCTTTTTCATGTACTCCAGGGAGGTGTGTCTCAGGTCATTCATACCCACATGGACAGTGACACAGTCATACATGTACTTGTTGTGGAGTGACCTGAGTGCGTGTGTTATGTGTCAGATTCAGACAGCTGACTGTTACCTTCTCCTTATTCAACCTAGTGAGTGGGACATCAGTGTGCCTCACTATCGAGTCACCTATGATTAGTGTATTGGGCAAGCCTTTTTGCCTTAGGGGCTTAGGTTGAGGGGCCCACTGTGTAGGTGAGCTACGTGTCTTGTGGTTTGTACTGTGCTGTGGTGGTCAAGTGCGTTTTTGCCTTGGAGATCTCTGCTGTTTGGGTAGATTTCTACTGACAGCCTCCGAAAAGGTGGGGGTATGTGGTTTGTGTTTTTATGTTACAGCTGTGATAGTGGGTGTTCTGGAGGGCTATGTGTTGCAGGTGTTGACCTTCTCCTTTTGACCAGCTATTCCGGTCTTGGCTTAAGAGTGCATGGCTTCCAATTTGGATATACAAGTGCATCACTCACAAGTCTGAGTGTTGGGAGGTAAGAGAAGAGGGTTGTCTGTGTACATGAGGCAGTTGCTACACTGCCTCAGAATGTCCAGGTTAATATGAGAAGCACAGGGAACTGACCTTTAGACATGCCAGGAGGGATGGTCATTATTACTAAGTACTGGAGCTGTTTCCTTATATAAGCTCTTTGGATGTAAAACGGCGACTGCCATGAAGCCGGAAGTCACGTAAAAAAAGAGATATGTTGATACATCTGTGGTATCCTCAAAAAGTCTCCAGTGAAGAAGAATTGTATCCACTGCTTATTCAGACTGTAACAGAAGGGAATTTGCATTCATCAGGAATAGCTTTATGGTTGAAAGGAACAAATTCAGGAACACCAGCACTGAAATGGCAGTGAGATCAGCCAAGTGCTTTACAGAGAGGGAAGCTGCAAGATGTCTGAAGCAACAGAACAGCATGTAAATAAAGTCTACATGACTTGTCCAGATACCTTCAGTGACGAAGTGCTTGCACAGGGAAAAGATGCTACTGTGAAGTGGGACTTAGAAAGCATTTGGAAACATGAGCTAAGAAATGGAACTTGGCCAGCAGGCAAACAGGTCTGAAATGCTTTCTGTTTAGGCTACAACAGTTTGTCGAGCACCTGTTGCAGAAGAACACGGCTATGATCTGTTAAAGAGCTACTTCCTATAGTACATGGGTTGATTTCATCAGCCTTCCTTTGTCTTCTGTGTGACTCTGCCCAGTTGTTTCATCAGACAGTACTCCTGGGCTGCTCTTGAAAATAGATATTTTTTGTATAGTGGGATGTCCCAGGCTCATCAGATTCTGTATAAGCATGAGTCGGCTCACTGCTGCAATGTTCGGAGGAAGGGAAGCTGTGCAAGCACAATTTCAGCACTAACACTAGATCCAAATTTGGTGACCCAAGAACTTCTAACTTTGAAGCAAGAGGTTCAAACCATAATCACCCAGTGGCTGTATAAGCACAGAAGAAAAGTCGTAGCAGCAAACTGTAATGCTAGCCAAGAGCTTTGTCAGAAAGATGCCCTCAGAGAACTCTCCTTGATTGGACACTGTTTACTTCAGATAAATGAAAATCACCTAAAATGGCACACTGTAATCTGACATTCTAGTAGCAAGTGGTAAGAAACGGTGTTCATATGTAAGTTCAATGGTATTGGTAATGATGTTTTTACATTTTCGGCCATGTTATGGGTTTGATGAAGTAATGAAAGCTGTTCATTACTTGAATTGAAACGTTTTGTCAGTTTTGGAGTCTGTATTATTTGTGAAATCTACGGGCCTGATAGTTTGTATTACTCACTACACTCAGGAGTTAGTGGTTATATGCTTCTGCCTTTAGTATGCTATATAGTTTAAAAGGTGTCCATATGGCATCTTCATTTGTGGAATGTTTACGGGGACATATGTACAGTGACTAAAGAATTTATGGACAAACTGTGTTTGCACCTGTGAGGTCATATGATTGACAAAGGAGCGAAGGCTGATGTCTGGATGTTTTTTGATGCGCATATATATTTAGTTACTTGGAGCCTCACATCCAAGAAGATTAAGGGAATTACAGTTTTGTAATGATGGACACTGCTTCAAGCATTTTATTTCATTCTAAATGTATGCAGGCCTGTTTTGTTTAACATGATATTTTTGTAACCAGTCATGGTCTACTACGATAGTACAGAATCACTAACTTTTGCTAAATGATAGTAATTTATGGTCCTGTTGGGTAATATGTGGGGGCTTTTTCACATGAGAACATATTTCAAGATAGTTGATGTTATAGGCATACAAATTTGTTCTAATTACCCTATGGACAGCACTTTTTGGAATTAGTGCATATCAAACCATATAAGAGGGGTGTGTTCAAATACATTCCTTTATATAAACATCTATGTAGTTGTGGCTATTTGTGAATTTTCAGGCCTGCTGGTTCATGATATTCAAACCGTTATTAATAAGTGACATGAGATATTTATATTTGACTTATTTATGGTCATTAATGTTATATATATATATATATATATATATATATATATATATATACATACTGAAGTTATATACACTGAAGATATTACACACGCTTATACACTCTGAAGATATTATACACTCTTATGCACACTGAAGATGTCACTTCTTTTTCTCTCTCTCCTCTGCTATTTACACTGACATACCTCATCTTACCACACTCCCCTGCAATCCTCCCCTTACCCTCCACTAGGAACCTACATCTCTCCCAAGTTCTATCCAGCTCCTACCTTACTCTCCTATGCCCACACTCAGTACACTCTACCACACTACTTATTTTTCAAAACAAAATGACTCCCCTCACCAAAACAAATCCCAAAGTTAAAATCCAAATTTCTGTATCCTCTTCCCCCAAACTAACTTTTTTCTCTCTATCCTGACATCACTACTCCTTTCAGGTGATATACACCCCAACCCTGGTCCTAATAACCAACTCTCATCTTCCAACTCCTCCACTCCATCTACTATCACTACTACTTCCTCCCCCTACACCGCTATCACTCCATCTCTTATTACTACCTCCCCATCTATTTTCACTTCCCCACACAGAACCAAAAGACTAAATTTCATCTACATTAACATTCAGAGAATTTCCAACAAAGTGTCTAAACTCCACGCACTCATACAACACTATAACCCCCCCGCATCTTAACTCTCTCTGAAACCTGGCTAAAACCCTACATCCACAACTCAGAGATCTGCCCCCTGGTTTCAAGATCTACAGACTGGATAGATCTACCAAAAGGGGAGGTGGTGTCGCTATCCTCTATTCTGACTCTCTCAATATCTTACCTCTCACCATTACCCCTCCCTCCTTCCACCCTGCAGAGCTACTCATAGTAACCTGCCATCTCAACACCTACCAAAAACTAGCCATAGCCTCAATCTATATCCCACCAGGGAATAACATTACCATCCTTGAAGACATCTTACCTTGGTGTTTTCATCACATCCCCTTTGTAACTCTCATTCTTGGGGATGTAAATATAGACTGGAACTCAGTTAATTCTACTACACCTTCTCATACTCTCAATCTACATGGTTTTACTCAACTTGTCTCCTCTCCCACCCACCTTGGCAAAAAACACTCCAATTCTATCCTTGACTGGATTCTCGTAAATTCTCCAAACTGGTACCACCCAGCCAGGTACACTACCTGATTCCATCAGTGACCACCTGCCTATCCATATTACTAGATACTCACCCAACCTCACTAATACTCACCTCATAAAATACAACCGTAACCTAAGAAAATTCAATACCACCTCCTTCGACGAAATCCTCTCCAAAATTAACTGGTCCTGCCTATACTCTCTACCTTTAAATGACGTATTCAGCCAGACATTCCTAAACATACTCAACTCTCTCGCCCCCATCAGGAAAATAAAAGTCAAAGCTAAACATGCCCCCTGGCTATCCAAAGAAACCTTCCACCTTATGCATAAAAGAGATGCCACTTGGAAACAATATCAGAAAATCAAATCTCCTGCCCTCCTACAATCGTACAGGGAACTTAGAAACCTTACAAAAAGAATCAACCAGGACAAAAGAAACTTTCACTTCTCTGACCAATCTCTGCACACTTCGAACCCCCAGAAGTTCTGGACAACCATAAAAACTCTTCTCAAACCTGGTTCACCCACAACTCCCAAATCTTTTCCCAATCATTCACCCTCGGATACAGCCATCCATTTAAATCACTACTTCATTGATACCATTTCTAAACTAGTACCCAACACCATCAACAACCCCAATCCTACCTCTAATGCCACTTCCAGTTCTACTACTTCCACTACCAAGCCCACACCTTTTTCACATCACCAGTCTGACTCCACTAACCTCTCAGACCCCTTCATGCTCAAACCTGTCTCTATTAGTTATATTAAAACTCTCCTCAGTAAACTCAAACCTTGTTCTCCCACCCCTGATAACCCACCTCCCCAAATTCCTTAAACTTGCTGCTAACTCTATTGCCCTTCCTATCACCATTCTAATCAACCGCTCAATCCAAGAATCCACTGCTCCCTCTATTTGGAAGCAATAATACACTATCCCACTACCTAAAGGAGGTAACTCCACAGAGCCATCTAACTTCGGTCCCATTGCTATTTTTTCTCCCCTCTCTAAAATTCTTGAAAAGTGTATCTATTCTCAACTACTTTCTCATCTTACTCAAAACAATCTTTTAACCACCACCCAGCATGGGTTCAGACCCAAACACGGTACTAACACTGCACTCTTATCCTTCTCACATACAGTAGCTAGGCCAGAGACAATAATAAACTTGTGTCCTGCCTTTTCTTAGATCTCTCAAAGGCTTTTGATACAGTCTCTCACAACCTTCTATTTCATAAACTTTCTCAGCTGAACATTTCCATCCCCACTCTTAATTGGTTCTCAAGTTACCTGTCCAATCGCCTACAAGTAGTTAAATGGCTAAATTCCTTCTCTCCCTTTCTGGCAGTTCAGACTGGTGTTCCTCAAGGCTCAATTCTCGGTTACCTCATTTTCAATCTCTTCACCAATGACCTACACACTACCTGTAACCTCTCCTCTATCATTCAGTACACAGATGATTCAACTTTGATCTCCATTTCTGACTATCAACAACCTCCACCATTCCACCCAAACTTCATTTCATTCTGTTGAGAAGTGGCTCACCAACAATCAACTCATCCTGAACCCCTCTAAAACTAAGCTCTTATTATTCCTGCCAAAAACTCTAGCCTAACACAAATCCAGCTTTCTCTTATCCTCTCTAAATGGCACCATCATAA
This sequence comes from Protopterus annectens, assembly GCF_019279795.1. Classification (NCBI taxonomy): domain Eukaryota; kingdom Metazoa; phylum Chordata; order Ceratodontiformes; family Protopteridae; genus Protopterus; species Protopterus annectens. The sequence goes on from NC_056742.1 coordinate 364,177,535, forward strand.
GACCAGACTCGCACACTAAACTCCTGGGTGTCATCATAGATGACCAGCTCAAAGTAGACCTCCACATACTTCATTCCATAAAGAAAACACACCAAAAACTAGGCCTGCTTTACAGAAATAAATTCCTGGCCCCCAACTCAAAACTGCTGCTAGCCCAATCCTATCTCCTCCCTGCCCTCTTCTATGGCCCCCCTCTATTTTCTAATCTACAAAATAACCTGCTGGCAAAGCTTGACCAAACCTACAACAAAACTGCTAGATTTGTCACCAGCAGCTCCTATAAATCCCATCAGTGCACAGCACTCACAAAACTACATTGGCTTGAACTCCCACACCTTCTGGCCAAAAGTCAGCTAATCCAAGCTTTTACAATTCTTACTTCTAACTCTGACTGTCCATCTCTATCCAACCTGATCTCCTGGTACACCCATCCCCGTTCCCTGAGCAGCTTCGATAAACAGTTGCTTCAAGTCTATAGACCCAATAAGAACATAGGTAAATTACTCTATAAACACTCCATTCCCCTTATTGGGAACAATCTTCCACTCCAAATCAGAAGCCATACCTCCCTTTCTAACTTCAAACATGACCTGATACTGTATCTCCATAACAACCCTATATGTACCTGCAACCACCCTACTTAACCCCTCCCTCTCCCTATACCCACCTTACCACTACGTCTGATCTATAAGACCTTTCCTACTTCTATAACTTACTTTATCTATATGCTCTCCTTTCTACACCTTCCCTCTAGATCACTTCATCCCTCCTCTACTACTTTCTTCTTCAGTACCATATCTCTTCCTCTGATCGGAGGTCCCTTGTACATACACATTTATATTTTTTACTCCTGCACTAGTTTCTTCCTCAGATCTGAGGCCCCCCCTGCACATACACAATGTCTCCTTCTAGCCACTAATCTAATAATACCATATTATTTTCAAATTATTACCTATAACCTTAATTCCCTTACTGCATACCTCTTGGATTTATTATCGTTGTTTTTCCTTTTACACCCTTATTATTATATTTTAGCTATGTTTAATTCCATTGAGTACATTATTTTTTTTTAATCCACTGTATTCATGACATTGTTTTGCTCTGTATTATTGTAAACTTGTCTCTACTTGTATGTCTGTCTGAGGCTTTTCCCTTCGGGTCTCCACTGAAAAAGGGTAAATTCTTACCCAGCTGCACCAACCCAGTTAACAAATGCATAATAAAATAAATATTCCTTTTACAGGAAAAATGTCACTCAAGGTGTCTGAGTATGTACAGAGCACTGCCAGACACTTGAGGGGAAACTAATAAGTAGACCCAGAAAATTTAAGGATGAAGTATTTAGGCAGATATTCTGAAGTTAAAAAGAAATCAAGCAGTACTTACTGAAAAATAAAGAATTAACTTGTCAAGAATGATGAAAAGAGGTGAGTCGCACGAATGGCTACTGCCTGGCTACTGCTAACATTGGTTTCAGCACAGCTTCACTCTGTTGGGATACAATACTCCTTTGCTTCTTTTCTCACCAGAAGCAAAATGTTAGCACCAATCTCAAGAAGAGAAGCAGGCCACGGCCTGTTTGGTGAGCCACAGTCTTGTCCCAGATGATACAAGGGTCTGCAGGCTTGTAGCCTTTTTGTGGTAGATGCCTCCAACAGTAACCAGACCAATCAGGTATGTTAAGCACAGACACTCGCTCTCCAACCAGAAAGAGTCAGGAATCAATGCACTCTGCTCCTACTCTCACTAGGATCAGACTATAAGCACAGATTCCAAGCTGTCACCTATAAAGCAGTTATTAAGCTTTCTGGTGATCAGCAGTCCTCAGGAAATAATACACTATTCTATTGTACTTTTACTATGTTTAAAAAACTGGTAAATATAATGCTCAGGAACTATTGAACTATTAAATTGCTAGCAAAATAAATGCCATCTTCTCCTGCCTGCCACACCAATTATAGCCTGTATTATAGAATCCCTTATTTTATTTTTCTTAATTTTTATAACACATTGTGGTAACCAGCATATCCAGATGCACTATCCCCAGTTTAACATCCCATCACAAAGCACCACACATCCTGGTTATCCTATCAAGTACCACACCTCTTGGTCATCCTATTGCCAATCAAACTGTGACAGCTAACACATTCACAGTCAAACTCCTCACCACTATCTTGCAGTATACCCTTTACTAAATTCACACTTCCAGTTATTTGTTACCTTAAAAAAGGAAAGTTGTGTAAAACCTTACTATAACCATAGTTGTCCTTCTCTTTCATGTTGCAGTATTCTACATGTGGGTTTACCCTTCTTTCTTTCAGTTCGTCCAGACAAGAGTCAAAAGATTTTCAGTCCCTCTAGGTGCGTCGGATGTCTGACGTGGCAGCAGGAATGTGGGCCATCAAAATGTGACGTCTGCACACACCCGCCCTCAGAACCTAAAAAGCCCCAATCAGAGACAGTCCTATAAGGGCATAGCCTGTCCAGTGTCACCCAGGAGAGCAAGTGCAACCTGATAGAAGGGGAAGGAGGGAGGAAAGGAATACTGCAACATGGAAGTGAAGGACATCTATGGTTATGATAAGATTTTACACAACTTTCCTATATCCTTCTATTCCAATGTTGCAGTATTCTACATGTGGGTGAGTACCAAAGCTGACTGAAAATTGGGTGGTAGCCTAGAAGAGGTTTCTAGGAATCCATGCAGGATAGCCCTGGCAAACCCTGCCCTGGCTCTGGAGATATGGTCTAGCTTGTAGTGTTTGGTGAAGGTGTGCACAGAGGACTAGGTGGCTGCCTCAAGTATGTTGTTGGTATCTAGCCCTTTAAAGAAGGCTCCAGAAGAAGCCATTGCTCTGGTGGAGTGGGTTTGACATTGCTCTGCAAGTCTTCCCATGGTGAAAGTAACAGAAGGTAATGGCCTTGGAGATCTAGGCCGATACGGTCGGTTTTGTCACCACTTTCCCCAGAGCCCTGGGGTGGAAGGAGACAAACAATTGGTCTAATTTCCTAATGGGCTTGGTTTTATGTAGGTAAAACCTAAGTTGCCTGTGGACGTCTAGGGAATGAAATACTCTCTCACTATCCCCCTGCGGGTTGGGGAAAAAGGGAGGCAGGTGAATGGCCTGGTTCAAGGATAGGTTATTCACTAATTTGGGTGTGAATGATGGATTGGACTTCAGAGTCACCCTGTCCCGGTGGAAGACTAAGATGAGTTGTGTAGCCATAAGAGCTTGCATCTCTGAGACCCTTCTGGCTGAGGTCAGACCTACCAACAAAACAGTTTTCCATGTGCAGATTTTTATGGGAGCCTTGTCTGCTGGCTCAAAGGGGGCTAAAGTGAGTTTCACTAATACATACTTAAGGTCCTGTGGGGGGGGGGGGTTCCTGAGTAGTCTCAAGTGTAGTATCCCTTTGAGAAAAAGTTTAGCTGGAAGTCTGGATGCAAGGGGAGGGTCCATAGGTAAACAGGCAGAAATTGCAGACAAATGTGCTTTTAGAGATGAGTAAGCCAGCCCTGTCTGCATTAGTTCACACAGGTAAGACATGATTAGAGGAATGTCGCTTTCCAGCAGGGCCAACTGTCTTTTATGATACCAAACAGAAAAATGTTGCCACTTCGAAAGATAGGATTTTCTTGTGTTGGGTTTCCTGGCCTCTTGCAGGACATTTAGCATGTCCTCGTCGTACAGGTGTATGAAGGGGATCAGAATCCCATCAACCACAGGGTGAGCTGCAGGAATTACCACTGTGGGTGGATGAGTCCACTTGTGCTGTGTCAGCACGTCCACTGAGGGGGGGTAACTTGTGGTGATTGCCCTTGGACAAATGGAGGAGGGGGAACCAATGCTGTCTTGGCCAGTAGGGAGTCACCAGCAAGATTTTTGGAGAGTCGTCCTGAATTTTCAGCAGTACCACCTGAATCAAGGGGAAGGGGTGAATGCATACAGAAATTCAAATTCCAGGGCATTGAGAAGATATCAGTTGCTACAACCTTGGGGTCAGGTGTCCTGGTGCAGTAACCAGGGAGTTGCCTGTTTATGGAGGAGGCGAACAGTTCTATTTGAGGTATACCCCACCTGTGGACCAGATTCAGGAAAACATCTCTTTGAAGCATCCATTTGTGGTTGTTTGAGATGGTCCTGCTTAGGTGATCTGCCTGGGAGTTTTGCAAGGAGGGTATGTAGGCTGCCTGTAGGGTAATTCCCTGTGAGGTGGCCATATTCCACACCTGCAGAGCTAGTCTGCACAGGAGGTAAGATTTTGTCCCTCCCTGTTTGTTGAGATACCACAGGACTGTGGTGTTGTCCGTGAATATCTTGAAAGGGCCTTTCTCTAGATAGATTAGGAAGGCCTGTAGAGCGAGGAGGATTGCTCTAATTTCTCTGATGTTTATGTGTTCTAGTTTGTGTCTGTCATTCCACAAACCCTGCACTTTTCTTAGTCCTGTGGTTGCTCCCCATCCCAGATCTGAGGCACCCGTATGCATAGTCCAGGAGGGTGTGGGTGCTTGAAGAGGGAGGCCTGGGTTCTTGGTCACCTGATTCTCCCACCATCGCAATTCCTGCTTCAAGCAGGGAAGGAGAGGAACCCTGAACTCTAGGCGATGGGAGTGTTGATTCCACACTGACCGAAGATACCTCTGTTTCATAATCTGCAGTCTTGCTAAGGGCAACATGGGTATGGTGGCTGCCATGCAACTCAGAAATTGTCTTGCTGTCAATTCTGAAGCTTGAAGGGCTTCCAGTAGGTGGTGTGACAGGGACACCACCTTCTCTGGTGGTGGGAAGGCCTTCATATGGTCTGTCCGGATTCTGCAGCCCAGGAAGACAATGTTCTGTGCAGCCCAGGAAGACAATGTTCTGTGCGGGCTCCAAGTGAGATTTTGGTAAGTATACAAGGAAACCCAGAGACTGCAGGAGGAGCAGAAGGGTCTGGGTGTGAAGAAGCATCTTCTAATTGGGTGCCTGAATTAGAAGGTTGTCTAGGTAGGGGAATATTTGGATGCCCTTTGTCCTGCAGTAAGCGATGACTGGAGCCAGACATTTTGTGAATACCCTGGAAGTAGTGGAAAGCCCAAAGGGCAAGGCCCAAAACTGACAATGTGATGAGCCTGCCAGAAATCTGAGATATTTCCTGAAAAGTGGGCTTTACTGGTATGTGGAAGTAGGAATCCTTTATGTCTAGGGTTGCCGTAAATCCTTGGGGTAGGAGGAGGGGGAAGAGGGTAGGAAGAGTGAGCATCCTGACAGAAGGAACTTTAGGAAGTCTAGGATAGGTCTCCATGGTCCATCTTTTCTGGGTACCAGAAAAATTCTGGAATAGAATCCTTTCTTTTTAATTCTGTAGGTGCTTTTTCTATAGTGCCTTGTATTAGTAAGGTTTGCAGTACCTGTCTTAGGAGGGGTAGCTGACTGGTGGGAGGCTGAGGCATGCCCAGCCTTGTTGGGGGGGGGGGGTGATCCAGGTCATAAAGTAACCGTTCTGTATGATGAACAAAACCCATTTGTCTGAGGTAATGAGAGACCACGCAGGGAGACAGTGAGAGAGACGGGCAGACAGGGGGAGGGATGCAGGAAGAGTGGGAAGAGAGATTGGCAGGCAGTCAGACACTACCTGCCCTACCTGGAAAGAGAGGCCTTTGGCTGGAGGAAGGAGAAGCTCTAGCTGGAGGGGGCTGTCTTCTCGGGGGTTTCCTGGACCTAGGGGGAGCTGAAGGCCTAGAGGCTTTCCTGATGAATTGTATCTTGGCCAGGTAGTTCCTGTGGAACTTAGGGATGGGCGAGACTAGCAGGTGTTTCAGGTCCTGCAGTTCCTTGCCTTTTTGTTGCAGGGACTTAAAGAGGTCAGCCACTTCTCCACCAAACACGGCAGAGTGAGCCAAAGGAGCATTGATAAGTTTGGTCCTGAAGTCGTCAGGGAGGGGCTGAAGGCGCAGCCAAGAATATCTTCTTAATGCAGAAGCTGATGCAGCTGACCTGGCTGAGGCGTCCGCTGCATCATAGCTGCATCTTATGGAGTGTCTAGTCACCTGAGAGGTGAGAGCTAGTAGAGAGGTCAAGCAGGCTTTGGCTGCACAATTTGGGATGTGGGATGTCAGCTAATTTCTTAGTGGCCTTGTCCAGTAGTGCTAAGGAATACTTGGTCATGTGAATTTGGTATTTAGTGGCCCTGAATGACAAGGTGGCAGAAGTGCATATTTTCTTGCCTAACCTTTCCATTGTTTTACTGTCCTTGTCAGCTGGAAGAATGGTAGTGGTACAGAGCAGCTTGGATGCCCTTTCAGTAGGAATGGAGATAGTGGTTGGGTCAGCTGGAGGGCATTTAATCAGAACTTTCTCTGTCTCAGGGACTTTGTAGAGTCTATCTGCTCTCCGAGGGGCTGGAGACTGGGAGTCAGGGTTGATGGGAGCAGAGGTAAAGGCATCCAAGAAGGCCGGCTGGATGGGGGGAATAGCAGAAGGACTAGGGTAGTCCATCTCTATAAGGTCATAACACCTCTTTTGTGCTTCCCACTTAAAGTGGTCTTTCATCGTGATGACAGTCTTCCCAAAGGATAAATCTTCCACTGGGGAGTCAGACTCAATAGGGCCTTCTTCTGGAGATCCATATCCTGGGGGGGGGGAAGAGATCTGGGAGGAGTAGGACAGAGAATCCTCTGAGGAATAAGACACTTCCTCCTCCTCCAAATGTTCTACCCTCCTTTCAGGAATTAGAGGTCTAGGACTTAGGAGGGGAGGAGCAGTGGTAGGGGCCCCTGTAGTAGTACGCCTAAGGGCCATGAAGGCATTAAATAAACTCTGGCTGAAGGTCAGCCAATTGGGCATACTTTCATAACCAGGAGATAAATGTTTGCTTTTTTTTTTTTGTTTTTTCTTAAGAGGCCTAGCTGGCATCTGGCTGGGCGAAGGATTCAGGTCAGTCATAGGGATGGCGGCTGCAGAATCCGACGTACCCACAGAAAGTGCTGGTCCCCCCACCCAGAGTCTAAGGTAGACACCGGTAAAGCCTCTAAAGACATGCCGTCCGCTCGAGAGTGGGCGGCTTCCTCTGAAGTACCCACTTTATCTACACTGACGGAAGCCAAATCCTCGGTCAAACCGATGACTGCCACAGACTGAGGAACGGTCGGTAGAGGCGCAGCCAAAGAAGTCGGCCGCAAGGTCTTGGCCCTCTTTTCTGGTGGTTCAGACAGGGTGTTGGACGCGGCCTGCATCCCTAACACTATTTGTTTTAGTCGTTGGTTTTCTAGGTACAGTAAGGCCTGAAGACGGCAACGTAAGGTCTTAGGGACGAAAGACTGACAAATTAGTGCAGTTCTGGTGGTAATGTTCCCTACCTAAACAAAAGAGACACTAATCGTGGGTGCCTTTGTGGGGAATGTGCCGACCACACTTACACTTACCCTTTCTGGATGACATGAACAGACTATATGAAAAAAAACAGTAGGACTGAAAGAATCCCCAATGGGGTACTTAACTGAATTTATCTTGATCCACTGTCCGTGAGAAGCAGGAGCACCTGGTGTACGACTGGCGGCTTAAAGGTTCTGAGGGCTGGTGCATGTAGACGTCACACTGATGGCCCATGTTCCTGCTGCCATGTCAGACGTCCGACGCACCTAGAGAGACTGAAAATCTTCTGAATCCTGGCCGGACGAACTGGAAGGAAGAAGGGTAAACCCACATGTAGAATATTGCAATATTGGAATAGAAGGACATCATCAGTGTTACTTCATAATCCAGTGCTAATTTACTATCCAGTACAAATATCACCTCCACCTGCATCTGGGTAACTATCCTGCCTTACTGCTTCACACTGATTTCCTGTGTTGACATTGAATATATTCACCATACCTTTCACCTTCATCTGACTCTACTTTTATCAAAAGCTAGCACCAAATCTTCCAACATCTAAACTTCAGAATATCTACATCAATAGTCATTCCATTTCCTTTCTAAATGCATGCATCACTTCCTACCATCATCTACTAGCATACCATCCTCAAAATTCTTATTTCCCACACCCATCACCACCCCATCTCCAACCACCATTCACTTTACATTACATCTTGACCTTATAATTCCAAACCAATACATTACCTAAAAGTCAGGTAATCAAGCCTACAAATCCAATCACTGGTACACTTGCACTCATGCCCACGTTGGTGAAACCTAATGGTCCATTTTTCACTATCTCTATAATCCTTACCAAACTACAGTGTTCTGCGGCTATATATATATATATCCCAATCTGGGTCCCAACTTTAAGGAAAGCACCCTGTCCAGCACTAACAGTTCAAAAAGAAACAAACAAGCAATAAAATAAATCCAAACAAGTTCCAGAATACAATTTTGGGTATAAAGTTTATTAACATAAACAAAGTCCTTGTAATAAAGCCAAAGTCCACTCATGGGTAGCATATCACACCCCTAATATTCTTATACCCTCAGAAACCTGTGTAAAACCTTCTATTACTAAAGATGAGGACATTCTACTACTTGACTGCTGACATGGGTGGCAAGAGAAAATACATTTAACCAACCAGCCATTTATGCCAGTGGACTATACCTTTTTACCATATCCAATGTTTTGCTAAAAAAATCATAGTGTTCCTTGCGACAACAGTAAGAGTTTTAGTAGGCAATACAAAGTAATTGGCTAGGTATACAATGTACATTTATAAAGGCAGCACACAATAACGACATTTTACATTCATATTCCTAATACACAGGATAATAGAAAAATAACACCTAGCCTGTACACTCTTAGCTATGAACATCATTATGCAAAATACATTTGTGTATTTGAATACATTTTGGTCTATCTACTAGACTTCCTGACAACAGTGAAATTATACAACCGACATTCCACTTTTTGATTGTAAATAGATGTTATGTATGAATTTATTAAAGTACAACATGCTTTACCTTCCATTCTCTCAGGGAGAGGATGATCTGTTACAGGAGCAGACTTCTGCCTACTTTCCGAGTGACTCAAACTTGATGGCATCATTCCATAGGATGTATACTGCAGGAGAGAATCCAGCAACCAAAAGCAATCTGTTGGATGGGGTGTACACTTTGGTTAATGTAGGAAAATTATGAGTGACCAAATGCAAGACAAACATCATGAGCTCCCCTTCCCCTCACCACAAAAAGTCCAATGAACCTCCTCTATACAATTTACAGAATGCATCAGTTAACTGACTAGTATGTCGGATTCCATTCCATCAGCATCCCAAAACTGCAGAATGAAATTCTGCTTACAGCTGTGCTGAGAATCTTATTCAAATAAAACAGTGCAACTTAACAGTGAAAAAGTTACTTCTAGAAGACCATGCCTGGAAGATCAATTAGAATTTACTTTAAATTCAGTTTAAACCTTTTTTCTGAGATTCCACTAACTTGAACTCTCATGCTGACATTTCAAGAACTACATATCCTCACAAAAACAGTACATAATTTCACATTAATTTTAAAGACAAGCTGAATGAACCACCCATATACAGAAAGCGTCAAGGCTAAAGTAACTTGATTTTGCCTACACGCTAAAACACTAGGATGAAAAAGATAAGCACACGATGAAAGGAAAAAAATAAAGACTATGAGTGTGTGTCTGTGTGTGTGCATGCATGTGTGTGTGCGTGCATTGCCCTAGGGAAAATGCTGGGATGCACAGTTTCCTCAGTTCAAAGCCACAATTTGTGGATATATATCTAACAGCAAGTGCACGAGAGACAGAAAAAAGTCAACATCAGTGTTGTTAAATAACCTACATAGACAAAATGGTGTAAAGGGAGTCACTATAAATTTAGGTGAGAGAGAGCTGTACTGCCCATTCAAAATCTCAATGTCTGGCCCAGAAAAATCTGTGACACAATTAGCAGTGTCCCAAAATACCCTCTGTATCTTTAGGAAGAGCCATGAGGCACAAGAACATTGAGTATTGGAAAATCAAAAGAGTAGGACAACAGAATAGTGACAGATCTCCCAGATAAATGAGGAAACGCGCATGCATGTTGTTCACTGGGGACACTGGATAATCACCTCCATGGCTGTTTAGTGAAGGGTAATAATTGTGCAATAAGTAACTTAACAAAGGGGACATTCACACTAAGGACAAGACAGATTGGATGGAAAGAAGGTCCCAAACAATAACAATCAAACCCATTCTACTATTAATATAGAAATAGGGAAGATTAGAAACAAGCACAATATATATTATATCAAGAAGTACTATATTGTGTTCTTGTCAATAAGTTAAGAAGACACAACAGGAGCAAACATCAAACACTGCCAAGTAAAATTAAAAATCAAGTGCAAAGCTTTCTTTTTTAAGACGCGCTTCTTACCAACACATGAGTTTTACTACTGATACATTAGAAACAAAAGTTATGTGCTAACCATAATGATGCATTTGTGTTGTCCATTTTCTTCCTTCCTCAACCTATATGTCATGGATCCAACCTCGGATCTAACTTCGGGGACTTCTAAATACTTGGCGCCATAGCTCATGCTCCTCACTTTACCAATAATCCTCCTGTTCAGCTAGAATGACTTCACATCAAGTTAGCCCTCCATTTAGCCAACATCCCTGGCTATAGTACAAAAAAATGTAGAATCAAACATTATAACCAATAAAATCCAAGATGGACTGCATGAAAGAAAGAATTGGAAAAAAGGACTTAAGCTCATCAACAGTTGGGCAATATGACACAACCCAGGTTCAACTAGCAGACCAGGGAAGGGGTTAGCGGATGGAAGGTTCAGGATGGACAAAAAACAGACAACACAGATGCATCATGCTGAGTATGCAACTTTTGTATCTGATATTGTCTTTCTTGTCTGTTCCTCAACTGATAAGGCAGAGACCCCAGCTAAGAAACCCCTCAAAGGTCCTGAAGGATATTCCAGAGTACAGTGGAGCCAAACACGTCTCTGTTTCTAGAAAGTATGTCCAAGACCACGTGGCAACTCCATAAATGCCATCTACAGAAGCTCTAGACCAGAAAGCAGAGGATGTGGCCACAGAGGATGTGGCCACAGATCTAGTGGAATGAGCCTTAGGAAGTTTATGAAGAGTAAATCCATTTTCCGTACAGACAAAAGGAATGCAATCAGTGAACCATTTGGCTAAAGTCACCTCTGAAACTGATTTACCCAGTTTATCTTTTGAAAAGGAAACAAACAGCTATTTTGACTTCCTGAAAACTTTTGTTCTGTGGAGACAGAATCGAAGGTCTCTATGAATATCCAAAAGGTGCAGCATGTATTCTCGTTTCCTGGAAAGATTTGGAGAGAAAACAGGAGGACGATGGACTGACTTACAGGTGTTTCTGTATTCACCTTAAGCACAAAAGAAGGATTAGTATGGAGAGACACCCTGTCCCTGTGAACAGATATGGTGGATTAGAGGAAAAAGCCGGAGTTTTGATACCAGTCTGGTTGATGTGATCGGGACCAGACAAAGTTTCTGTTTTGGAAAGCCATGTTCACCCTGGCAGCTAGTTCAAAGGTTCATAGGTTTGGATTGATATTAAATCGGCGAAAACTCACTTCAATGAATGGCATGTCATTGGAAATGCCGCTCATCGAATTCTGCTCTTGTGGGGGCCTGTGCTCACCACACCCCCCATTAACTATATACACCAACTCCAAGACTGCACTACAGAGGGGAAAGGGCAAATTTTCCGATCTTCACTGTACTGCGAACTCAGTATGAATGGTCTGTCGAATGGCATGTTCAACATAAGTGCATCAAAAATGGCATTTGCTGAACAGAATTTTCGATGAACTAATAGGGAGAACCCCATAGGTTCATAGATGTTTACCAGGCTAATGACCACAAGAGCCTTTTTTAAGCCTAGCCCTGCATCCCATATCTCTAAAAAGTTCTGGTACTCTTGATAAGTGTAAGCAGAGGCTCGGAAGATGAAACATTTACAGAATGCTTGTGTGGGCATTGGAAACAGGTGTCAAGCTAGGGATGAATTTCCTGCTCCTCATCCAAATGCCCAAGCTGCACTTGAATTGGGTTAAGGAGGAAAGTACAGTTGTGTACACTTACCATAAATGTAGATGTTCGAGTGTATTCACTGTTGCAGTCATCACTTTTGGGGTATCTGCTTGCAGTAGCCCTCAGTCGGCCTGATTAACAAAGTCTTGGGTCCTGCGTCCATTGCTGTCCCTTTTTCCGTGACGTCAGGTTGCCAGGGGTATAAAACATGCAGCCAATGCCATTACATCAGTTTTTCTTGCCCCAGAAGTCAGGTGCTCCCTTAATGGGAAGCAATTAAATCTATAAATATACAAGGTTATACCTCCAACAAAAAAGCAAATACACCAAAAAGCTTTTGAAGACAGCAAAGGAAAGTAGAGGTATATCCAAAAAAAGAAGGGGGCTGGAGAGAAGGTAACCAGGACTGCAACGGTGAATACACTCGAACATCTACATTTATGGTAAGTGTACACCACTGTACTATGTTCTTCATGTTTCACTGTTGCAGTCATCACTTTTGGGTAGATTCCCAAAGCTAAGGATGGGAGGAGGAATTTAAATAGAATTAGGACCAGCTAAAAGGCCCTGCAAGATTGCAGTGGCAAAGCCAGCTCTGGATTTAGAGAAAATTGGCAGATGGTAATGCTTGGTAAAAGTATGTACAGAACTCCACGTAGCAGCTTATAGGATGTCCCTGGTAGCGAAGCCTCTGAGAAAGGCTGTAGAGGTAGATGCAGCCCTGGTAGAGTGGGGTCTGATCCCCTGTGGGATAGGATTTCTATTGTGTTTGTAGCACAAATGAATGCAATGGCCTAGCCATTTGGAAATAGTTTGCATTGAAATAGCCTTTCCCTCTGCCCCTGCAGCAAATGCCACCAGCAGTTGATCAGATTTCCTTTGAGGTTTAGTTCTGTCCAAGTAGAATCTAAGTTGTCTGTGCACGTCTAAGGAGTGCAGAATCCGTTCCTCTTTGTTCTGTGGAATAGGAAAGAAGGCTGGCAAATGTATGGACTGATTAAGGGCAACAGTGGATACCACCTTGGGCATGAAGGAGGGATTGGTCATGAGGGACATCCTGTCCGCATGAAAGATGATGAAAGACTCCACTGCCATAAGGGCCTGTAATTCAAATATCCTTCTTGCTGAAATGATTGCTAAAAGGAAGGCTGTTTTCCAAGAAAGGAATTTTAAGTCTGCAGTGGCAGCTGGCTCGAAAGGAGGAAGGGTGAGCTTTTCCAATACAAAGTTGAGGTCCCAGGCTGGAGTTGGAGCTCTGCTTGGTGGTCATACATTTTTGGCCCCTCTGAGGAACTGCTTAAGCAGTGGATGAGAGAAGAGGGGTGGTTCTGTGTTATAATGAGCTGAGATGGCTGAGGCGTGAATTTTGATGGAGGAGAAATACAGGCCCTTATGAAGCATCTCCGTTAAGTATTGTAAAATCTGAGGTAAATTGAGCACTGCTGTGCTCATCCCTTGAGATTGGTTCCAGGCACAGAATTTTTTCCATTTTTCAGCGTAAGACTTTCTGGTACTAGGCCTCCTTGCCTCTAAAATGATATCCATCACTGGTTTACTGAAGGATGGTAAAGGAGAAATTATGTAATTAGCCAAGCTGCTAGATTCAGTGTTTGAAGATGAGGGTGCAGAATTTGGTTCTTCTGCTGAGACAATAGAGTAGGAGCCGGAGGGAGGTGCCATGCGGCCCATAGTGAGACACTGCGCAAGAGGGGGTACACCAGTGTTGGCGTGGCCAGTCTGGTGCAATCAAAATTGTCCTTGGTTTGTCTGGTTTTATCTTTAGTAGTACTTTGGAGAGCAGAGGCAGAGGAGGAGAGCAGAGGCAGAGGAGGAAAGGCATAAATTGATAGTTTTTTCCAGCTGAAGGACAGAGCATCCACTTTCCAAGCTTGTTTGTGGGAAATCCTTGTGCAGAATTTCTCCAACTGATAGTTTTTTTTTTGGGGGGGGGGCAAACAGGTCTATATCTGGGCTCCCCCATTTGCTTATCAACATGTTGAAAATCCTTGGTTCCAGTTTCCACTCGTGTGGGTCCATGAGGTTTCTGCTTAGTTCGTCTGCCAGTGTATTTAGTTTTCCTGGCAGGAATTGAGCTTGTAAATTTCAGAGCTGTGTTCCACAATGCCATGGCTAGTCTGCAGAGGGGTTAAGAATGTGTACCCCCCCTGCTTGTTTATGTACAACATAACAGTGGTGTTGTCAGTCTTTATCATTAATTGCCCTAGAAGAATGTGGCCTTTGAAGGCTGTCAGAGCATTCTGTACAGCTAATATTTCTTTTTGACTGATATGCAGGTGCATCTGACTTGGGTTCCATTTGCCCTGAATGCACTTTCCTGCCAGGTGGGCCCCCCATGCATAGTCTGATGCATCTGTTGTTAAGGTTTGGGAGGCAGGGGGTAGTGTGAAAGGTAGTCCCCTGTTTTGCTGACAGACCTCTGCCCACCAAAGGAACTCTAGGAGTAGGCAAGGTATGATAGGAATCATTGCTTCTAGATCCTGTGAATGTTGACACCATAGGCTTTTGAGATACCATTGCAGTTCCTCATATGCAGCCTTGCATATGGAATTAGAAGAAAGCAGGAGGCCATGAACCCCAAGGCTTGCAGATTTGCCTTGCAGATAACTGTTTTTTTTGTGGCCACTTGTTTGAAGTAGGTTGCCAAATGAATCCGTTTCTCTGGCGTGAGGAAAGCCATCTGGGAAGTTGCATTCAAGCTTGCTCCCAGGAATATAATTTGTTGACAGGTTACCAGGTGTGATTTTTTTTTGTTTATGGTGTACCCCAGACAAATCAGTACCCTTTGAACAAAGGCCAGATGATTCAAAAGTATGCCCTGGCTTTCCCAGTGGAAATGCTCCCTTAGAACATATAAGGTTTCACCAAAAGAAAAATCCTCTGGAGAGGAAGCAGAGGGAATAGAGTACTCTCCATCAGAATCCTGTTAAGTAGATAAGGGCAAATCCAGATCATCAGAAGAATCAGAAAAATCAGAATCCTGGTCAGAAGATTCATAAACAACTTCAGTCCTACGTCTCTGAGAAGGAGGAGGCTGGCTTCCCCTGATTAGAGTTATAAGATCTTCAGCCATTCTTATCATTTGTTTTTTTTAGGCACAGAGGCCTGAGCATGCGGCCTAGGCGTCGGATTTTTAGGCATGGTTCAAGATTTAGGCCTAAAAGAAGAAGGAGGCGTCGGTTTAATATGCAAGTCCATAGGCCTGAATACACCCTCAGAAGCCGTTTCCTGCACAGCGGCTCCGGACCCATCCAAGGTAGAAACATCCTCAGGTTCCATAGTTGAAGCATCTCGAGGCAGACTGGACTCCGAATGGGTCTCAGCAGAGGCCTGCGAATTAGAAGTAGCGGGTGGGGCTGCGAAAGCGCCTCACTGAGTACCGGCAAAATGGCGACTGGCTTAGAAGTGTCGTCAGGAATTTTGGACCTTGGCGGCCTGTCTCTGTCTTTATCCTGGCATTTTTTCGGAATCCCTGTAGTCGGATGGCTAACCGAAGACATTTCTGGATAATTAAACCAAGAAACGAAATGCTAAGAGGCAAAAATATACCAACGACAGATAGTGCGCTGATTAAATAAAGCATAAAACTGACAGCATGGTATGTCGTGGTCAGGGCCTAGGCAAGGAATACAGAATGAATGAAAATCTTTATGAGGTATTTGCTTTCCACAAGTAATGCAATTATTAACTTTTACTGACATCAGTAAGGAGCAAGAAAAAGTTTCCCCAACGGGATACTTAGCTTTAGTTGAAGACTTCGGTTCCGAAACTTGAAAATGAAAATTTCAGGAGTTGGCCGACCAGCACTTGCGAACTGCTTCTGCTTTGGGCAAGAAAAACTGATGTAATGGCGTCAGCTGCATGTTTTATACCCCTGATGACCTGACGTCATGGAAGAAGGGACAGCAACCGACGCAGGACCCAAGACTTTGTTAATTACGCCGACTGAGGGCTACGGCAAGCAGATAACCCAAAAGTGATGACTGCAACAGTGAGAGACGAAGAACATCTCTATTTCACATGGATGGGGAGCTTGCTCCAGAAATGGGGTAGTCTCTGGGATACATACCTGTCTCTCGATCAGGTCCTATTTATATCACAGCCAAGGTTTAAGTCTTTAGAATGGGTAATTCTGGTACTGTTTGTTTTGTGGACAGGCAGGAAATACAGAGTGGGGTCTGACAATGCCCTGTATGCCAGGCATACATTTCCCCTCAACAGCCTGTAGAAGACAGAATACAGGGCTAGGGCCCTAGGGCCTTAAGGTGGTCTGCATAGGACATTTTACTTATGCCATGTATTCTTTTACTAAGGAACCTCTGTGGACATTCCACTTGTTGGATATGCCTTGTTAGGTACATAGCAAAGGGGATATTATACTCTCAAAGACAGGTCTGACGAATGCCAAATACAGTGGAACAATGACCTCCTTGGAACTAGATGCCACACCTTTGTTTATAAGTGGCTTAGCATAGAATCATCTCCTCACTACTGTAGACAAGTGATTGTCAAAGGCTAGATTACTGTCTGTGTGTCCCTAAGTCCCTGACTACTGGGTCAACTCTAAGGGGTGTGCTGTCAATAATTATAGTTACCAGGAGTGGATGTCTTCCCAAAGGACACTATTATGCACTTCTTGGCATTTAGTTTTAGTCCATGGCTCTGACACCATTTGTATGTCTGTGTCCGCCCTTCCTAGAGAACATCTGTGTTGCTGTACGATTCAATGACAGCTCCTGACTTGCAATCTGCAAAATTTAGTCAGCCAGAGACCACTGACATTGGCCTTGACTTCAGAGAAGTAAATGCCAAAAGGAGTGGGCCAAGAACTGCTTCCAGCGGGGCTCCACTTGTAACTGGCCTCATTGTAGGTGTGGACTCCTCACCTCTAACTTCCTGGGTCTTGTCTGTGAGCCAGTTAGCTACTCACCGGGTGACATACAGGTTTGTACCTAGCCTCTTGAGTATGTTAACAATGCCCAAGTGGGGTATTGTGTCAAATGCATTGGCTAGGTCAAAGTAAGCAGTGTGAACCATTTTGCCCTCATCCATTGCTTTTGGTGACCTTCTCAAAGAAGTCCACCAGGTTCAGTAAGAATGACCCACCCTTGCTGAAATCAAACTGGGTTGGGTCCAGTGTTTGGAGGTTTACTGTATCATTGATCATGCTCATGATAATTCTTTCCATGGCTTTGCATATAAGACTAGTGAGACCTATGGGTCTGTAGCTTCCAGGGTCTGTAGACTGCCCACCTTTGTGCAGAAGGATGACTGTTGCTTTTCTCCATTTATGAGAAACAACACCTGTTTGGAGTCTACAGCTGAATAACAATTCTAGAGGGCCTGATAGGTCATGCTTCATGCTATTCAGAAGGCATCCTGGGATATTGTCCAGGACCACTGATGCAGTGTTTTTGGCTTTACAAAGAGTATTAAGGACCTGTTCCTGAGTGATAGCAAGAAGAGTTATATTTGATGGTACTTCCTGAAGGAAGGTTGAGGCGGAAAGAGGAGAAACGTTGGAGCTGAATTTGTTGACCAGTAGCTTTGCTATATATTATGGGTTAGTACAAGTGGCTCCATTTAAAATGAGGTCTATACACAATTGTGTATTGCCTTTGAGGTTGCGGACACAGCTAAAGAATGCCTTGTGGGGCCAAGTCATGGCTTAAAGTGGTATAATTAAATCCCATGGCAGAATAGGATGCTTCATAAGGGGGTTGGAGTAAGAAGTAACCTTTGAGAAAGGCTCTGCATAATCTAGATGATGCCAGGGAGGAATTGTTACATCCTACATGAAACTCTTGAGATAGCTGCAAGCTGGACCTTTACAGTAGAACTACTACCACTGTTAAAAATGGAAGCAAGAAAATCTATGACAGCTACAATATGTGCCAAAAAAGGGTCCAAGTGCCTCTGAACAGCCCAAAGGGAGAATCTTTTCCATTTGGCCTTGTATACCTTCCTAGCAGAATCCTTCTGACAGGATATGAGGATGTGTTTAATGGGGGAGGAAAACCTGGGCTGTCTAGCTATCACTGGAAGTGGAGAAAAGATACAGTCAATTTGAGGGTCTGAATATCTGGGTGTGTCATTCCTGATGGATTAGAGAGGAGATCCTGGTTTGGATCCAACACCCAAGAGGGGTGCACAAAATGAGGCTACAGGAAGAGAAACCATACTTGTCGAGGCCAGAACACAGCAAGGAGGATTACTTTGCACTTCTGGCGAGATGTTTCTGCAGAAATGTGGGAATAAGATGGATAGGAGGAAATTAGTATAGGAGTCCAGGGGGACCAATCGTGATCAGAGAGTCTCTCGGTAACTCCCCCTCTAGGGGGTTCACAGCAAAGTACCTAGAAAATTTGTGGGGTGATCTGAAGAGGGCTGTGCATAAGAGATGCCCTTGCAAGCTGACAGATTTGGAGTGCTTTTGCAAGGAAGAGTGGGCAAATATTGCCAAGTCAAAATGTGCCATGCTGACAGACTCCTACCCAAGAAGGCTGAATGTGGTAATTAAACTAAAAGGTGCTTCAACAAAGTATTAGTTTAAGGGTGTGCACACTTCTGCAACCAGCTTATTGTACGTCTTTTATTTTTTATATCCCCCCCCCCCCCCCCCCAACAGATTTGTTTTTCAGTTACAGGTCACATTAAAGTTGGGAAAAGTTTTGAAAATAATTTATTGTGGTCTCATTTTTTTGTATCACAAAAACTTGTCATTTTAACAGGGGTGTGTACACTTTTTATATCCATTGTATGCGATCTTTCAGACTCTGATTACTTTTACCTATATAAAATGAACTACACTGGTCACGTCGCTAAATAAATTATTTTCTTACTATTACAATTACCATAAGCTTTCAGTTCTACATCTTTCCCACTTACAAGGTTAAAGAAAGCCTTTCTACTGTTGATATACGTGCAAAATCTGCAGCTGACAACATTTAAAAGTACCTCTTTTAGTTGGGTTGCTTATGAACCATAAATTAAGCTGCTCTTTATAGCACAGTAGGAGTTTCAGACTAGTATTCTTTTTATGTGAAAACATAGGCTGATCAGTAAAGTAATTTCTTAATTCTGGAATATCCTGAAGGATGTGCTAGTATTTATGTGCAACTCTTAACAGATGGCGTGTTCTTATTATAGGTCACAGTACATCTAGTATTATTTTTTGTAATATTAGCCCTTTGTTGGGAAGAGAATACAGGTTTAGCTACAGTGTTCCCTGTGTTCTAATACTCTCAACACATGGCCATAACCTCATTTTTATTATATCCTCTTACTATAAAGTCTTTGAAGGCTGACTCCATCTGCTCTACCATGCTGGAGTCTATTGTGTTTAGTTCTGCCTCCCTAAGGAACTGATTATTAATTACACTCTTGAATGTGTAATATGGATGCATACTACTTCGGTGTAATATATTGTTTTTCATAACAGGTTTCTTATATAGGCTTGTGTCAATAAATCCTTCCTGGTTTTTAATATAAATGGTTAAAGGGTCAAACAAAGGTATCTGCTCAAAGGAGCATAAAATCTGTTACTTGACATCTTTAGGTCAAGGTTGGATCTTTACACAAGTTCACATTCTGAGCAGTGAGCCAGAAGGCTACAAGCGGCTGCAGTGGGGGTAGTAGCTATGACATTGTAGCCACATTTTATGGCATGTTCATCTAAATTTAAGGACATCTGAAAAGACATAGAAGCATCTTCTTTAAGATCACTTCAGCTATAATTCTGTCATTTCCTCCATCTAAGAGTACAGTACAGTTGTGTAAGCAAACGTACAAACCAGTAGATGTTCAAACAGACCACTGTTGTAAGTAGCCTAAGCTACATGGGTTCTACCCCTTGAGACCAGCCAGCTTTTCAAAGCTTAAGGGCATCTTACATGTGCTCCAACTGTTAGAAGCACCAGCTTTTCAAAACTTAAGGGCATCTTCCATGTGCTCCAACTGTTAGAAGCTATAGAAAAACTCCACATAAAGACAGTTGGAGTGCAAATTACCTCAGAGCATTTTTTGCCTAAGAAGAGAGTGCAAGAGACCTGAAAGAACAATGCTATGAAACAATTCAACATCCACACTCTGGCAACAGAAAAGGAAATCAACCAAAATTACTACATGATAGAGCAAAATCCCAAAAAGGGAAGGCATCTCTGATCAGTATTAGCAAAAAACTATGGGCACTCATAAAATCGTCTAAGGCCAGCTTCGAGAGAAAAATTGCACAGGACACTAAGGATAATTACAAGGCTTTCTTTAGTTATGTTAGGAACCTGGGTGGGAATTCCCAGATATGCTCAGAATTAGTCCAAAATGACAGAAAATACATCAAACCCACAAACACTGCCAACATCCTAGCTGACAGGTTCAGCGCAAACTCCCCCCCCACCACCAAAAGGGCAAATATCTATCCCAGCAGAGTGCTGCCCCCCAGACATCTCAGATGCTCAGGTAAGAGTCACCCTCTCAAAAGCAAAAAACACAGCATCAATGGGACCAGACGGTGTCCCGGGCTGCGTCCTACATGAACTCCAAGAAAAGCTAAACCCAAACATAAAACTACTGTTCAGTCTCAGCCTTACTACAGGATATGTACCCAAAGAGTGGCATACAGCAATAGTGGCCCCTCTCCACAAAGGTGGTGCCTCAATGGATCCAGGAAACTATCGTCCCATAAGCCTGACTAGCTTGGTCTGCAAAGCTATGGAAAGGATCATCATGAACCTCATAAATAAAGATACTGGGGACCTACAGACACTGGATCCTACCCAGTTCGGCTTTGTTAAGGGCAGATCCTGCCTCTTAAACCTGGTTGATTTCTTTGAAACAGTCACCAAGGCCATTGACGAAGGGAAGGTGGTCCATACAGCCTACCTGGACCTCGCAAAAGCCTTCGATACAATACCCCACTCGGGCATTATAGATAAGCTCACCAGCTTAAATATAAACCCCTATGTCACTAGATGGGTTGCAAACTGGCTCGAGGACAGAACCCACATGGTTAGAATTGCTGGAGCCATGTCAGACTCCAAACCAGTTGCAAGTGGAATCCCACAAGGCTCAGTCCTGGGACCTCTCTTGTTCGGTATATATTTCTTGGAGGTACAGGCCAATACGGAAGGACTGTGGCTGACCAAGTTCGCAGATGACTGCAAACTGGGCGCCATAATCGACTCTCCAGCTGACACAGGCATCCTCCAAAAGGGCCTCATAGAAACAGTCAACTGGTGCCAGAGCCATGGCCTCAAGCTAAACGCCAAAAAGTGTATAGTCATCCACTTTGGCAAAAACAAAGTGCCCACAAATTACCACATAGGTGGTAATCCATTAAGTACAGAAAAAGTAATTAGGGACCTGGGGACCCAAGTTGATAGCAATCTCTCATTTGACAACCACGTGGCCAAAGTGGTTAGAAAAACATTTTATATAGCCCACCTAATCATGAAGGGATTCACATCTAGATTAGGGGAGGTCATCGTGCCTCTTTACTCATCCCTCATCAGGCCCATAATTGAGTACAATGCCCCTTTTGGTATGTACCTTACCAGACACCTGCAGCAACTGGAAAGACCCCAAAAGTACCTCACCAAGAGGATCAAAGGGCTCAAACAGATGCCATATGCTGCCCGGTTAAAGAAACTCCAGCTCTACTCAGTGGCATACCGCCTGCTCAGTGGCGATCTGTGCCTGACGTATAAAGCCATGTCCAACCCGGAATTAATGGACATGCTGCACCTCAGAAAATCCAAATCCCATCGAGCTACGCGCTCGAGAGACTTGAACCTTAGCACTGAAATAAATAGGACATGCTGGAGGGACAGATTCATAACCCAGAGGCTCCCTTCACTCTGGAATAAAATCCCAGTCCAGGTTAGGCAGAGTCCCTCATTGACTCTCTTCAAGAGGAATCTTGATGAGTAGATGGGAGATTGTAGGTTTACCCCGGGTATCACTTCTGTGTCACTGTTAGACAGAGGCACAGTATACTAACCTCGAAAAAGGGCATAGCAAAATTAATTTAAAATCGGTGGCGAAAGCCAAACACACTCTGGCTAGGCTTATAAATGCCCTAGGGCAGATAGCCTAGTATGAACCTATAAGGGGGGATGGAAGGAGGGCAGACAAATGCACCCATGCTCTATTAGAACATCTACTGTTACAGTAAGCGTACTTGCAAAAACTACAGTTGTGTACACTTACCATAAAGGTAGATGTTCGAGTGTATTCACTGTTGCAGTCATCACATTTAGGGTTACCCCTGCCAGGGTAGCCCTCGGCTGGCCCAAATACCACAGGCTTAGAAATTATGTGGCAGTTGCTGTTGCTTGAGGACTGAGGTCATGTCGTCAGTAGTACAAAGTAAGTCAGTTGACGCCATTACATCAGTTTTTCTTGCCCTAACCTGTCAGGAGCCCCAAAGTAGGAGGCCAGGCTCTGGTGGAAGAACCCCACCAGTGGAAAATAAATACCACTATGTCCCTTGTAAGGAAAGAAAGAGAATAAAGGGGGATGGAGGGAGGAAACCAGGACTGCAACAGTGAATACACTTGAACATCTACATTTACTTAAGTGTACACAACTGTACTATGTTCTTCATGTTTCACTGTTGCAGTCATCACATTTGGGTAGATTCCCAAAGCTAAGGAAATGGGTGGAGGCAGTCAAAGAAAAGTACAATTGTGTACACTTACCATAAATGTAGATGTTCGAGTGTATTCACTGTTGTAGTCATTACATTTGGGTAATCTGCTGGCAGGTTGCCCTCAGTCGGCCTATATATCAAAGTCTTGGGTCCTGCGTCGGTTTCTTTCTCCTCTTCCATGACGTCAGGTCATCAGGGGTATAAAACATGCAGCCAATGCCATTTTATTCAGTTTTTCTTGCCCCAGATGTCAGATGCCCCCCAAATGGGGAGCAAAAAAAATAAATATTTATATATATATATATATATATATATATATATATATATATATATAAACAAACAGCAAAATATATGAAAATGCAATTTTAGCAACATAAACTTTACCTTCATCTAAAAGCAAATACACCACAAAGGCTTTAGAAAATAGTGAAGGAAAGAGAATCTCTAGAAAAAAGGGGGATGGTGGGTGGGTAACCCGGACTGCAACAGTGAATACACCCGAACATCTACATTTATGGTAAGTGTACACAACTGTACTATGTTCTTCGTGTTTCACTGTTGCCGTCATTACATTTGGGTAGAATCCCAAAGCTATGGATGGAAGGATGGAACTAGA
Organism: Protopterus annectens; assembly: GCF_019279795.1. NCBI lineage: Eukaryota > Metazoa > Chordata > Ceratodontiformes > Protopteridae > Protopterus > Protopterus annectens. The sequence goes on from NC_056742.1 coordinate 364,200,835, forward strand.
TAGCATTAGGAGCGGCTATAAGGCCCTGCAGAACTGCAGTGGCAAAGCCTGCCCTGGACTTACAGAAGAGAGGCAAATGATAATGCTTTGTATAAGTATGAACAGAGCTCCAAGTAGCAGTTTCTAGAATGTCTTTGGTTGGAACTCCTCTGAGAAAGGCTGCTGAGGTAGAGGCAGCCCTGGTGAAATGTAACCTGATTTCCTTGGGCACCGGTTTACCATGATGCAAGTAGCAGAAATGAATGCAGTGGCTTATCCACTTAGAAATAGTCTGCTTTGATATAGCCTTCCCCTCTGATCCTGCAGCAAATGCCACCAGTAGTAGTTCAGACTTTCTTAGAGATTTGGTCCTGTTTAAGTAGAATCTTAGTTGTCTGTGTACGTCCAATGAATGCAGAATCCGCTCCCCCTTGTTCTGCGGATTTGGGTAAAATGTTGGCAGGTGAATAGTTTGGTTAAGAGACACACTGCATACCACCTTAGGCATAAAGGAAGGATTGGTGCTGAGGGACACCCTATTCGGGTAAAATGTAATAAAAGGCTCCACAGCCATGAGGGCCTGTAGTTCTGAAACCCTTCTTGCTGAAGTGATTGCCAAAAGGAAAGCTGTATCCCAAGATAAAAACTTTATATCCGCAGTAGTTGCTGGTTCAAAAGGAGGCAGGGTGAGTTTTTCCAGCACAAAATTGAGGTCCCATGCTGGAGTTCGTGATCTTCTGGGAGGCCTTAAATTTTTGGCCCCTCTAAGATACTGTTTTAGTAGAGGATGAGAAAAGATGGGAGGCTCCGTGTTGTAATGAGCCGAGATGGCAGAGGCATGGATTTTTATTGAAGAAAAAGATAGGCCCTTGTCAAGCATCTTAGTCAAGTATTGTAAAATCTGAGGAATATTTGGCTTTGCTGTGTCCGTTCCTTGTGCTTGGTTCCAAGCACAGAATCTCTTCCATTTATCAGCATAAGATTTTCTAGTACTAGGCTTTCTGGCTTCCAAAAATGACATCCATCATAGATTTACTGAGAGGAGTTGTTTGAATAATTACATGATCAGCCATGCTGCCAGGTTCAGAGTTTGGAGCTGAGTGTGCAGAATTTGATTGCTCTGCTGAGACAGTAGATGAGGTACTGGAGGCAAGTACCAAGGAAGGAGTTGAGACATATTCCTTAGAATTGGGTACCAGTGCTGGCGTGGCCAGTCCGGGGCAATTAGGATCATTTTTGGTTTTTCCTGTCTGACCTTTAGTAAGACCTTGGGGAGAAGAGGCAGAGGGGGAAAGGCGTAGACTGATAGGTTTTTCCAACTAAAGGATAGGGCATCTACTTTCCATGCTTGTCTGTTATAAGTCCTTGTGCAGAATTTGCCCAGTTGATAATTTTGGGGAGAGGCAAATAGATCTATGTCTGGGCTCCCCCATTTCTGTGTTATCATGCTGAAGACTTGTGGATCCAGTTTCCACACGTGAGGTTCCATAAGATTTCTGCTTAGGTCGTCTGCCAGAGTATTTTGTTTTCCTGGCAGGAATTGAGCTTGAAGATGTACTTGGTAAGTCAAGGCTGTGTCCCACAAAGCCATGGCTAGTCTGCAAAGGGGGTAAGAATGTGTACCCCCTGCTTGTTTATGTACCACATAACCGTGGTGTTGTCAGTCTTTATCAGTAGTTGTCCTGGATGAATTAAGTCCTTGAAGGCTGTCAGGGCATTCTGAACAGATAACATCTCTTTCTGATTGATATGCAGATGAATTTGTTTTGGGCTCCATATGCCCTGAATTCATCTCCCCGCCAGATGGGCCCTTCCAAGTATAGTCTGATGCGTCTGTAGTTAGGGTTTAGGTGGCAGAGGGTAGAGTGAAAGACCGTCCCTTGTTCTGGTGACATGTCTCTGCCCACCAAAAAAACTCCTGTTGTAGGCAGGGAATGAGTGGAATCATTGTTTCCAGACTGTGACAATGCTGACTCCATAAACGTTTTAGGTACCATTGTAGTTTCCTCATATGCAGTCTTGCATATGAAATTAGTAGAATGCAGGATGCCATGAACCCCAAAGTCTGCAGAATTTGTCTTGCAGATAACTGGGTTTTTGTTGCCATCTGTTTGAAGTATACAGTCAGTTGCCTTTGTTTGTCTGGCGTAAGGTAAGACATCTGGGCAGTTGTATTCAAGCTTGCACCCAGGAATGTAATTTTCTGAGAGGGTACCAGTTGTGATTTCTTTTCGTTTATTGTGTACCCTAGGCATGTTAGAAGCCTTTTTACAAATGCCAGATGCTGAAGAAGAATGTCCTTGTTTTCTGCTTGAATGAGACAGTTGTCCAAATAAGGATAGATTTGTATGCTTCTTTGTCTGCAAAATACAATTACTGGTGCCAGGCACTTTGTAAAGACCCTGGGTGCAGTAGATAAGCCAAAGGGCAGTGCAGAGAATTGGTAATGCATAAAACCTGCCTTGAAGTGGAGGTATCTTCTGCATGATTCCCTTATTGGGATATGCAGGTATGCCTCTTTTAAGTCTAGAGTCACTAACCAAGCGTTCTTGCCCATCATGGGCAGTAGCTGTTGTAAAGTCAGCATTTTGAATTTTGGGATGTCCAAGAACGTGTTCAAGATCGAGAAAGTCCAGTATTGGATGCCAGGCATCGTCTTTTTCTGGGTACCAGGAACAGTCTTGAATAAAACCCTTGTCCTTTTTCCTGTTCTGGTACTGGTTGAATAGCCCCCATATCAATGAGGGATGTAACTTGTTTCTCAGCCTCTGCCCATTGATTTTGTGGCAGATCTGGCCAACCGTTTGGAATTGGCAAAGTATGGAAATGAAATCTGTACCCCTGGGATACTATGCTTAACAAAACATGCTGGAGGGATAGGTTCCTGACCCAGAGACTCCCCAGACTCTGGAATAGATTGCCCATACATGTCAAGCAGAGTGCCTCTTTGGCCCTCTTCATAAGGAACCTTGACGATTGGATGGGAGAAAGGAAATTCACCCCGCAGATCATGTCTGTTGCCCTGCTAGACAGGGGTCCAGGGAAGTAAAGAGTGTGGGAAGAAATAGCCAGGGAATTGTTATGGCTAGGCTTGTATAGGCCCTAGGGCTGATAGCCTAGTACCAACCTATGAACTTGTCCTGGGTAATTAACTGCCAATTTTGCGCATGAAGTGCTAATTTTCCCCCCAAGGGGGCTGCCAAAAGATAAGTGCTTGGTGATGGTAGAGGGAAGTCATTCAGACTACTTACTGTAGGGTTGTGCTTTGTTTCCTCTAGATTTGGAGGTAGAGGCACCCCATTGCTTTGACCTGTAAGAACCCTGTGATTGGTATCTAGAGCCTTTTGAGCGCCTGGATTTGCCTTGTGAGGCTCTGTTGGACACAGGAAAGGACCAATTTTTAGTAGGCCAGTGCCTACTGAATCTGGGTGGCTGCACTTGTAAGAAATCTTTTACAGTTTGCATAGATTTAGCTTTGTCTTCCATTTTCTTTAAAACCTCTTCTCCCTTATTACCAAACAGAGTACCATGCTGTAAAGGTGTATCCAACAATTTAGCTTTAGCTTTAACATGATCAGCAGATTTTGCTCCTTGAGCCAGGCATGCCTTCTAATCACAGATCCAGTAACTGCAGCCCTGCAAGAGGCCTCCAAGGAATCAAAACCACACTGCAAAGTATGCTTTCCAACCTGTTCTGCTGCATGCAATAATTCCTGCAATTCTTTATTTTCCACACAATCAAAAATCAGCATAATTTCTGTTTCAATAAGCCCATAACTTGCTGTTGATATTTAAGCATATGAAACTGGCAGTTTAAGGCCCTAATTGCCAATGTTGCAGACGTATTGTTTTTGTTTTTGAAGCTGGCGTCGTTTTTTTTATAGAAATGTTGAGGCCTGAAAACACCCTCAGAAGCTGGTGCCTGCTCAGCGGCTCCAGACCCATCCGAGGGAGAGACATCCACGGGTTCAATACTCTGAGAATCTCGCGGCATACCGGACTCTGCATGGGTCTCGGTAGAGGCCTGCGACTCAAAAGTAGCAGGTATCAGGGGCTGGGAAAGCGCCTCACTGAGTACCGGCGGAACGGCTTAGGAGAAGCTTCGTCATTGGTTTTAGACCTCGACGGTCTGTCTCTGTCTTTTTCCTTGCGTTTTTTGTGAACTCCGTTAGTCGGATTGCTATCCGATGACATTTCAGGATAATTAAATCTGGATCCAAAATATTTTGAAGCAAAAATATACCAACGCTTAATAGTGCATTGGTTAAATCTAGCAGAAAACCGACAGCAAGGCACGTTATGATCTGGGTCTAGGCAATGAATACAGTACAAATGAAAATCCTTATGAGGTATTTGCTTCCCACAAGTAATGTAATTATTAACTTTTACTGACATCGGTAAGGAGCAAGAAAAAGTTTCCCCAACAGGGTACTTAGCATTAAATGAAGACTTCGGTTCTGAAACTCGAATGCGAAAATTTCAGGAGTCGGACGACCTGCACTTGCGAACTGCTTCTGCTTCAGGCACCGCGCGGCAAGACAGAATAAAATGGCGTCGGCTGCTTGTTTTATACCCCTGACGTTATGGAAGAGGAGACAGCAACCGAAGCAGGACCCAAGACTTTGGAATTCAGGCCGACTGAGGGCAACCTGCCAGCAGATTACCCAAATGTAATGACTGCAACAGTGAAACACGAAGAACATCTTTCTTAGTCTTCTCTTAGACTGAGGGAAGTCCTGGGATTCCCAGTGGAAATGTTCCCTGTGGGTGTGAAGGGTTTCCCCAAAGGAAAGATCTTCTGGTGGGGAGGTAGAAGGAATGGATTCCTCTGCATCTGAATCCTCATAAGCAGTCAGAGGTTGTTGTTCCTCTCCAAAATCCGAATAATCAGACTCCTTAGAATCCTGTTCTGTCAGTATTTCAGGAGAAACTTTTCCTTTTAGAAGTTGTGACCTCTGATAAAGGTGATGAGCTCCTCTGCCATTTTAAGCATTTGGGAATGGGGTGGTGGAGCAGGAGTAAAACAGTGGCTAGAGGTAGATTTCCTAAGAGTGGCCTTGCTTCTAGGCCTAAGAGTATCCATCGGTCTGAGAGAGGATGTCAGTTTTTGTCTAGATTCGTAGTGTGAAAAACCTCCTTGGAAGCCAGTGTCTGCGTCCAGGTCCAGACCCAGCCGAAGCAGAGACACCAAAGGCTCGGAAGATGAAGAAGATTTCTATGGCATACCGGACTCCGAAAGGGTCTCGGGTAGAGGCCTGCAAAGGTATCGGATCGGGCATCACGGGCTGCAAAGGCACCTCACTGAAATCTGGAGAACTGACAACCTACTTAGCAGTACAGTCGTCAGAAGGCTTAGCCTTGTGTGGTCTGTCTCTATCTTTATCCTTAGGTATTTTCAGAACGTCTACAGATTGTTGGCTGACTGACGCCATTTACGGAATGCGAAGACTTAAGATGAAAATACCTGGCTACAATAAGAGCTCTATGACAAATGGTTCTCGCGTTAGAGAAGGCACAGAACCGGCAACGGGGGACGTCGTGGCCTGGGCCTAAACAAGTGAAGCAGTATGAATGGAAGTCTTAGTGTGGGACTTGCTTTCTACAGGCGAGACGATTAACTTTTTCGGACATCGGTTAGTGCAAGAAAAAAGGATCCCCAACAGGGTACTTAGCATTAGAAGTTTTCAGCTGTAATTCAATCTCTGGTAGTGACCAACCGGCACACTTGCTAACTGCTTCTATTACAGGCTCCACGGCTCGAACACTGATGTAATGGTGTCGGCTACCTCACTTTACAGCACTGACGACCTGACGTCAGTCAGCAAGTGACAGCAGCCGACGCAGAAAACACTGACTCTGGTATTCGGGCCGGCCGAGGGCTACCACAGCAAGGATAACCCCACAGGTTATGACTGCAACAGTGAAACATGAAGAACATGTGGAAAAAGGCCCCCTTGGTTATAGGGTCCTGCCTACAGGACAGAGAGACAGAGAGAAATTAATTGCATCCAATGCAGAGGGGAAGGGGAAGAAGGTGGGAAGGAATACTGCAACAGTGATCTGTAGGGCATCTATTACTATGGCAAGTTCTTACGCAACTGTACTATGTCCTGACTGAGATCACTGTTGCACTATTCCAAATAAATGAGCGATTCCCAGAGATGAAGGAAACATAATGGAAGTTGCCTAGTTGATAGAGGAACTGTCCAAAAAGGTCAGAGAGGACTGACCTAACAAAACCAGCTCTGGAACCTGAAAAAACATCACTTCAGTAGCATTTAGTGAACGTGTGTACAGATGACCAGGTGTAGCAGTGTCTGGTATAGCCCTGGCAACAACCACCCTGCAGAAAGCCACAAGGATGCAAGCAGTGTGTGCTTGAGGGCATGAAGGCAAGGATTTGCCAAGTACAGAATATCAAAAAGGAGATGGACTTAAGAGATCCAGCTTGCAGTGGTTTGTTTAGATACTGGCTGGCCTAGTTTAGAGTGCATGAATGAAACAAACAGTTGGTCTGACTTATGAACAGATTTGGTCTAGACTAAATAAAACCTCAGCTGTCTGTGAATGTTTATAGAGTGTAAGAGTCTTTCCCCCATTCTGTAGGTAGGGAAGGAAAGTAGAGAGGTTGGTGGACTGGTAGAGAAGACATCCCATTCACTACTTTTAGCATGAAGGAGGGATTAGCGCTCAGGGTCACCATTTCCTTGTAACATATAAGAAAAGGTGGGAATGGACATGAGTGCCTATACCTCTGAGACTCTACAAGCAGAAATGAGAGCCAAAAGCAAAACAGTTTTCCAGGAGCAGAATTTGAGATTTGCTTAGACGGCTGGTTCAAAGGGAGGCAGAATAAGCTTTTCCAGTTCAAAGAAGAGGTCCCCACGGAGGGGGCATAAGCTTCCTTGGTAGTCTAAGATGCAGAACCCCTTTAAGGAATTGCTTGAACTTAGGTCTGCACATAAAAGGTGAACTACGGGTCAAATAGGCAGAGATGGCTGCCAGGTAGGCTTTGATGGAGGAGCAATCCAGACATGTATCCATGGGCGCATACAAATATTTAAGGATAGCAGGTACTTCTGATTTTGTGGGATCACAGTTATTTCTATGGCACCAGAAAGAAAATGTCTTCCATTTGGCTATGTAGGATTTTCGAGAGGTGGGTCTCCTTGCTTCTTAGAGAACCCCAATTATTGGTGCCTGAAAGGGATTAGAAACCTATTTATTTATTTTACATTTGTTAACTTGGAAAGTCCGACTAGGTCCTTTTTCAGCAGAGGCCAGGGGAGAAAAGCTCCCTTTTACAAAATAGAAATGGAGTAACAATACAATTAGGTGTACAAATACAAAAATACAGTACAGTTAAAAACATAAGCCTATCATCTAAGGCTTGGGTTTAAGGAGGATAGGTTTTGTCTGCAGCAGTGATCCCTTCTGCTGTGTGATGAGATCTGCTCGTATGGTAGTTTGTGGTGGCTGCCACTGGCTAGATGAAAGAGAAGGAAAAAAATGCTACCTTGGCCAAAAGGCTGGTCACTAATTTTTTTTTTTTTGAGGTTTAAAAGAACCCTTGAGATTGGAGGAAGTGGGAGAAAGACATAGAGAAACTTCCCTATCCAATGAAAAGAGAAAGCATCTGTCCTCCAGTCTGAGGCGCAAGGGATTCTGGTACAAAAGAGAGGGAGTTGTTTGTTGCTGTCAGAGGAAAGAGGAAATAAATATCTATATGAGTTGTCACCCAATGGTGAAGGATGTCCAGAAAGACTTGTCTGTTCAGGATCCATTTGTGAAGGTCCTCCAAGGACCTGCTTATATGAAGTCTGCCAGAACATCGACCTGTGATGGGATGTAGATGGTAAGTAAAGACATGTTTTTCAGGGTGGTCAGTTCCCCAGGTCCTCTACGCTAGTCTGTACAGCTGGTATGATCTGGTGCCTCCTTGCTTATGTATGTAACACATGATCATAGTTGTTCTCTGCGAATACTTGGAGAGGGCCTGGTTTCCAGATACGTGAGATGAGGGCCTTCATCTATTTCAGGCTGATGTGTTCCTTTTGGAGTCGGGGATGCTGTCTCCCCAGGACTCTGTTGGTGCCTGTCCACACCACCACCCCAGACCTTGTCCAAACCATCTGTGCAGATATCCAGAGTTGGGGTTGCTAGATTGAAGGGGCATCCTGGGTTGAGACTCACCTGGTCTACCCACCAAGAGAGATCCTTCACAAGACAAAATATGAGGGGAAATCACTGTCGGCTAGAGGGTGTGTGTGTTGGGATCAAACTATTTTCAGGTACCACTGAATCTTCTTCATATGTAACCTGGCTAGAGGGAAGCACTGGGATGGTTGTCACCATGAAAACCACTGAAACTTCCTCATATGTAACCTGGCTAGAGGGAGCAATGGGATGGTTGTCACCATGAAAACCAGAAATCTTAGGAGTTCCCTGGCAGAGCATAAGTTGAGGGAGGAAAGGTAATGAAAGTAAGCTGTAAGGTTCTGCACCTTTTCCTGACGCAAGTAGGTGTCCAATCTGCATCTCAGAAATACTAGGCTCCGAGTAGGCTGAAGGGAGGACTTTGTTATAGCAGACACTGAACACCAACTGCAAGAGAAGGCTGAGAATGAACTGGAGATGTTGCAGCAGAATCTGAGGTGAGGCAGCCTGGATTAGCAGATTGCCAATTAGGGAAATACCTGAATTCCCTGAGTTTGGTGGAAGGCTATCACTGGTGCTAGGTAGTTTGTGAATACTCTTGCAGCTATGGAAAGCCCAAAAGACAAAGCAGTAAACTTAAAGTGAGATAAGCCAGTACAAAACCTGAGGAATCTCCTGCATGATGGGTAAATGGGAATAAGAAGATGGGTATCTATTAGATCCAGAGAGATGAGGTATGCCTGTGGAAGTATGAAAGGCAGCAGTGTGTGCATGGAGAGCATTCTGAAGGTTGGGACTTTTACAAAGTGTTTAGCAGAGAGAGAGAGATCCAGTACGGGTCTCCACTGACTTTCTTTGTTTGGAACTAGAGAGTCTGGAGTAGGAACCCCTTCCTACAAATTCTGTGGGCACTGGTTATAATGCCTTGGACCTGTAATCCCTTAAGTATGGGAGGTAGAAGATAAAGCTGATTGTGTAGAGGGGGGTATACTGTTCAGTGGAAGAAGTTCTTTCTGAGACAAAACATAACCAGTTTTTATGATAGAAAGCACCCAGTGGTCTGTGGTGATCTTTTTGAGCTCTAGAGGTTGACTAGTTGGTATTTTGAGGAAGGGCAGGACAGGATTGAAGGGTGTGAGGAGTGAAATTTGAAGATAATCACAAATATTCATCTCTAGAGGGAGGCCGCCCAGATGTGGGATCCCTCTGTGTTTTCCCCAGAAATCTCTTTCCTGGCTGCCTTATTGTACTTCTGAATAGGTCTGGAGTCCTTTCTAACAAAAGAGGTGGGCTTGGCTGGGCAATTCCCCTATTATCTAGGCACTGAGGTTAGCAGAATCTGGCTGCAGTCTTTCATAGTTTTGCCTTGCTCTTGTAAAGCTTTAAATAAGTTGGCTGGCTGTAGGCCAATCAAAATTGCCTAAAGGTGAATCAAGACATGAGGCTTTGAAATCCTATACAATGGGTTGATTTTGTAGTAATTCTTTAAAACAAAGCTGGTTCCAAAAATCACTCAAAGCTTTAAGCCTTTTTGCAAGGACAAAACACTCCTATCTCCTACACCCCTGAAAGCTATACATGCTAACTTTGAAACTACATAGTTCTGAGATTGCTATAACTAGGAGGAGGAGGATGAATACTCCAAGATACCACAACTTTGGAGTTACACGTGTATGTCAAAATATCTAAAACTCAAAATATTGAAACAAACCTACTTTATTGCAGGAGGGCAAGTCCTTTCAGAAAAATAAACACCCATAATCTAACCCTTAAACCAGTGAATTACACAGGCCAAACATACTTTTACTAAAGAAGATCCACATTAAAGAGAGAAATCTAACATGAGAAGTGGTCAACAGAATGAAAATTTAAAACTATGAAATAAGGTAAAAGAAGTCTACACTGAAAAGAATTAAGACTACAGTTTCATGGCAATGGTTGTGAAGTGACAGAAGTCAACTCATGGCATAATCTGGCAATATGCATTTTCAATGGAGAGGTTAAAGGAAATGAGGGGGGTGGGGACGATGCTATGATAAACAGCTTAGAACCAAGTGTAAGCCTGTGGAAGGCCACAAACTTGCCAACAGCATATCATTAAAAAAATATTTCCTTACATGAAAATATCCAAAAGCTAATGTCTTCTCACTCAACAAATACTCAAATTCAGTGCAAATTCCATGTTTTGCTGAACTAGTGAAGCAAGTGTAAACTAGAATCCTGAAAGCATAAAGACACAGGCTTCCATAAACATATACAAATAAATTCTAACAGAATAAAAAAAAAATCTGTACCTTTCTGCCTGTGGCTGTCATCAAGGCAGTTTGAATCTCCATAAAGAACTATCCGTCCTGCACCTTCAGAGGGTGTTTGGTAAAGGCCCAGAATTGGCACATTTTCCACAATGCTGGTCTCCTGTTTTAGCACTTCTAGTCCTGGGTAGAAGTAAAGAAACAGCAGATGCAGAATCAAACAAGTTATAAGCAAACACATTTTGCTACAAGGTATGATGAAACTTCTATGAAATAAAATAAGACATTAGTGATTAAAACCACTCTTAGGAATAACTGATGCATTGAAAAACCTGATTCTTTAAGGAGTACGTAATCCCTTGATCTGATTAATTCTACTGGATCACAAGTTATTCATTTAAAAAAAGAAAGACTTGGAAAATTACCTCAAGAGATTAAACACAACTTTTAAGAACTAACACAACTGTAATACCAATTATACAACAGAGCATCACAATCAATAGTAATTCAGGCCTTCAACCAACAGCGCACACCACACTGTTTGGGCTAGTGAAGAAGTGTCTGACATTAAGCAAACCCAAGACCAGTACAGAATATTAGTCTGGTCACTAAGTTTACTGATAAACATTCACTATTTATATTTGAAAGGACAGACTGGCCTTTCTCCTTTCCTTTACTTGTGCATTCCAGATTCCAATTAAAGCACACAATCTTTGCTGGGAGTCAGCAACTGTTAGAAATTCAGCTAAACATATTTAAAATTCCTTCAGTGGATATGCACTGACTTAATCCACTTGATAATAAAAAAGTCCCTGGGCTTGGCATTGCCGGTGGTGAAGCTGACCACAATACCCTGCAAAAGTTACACATCCTAATTTTCTGAGGTCACGAACATCAAACAAAAGGGGAATAGCTGGCATGACAGTCTCAATGTTTCTCCACTGCTGCACACCCTATACAAGGAAAGTACAGTTGTGTAAAATCTTACCATAGCAGTACATGTCCTTCTCTTCACTGTTGCAGTATTCTTTACCCAAGGGATCTCCTGCCAGGGACAGGCCAACATCCAACCAGTATGCCAAAGACTTTAGTTCTTATAGGCATCTTACATCACACATGTATACTCCCCATGCAAGGCATACAGCATAAAGGTGACATATGGACACACACACACACACACACAACTGAAAATACCCCAGGAAGAACAGAATGCCCATAGGACCAAGGAAAACCTGTACACACATTAGGAGAAAAAGGAAGAAGAGGATGAGCCCCTCAGCCAGGAGGGCAAGAATAAGGAAAAAGCTAGGAAGGAGGGAGCGAATACTGCAACAGTGCAGACAATGACATCTACTGTTATGGCAAGATTTTACACAACTGTACTCTGTCCTTCCAAATCACTGCTGCAGTATTCTTTATCTAAGGGAGAGCACAAGAGTTTAAGAGGAAGCTTGGGAGGAGGAAGGCAGAGAACAACCCTCTACAAACCCATGCAGGATAGCACTTGCAAAGCCTGCCCTGGAAATAGCATTCAACTTGTAATGCTTAGAGAAAGTATGAACAGAGGACCAAGTAGCAGCCTTAAGGATGGAAATGGTATCCACACCCTTGGGGGAGAAAAAACACCAGAAGAGGCAACTACTCTAGCAGAATGCTCCTTTACTGATGAGGAAACAAAAAAACTACTCAGATTTGTGACTGATTTTAGTTTTATCCAAAAAACATCTGAGTTGTCTATGAAAATAACGGGGTCCATATCAGAACAGTGAAGAGGCGTTTAATTGAACGCCTCTTCCCCAACAAAAACAGCGAACGCACTAAAGCACAAATGCTCAGAACACCGACTTCTTTCCCTGGGAAAGAAATCGGTAGAACAAACATACAAACACACACACTTTCAAACATACCAACTCCGAGATCGCACTACAGTGGGGAAAGGGGCAAAAACACGGGGAAGAACAAGTGATTGCTTTCCCAGGGAAAGAAATCGCTGTTTTCAGCGTTCGCTGTTTATGTATCGATGAAGAGGCGTTCGATTAAATGCCTCTTCGCTGTTCTGATATAGACCCAAAATAAGAACCTTTTCACAAGTAGAGTGCAGAGAAGGAAAAAAGGAAGGCAGATGAATAGACTTATTAAGGGACACTCTCCTTGACTATCTAGGGCATAAAAGAATTATTTGAAGTGACCCCCTGTCCCTGTGTAAAAATAAGAAAGGAGGAATGGCCATGAGAGCCTGAAGCTCAGACATTCACTTGGCTGAAGTGACAGCCAAAAGAAGAACAGTCTCAAGTACAATGCTGTAAGGAAGTTAAAGAAGCAGACTTGAAAGGGGCCTGAGTCAATTCTTCAAGGACAAAAGTGAGGTCAAAGGAAGGAGGAATAGGCTTCCTGGGAGGCCTAATACTTTAAGAAATTGCTTGACCTCAAATCTAGAGGTCATTGGAGGAAGCAAGGCCAAGCAACTCCCAGATATGCTCTGAGTTAGTGCAAAATCACAAAAAATACACTGAACCCACAGATATTGCCAACATCCTGGCAGAAAGGTTCAGTGCAAACTTCTCCCCCCCCTTCCCCCCCAAAAGAGCAAATGTCTATCCCAACAGAGTGTAGCCTTCCTGAGATCACAGATGCACAGGTGAGAGCTGCCCTCTCCAAAGCAAAAAACACAGCATCAATGGGACCAGACGGTGTCCCGGGCTGTGTCTTACACGAGCTCCAAGAAGAACTAAACCCTTATATAAAAAGTCACTGTTCAATCTCAGCCTTACTACAGGATATGTACCCAAGGAATGGCGTACAGCAACAGTGGTCCCAACTCCACAAAGGTGGTGCCACAACAGACCCCGGAAACTACCACCCTATAAGCCTGACTAGCCTGGTCTGCAAAGCTATGGAGCGTATCATCATGGAAATCATAAACAAAGACATTGGGAACCTCCAGACACTGGATCCTACCCAATTGACCGTTAAGGGCAGATCTTGCCTCTTGAACCTGGTCGACTTCTTTGAAACAGTTACCAAAGCCATAGATGAAGGGAAGGTAGTCCACACAGCCTACCTGGACCTCGCAAAAGCCTTCGACACAATACCCCACTTGGGCATCATAAATAAGCTCACCAGCTTAAATATCAACCCCTATGTCACAAGATGGGTTGCAAACTGGCTCAGGGATAGAAAGTATAGTTTTGTACCTACCATAAATGTAGATGTTCGAGTGTTCACCCTGCTGCAGTCATCATACTTGGGGTTATCCTGCCGTCAGGCGGTCCTGCAGTCAGCCTGAATTCCAAAGTCTTGGTCTGGCGTCGGTTGCTGTCGCTTCTTCCCTGATGTCAGTGCGCCAGGGGTATATGAGAGGCATCCAACGCCATTTTCTTCAGTTTTTCTTGCCCCAGATGTCAGGTGCCCCCAAAAGGTAGGCAATATATATATATATATATATATATATATATATATATATATATATATAGCTATATAAAAATAAAACAAAACCCTTAGGTACAAGCAAATACACCACAGAGGTAGTATAGGATAAAGTGGTAGAGAAAAGTTCAGCTAGTTCAGAGGGGATGGAGGGAGGGTAACCTGGACTGCAGCAGGGTGAACACTCGAACATCTACATTTATGGTAGTTACAAAACTGTACTATGTTCATCGTGTTACCCTGCTGCAGTCATCACACTTGGGTTGAATCCCAAAGCTAAGGAGGGGAGGTGGAGTCAAACAGGGTTAGAAGAAGCTAGTAGGTCCTGTAAAACTGCAGTGGCAAAACCAGCTCTAGTGTTAGAGTAAAGAGGTAAGTGATAGTGTTTGGTGAAGGTGTGCACTGAACTCCAAGTAGCAGCTTCCAGAATATCCTTGGTTGGCACTCCCCTGAGAAAGGCTGCTGATGTAGCTGTAGCCCTGGTAGAATGGGACCTAATGTTAGCAGGTACTGGTTTCCCATGATGTGTGTAGCAGAAACATATGCAAAGTCCTATCCATTTAGAAATGGTCTGTTTTGAGATAGCTTTTACTTGTGATCCTGTAGCATAGGCTACAAAGCGCTGGTCAGTTTTTCTGAAAGCCTTAGTTTTATCCAAGTAGTAACGTAATTGCCTGTGAATGTCCAAAGAGTGCAGGAGTCTTTCTCCTTTGTTCTGGGGATTTGGAAAGAAGGTGGGCAAGTGAATGGTTTGGTTTAGGGCCACACTGGATACCACCTTTGGCATAAAGGAAGGATTAGTTTGTAGAGAAACTCTGTCTTGATGGAAAATGAGGAAAGGTTCCATTGCCATTAGTGCCTGTAGCTCTGAGACTCTTCTAGCTGAGGTTATTGCTAGTAGTAGGGCAGTTTTCCATGAAACAAATTTTAAATCAGTTGAAAAAGCTGGTTCAAAGGGTGGCAGTGTAAGCTTTTCCAGGACAAAGTTGAGATCCCAAGTAGGTGTTGGAGCTCTCCTTGGCAGTCTTACGTTCTTAGCCCCTCTGAGGTACTGTCTTAGGAGTGGATGTGAAAATAAAGGAGGATCTGTGCTGAAATTGCTGAGGCGTGGATCTTAATAGATGAAAAGGAAAGTCCTTTGTGTAACATCTCAGTTAAATATTGTAGAATCTGAAGAATGTTCAGCTCCAGGGGATTTAGGCCTTTAGCCAGGTTCCAGGCGCAAAATCTTTTCCATTTGTCTGAATAGGTTTTCCTGGTGTTGGGCCTCCTGGCCTCCAGAATGACATCCATAACAGCTTTGGATAAAGGTGTTGGCTGGTTGTTTAGGTAATTTGCCATGCAGCCAGGTTTAAAGTCTTGAGCTGGCTGTGTAGAATCAGATTGTCTCGCTGGGTGAGCAGGTGAGGAATTTGTGGCAAAATCCATGGTGGGCCCTGGGCCATGTTCCTTAAAATTGGATACCAATGTTGGTGTGGCCAGTCTGGTGCAACGAGAATCATTTGTGGCCTCTCTAATCTGACTTTCAGCAGTACCTTTGCTAGAAGAGGCAGTGGAGGGAAGGCATATACTGTTAATGTTTTCCAACTGAATGGGAGGGCGTCCACTTTCCAAGCTAGTGGATGGAAGGTCCTTGTGCAATATTTTTGAAGTTGGTGGTTGTGGGGGCTTGCAAACAGATCTATGTCTGGGCATCCCCATTTTTGAGCTATCATTGCAAATACTTGTGGATCTAGTTTCCATTCGTGTGGATCCATGATGTTTCTGCTTAGGTCGTCTGCCAATGTGTTTTTCTTTCCTGGCAGGAATTATGCTTGTAATTGAACCTGGTAAGACAGTGTAGTGTTCCACAAGGTCATTGCTTGCCTGCATAGAGGGTAGGAATGTGTGCCCCCTTCCTTATGTTCCACATAACTGTGGTGTTGTCTGTCCTTATTAGTAGCTGTCCTGGGTGTAGAAGGTCCTTGAAAGCTGTTAGGGCATTCTGCACTGCTAGCATTTCTTTTTGATTGATATGCAGGTGTCTCTGATCTGTAGTCCATTTGCCCTGAATGCACTGTCCTGCCATGTATGCTCCCCAGGCATAGTCTGATGCATCTGTTGTCATAGTTTGCCTGGCTGTGGGTAAGGTGAAAGGCTGACCCTTGTTGAGGTGACATGCCTGTGCCCACCATAAAAACTCCTGTTGAAGGCAGGGAATGAGTGGAATCATTGTTTCCAAGCTGTGGCTGTGCTGAGTCCATACACTTTTCAGGTACCATTGTAATTTCCTCATATGCAGTTTTGCAAATGGTATTAGTAGAATGCAAGATGCCATGAATCCCAAGGCCTGCAGAATTTTTCTTGCAGGGAAGTGTGTCTTTGTTGCCATTATTTTGAAATATTGAAAGAGCTGCTGTTGTTTGTCTGGTGTGAGATAAGCCATCTGGGCCGTTGTATTCAAGCTGGCACCCAGGAATACTATGTTTTGTGTGGGCTCTAGTTTTGATTTCTTTTTGTTTACTGTGTACCCTAGGCAACTTAGAAGGTGTTTGACAAATGCCAGATGCTGTAAAAGAATGTCCTTGCTTTCTGCTTGAATAAGACAGTCGTCCAGGTATGGGTATATTTGAATTCCTCTTTGTCTGCAGTATGCAATTACTGGTGCCAGGCATTTTGTGAAGACCCTAGGCGCAGTAGATAAGCCAAAGGGCAGTACAGAGAATTGATAATGCGTTGAACCTGCAATGAAGCGGAGGTATCTTCTGCAATTTTGTCTGATAGGGACATGCAGGTATGCCTCCTTGAGGTCCAAAGTGACTAGCCAAGCATTCTTGCCCAGCATGGGAAGAAGCTACTGTAGTGTTAGCATCTTGAATTTTGGTACTTGCAGATAGGTGTTCAGAATTGAAAGATCCAGAATGGGTCTCCATGCTTTGTCCTTTCTTGGAACTAGGAAGAGTCTTGAGTAAAATCCTTGTCCTTGCTCCTGTGTAGGTACCTGTTGAATGGCTCTCATGTTCATGAGAGCTGTAATTTGTTTTTGTGCCTCTGCCCATTACTTTGGTGGCAGGTTTGGCATTCCTTTGATCCTTGATAAGGTATGAAAGTGGAATCTGTATCCTTGAGAGACAATGTTTAGAACCCATTTGTCTTTTGTGATGATGTGCCAGTTGTCTGCAAAAAATGCTAGTTTTCCTCCCAAGGGTGTTGCCAGGAGAGATTTGCTTGGTAGTTTGAGGATAGAGTCATTGTGTCTGCCTTCTGCTTGTTTGGGGCCTGTCTTCTCCTCCTTTCTGGGTAGAAGAACCCCATTGGCGAGGTTTGTAAGGGCCCTGTGACTGACCTCTGCCCCTTGGGCGTCTGTATTTGTCCCTCTGTGATCTGTCTGAAGCTGGAAAGGACCAATTTTTTGTTGGCCAATTTCTGCTGAAGTGAGGGGGTTGTACCTGCAAGAAATCCTTGACCGTTTGCATAGATTTAGCCTTAACCTCCATTTTCTTTAAAACCTCTTCTGCTTTGACACCAAATAATCCATCCTGTTGTAAAGGTGCATATAATAATTTTGTTTTAACATGGTCAGGGAGGGTTTGCTCTTTTAACCAAGCATGTCTACGAATGACAGAGCCAGTAACAGCTGCTCTACAGGAAGCTTCCAGTGAATCAAATCCGCATTGTAAAGTATGCTTGCCCACCTGTTCAGCTGCATGCAACAGATCCTGCATTTCCTTGAATTCAGGCTGTTCTGAATGTGTGCTCATTTTTTGTTTTAACTGAGACATCAGGAATTGTTGATATTTCAACATGTGAAACTGGCAATTTAAAGCTCTCATAGCCAGAGTTGCAGAGGTGTATATTTTCTTTCCCCATCTATCTAGGGCTCTGGAATCTCTTTCAGAGGGCACAGGATTTTTAGCCATAGAAGCTTTTGCTCCATTAGGACCCTGGGATATGGTTTCTGGGTCAGCTACAGGGCTTTTATAAAGGAATTTGTGTGAGTCAGGTGCTCTGCAGTATCTGTCTGATTTGGCTGGAACAGGAGATAGAGAGTCTGGATTTAAACTAGACTCCAAGTAGACATCATCCACAATATCTAAAACAGGAGTGATAGCAAGAGGTCTGTGCTGGGGTAATAAAAGGAACTCTCGGAGCCTTTTCTTAGAATCTGAGTAATCCTGGCCTTCCCAGTGGAAATGTTCCTCTTTGGTATGTTATGTTTCCCCAAAGGAGTAGTCTTTTCAGGGGGAGATGCTGAGGGAATACAGTCTTCAGCATCAGAATCCTCATAAGGTGGAAAAGTGTAATCCTGCTCCTCAGAAGAATCGGAGGAGAGAGAAACCTGGTCAGATGATGCGTAATCCTCCTCTTGTCTTGGTCTTTTATCAGGAGGGGGATGGGAACCCCCGATAAGGGTAATTAAATCTTCAGCCATCTTAAGCATCTGTTTCTTAGGCATGGGGCCTTGACCTGTAGACTGATGAACAGTTTTCTTAGGTTGTAAAGGAGTTTTAAGCTTCGCATAAGATTTAATGGTGAGTGTAGTCGGTCTGAAGACACCTTCTGCAACCAGTGTTTCCTCTGCACTGGTGACTAATTCTGCTCCGGTGTCGGTAGATGGCTGCATCGGCCTAGTAGACTCCGCTTGGGAGTCGGTAGCTGTCTGGGGTTCTAGCTCTGCAGTCTTCAGGGGCTGCGTAGGCGCCTCACTGAAAACGGGAGAACCGGCGACAGGCCCAGCTAGCCTCGGGGTCTGGCTTATTCCTAGGCTGCCTGTCCTTATCCTTGTGTTTTTTATGAATTGCGGTCGTCGGCTGCTCCGACGGCATGATATAATTAAATTTCCTACCAAAGTAATGCCATGCGAAGTCAAAACGGCGTTTGATAGTGCGTTTATTAAACCTAGCGCAAAACCGACAACCTGTGACATCGTGGTCTGGGCCTAGGCAAGGAATACAATAGGAATGGAAGCCCTTATGAGGTATTTGCTTCCCACAAGAAATGCAATTGTTAACTTTTTCTACATCGGACTGTGGCAAGAAAATGTTCCCCAATGGGGTAAATTAGCTTTATTGAAGACTTCTGACTGAAATTCAAATCGAAAATCTCAGGTGTCGGCCGACCGGCACTTACGAACTGCTTCTACTTCGGGCACCGTGCGGCAAGAAAGACTGGGGAAAATGGCGTTGGATGCCTCTCATATATCCCTGACGCACTGACGTCATGGAAGAAGCGACAGCAACCGAAGCCGGACCAAGACTTTGGAATTCGGGCTGACTGCGGGACCGCCTGACGGCAGGATAACCCCAAGTGTGATGACTGCAGCAGGGTAACACAATGAACATCCCACATGGTCAGAATAGCAGGTGCCATGTCAGACTCTAAACCAGTTACAAGTGGTGTCCCACAAGGCTCAGTCCTGGGACCTCTCTTGTTCAGTATATATTTCTCCAAGGTACAGGCTGACACGGGTGGACTATGGCTGACCAAGTTCGCAGATGACTGCAAACTGGGTGATGTAATCGACTCTCCGGCTGACACAAGCATCCTCCAAAAGGGTCTCACAGAGACGGCTAACTAGTGCCAGAGCCATGGCCTAAAGCTAAATGCCAAAAAGTGCATAGTCATCCCCTTTGGGAAAAACAAAGTGCCCACAAATTACCACATAGGTGGTAATCCATTAAGTATGGAAGAAGTAATTAGGGACTTGGGGACCCAAGTAGATAGCAATCTCTCCTTTGACAATCACGTTGCCAAAGTGGTTAGAAAGACCTTCTATATATAGCCCACCTTATCACGAAAGGGTTCACATCTAGATCAAAAGAGGTCATTGTGCCCCTCTACTCATCACTTATCAGGCCCATAATTGAGTACAATGCCCCGTTTGGGATGTACCTTACCCGACACCTTCAGCAACTGGAAAGACCCCAAAAGTATCTCACCAAGAGGATCAAGGGGCTCAAACAGATGCCCTATGCAGTTCGGCTAAAGAAACTACAGCTCTACTCAGTTGTGTACCGCCTACTCAGAGGCGATCTGTGTCTGACGTATAAAGCCATGTCCAACCCAGAATTAATGGACATGCTTCACCTCAGGAAATCCAAATCCCTTAGAGCTACATGCTCCAGGGACTTGAACCTCAGCACAGAAATAAATAGGACATGCTGGAGGGACAGATTCATATCCCAGAGGCTCCCCTCACTCTGGAACAAAATCCCAATCCATGTTAGGCAGAGCCTCTCACTGACCCTCAAGAGAAATCTTGACGAGTGGATGGGAGATCGTAAGTTTACCCCTGGGATCTCTTCTGTGTCCCTGCTTGACAGAGGTACAGTAAACTAACCTTAAAAGGGCTACATTCTGTGACTTACTATACAGAGGCACAGTCAACTAATCTAAAAGGGTGGCGAAAGCCAAACACACTCTGGCTAGGCTTATAAATGCCCTAGGGCAGATAGCCTAGTATCAACCTATGAACAAATAGAAACTGCTGACAAATGAGCTTTAACTGAAGAATATGCCAACCCCACATGAAGCAGATTACACAAATAGGTGAAACAGTGGAACCTCCAAAGACAGGGGATCCTGATGGCAAGAGAGGCATCAGACTAAAAATTGCTTCCAATTGGACATGTATGATTTTCTGTTAGTGGGTTTCCTGGCCTCCTGCAGAACCCAAAGCACTTCCTAAGAAAAGAAGTGCATGAAAGGGATCAACATCCTACCACCCACAGTGAAAGTTGAAGAATGGACAAGTGAGAATGGAGAAGAGATCCCTTGTCTTGCGTAACAAGATCCAACTAATGAGGTAACTTGTGGTGATTATCATTGGCCAAGTGAAAAAAAAGGGGGGACCAGTGCTGCCTGGAAGAAAAGAGCATTGCTAGCAAGATTATGGGACAGTACAGCCTGATCTTGTGCAAGATTTGTGGTAACAGAGGAAGTGAGGGATGATGTACAGAAACATACCCTTCCAAAAAAAAAAGGTAGTGCTTCCACTTTCCAAGCCAGAGGACTTGGGAATCTGGAACACAATACAGGAAGTTATTTGTTCAGACTGGAGATAAAAAGATCTACCTGAAGAATACCCCACTGATGAAAAATGTCCAGGAATGGATCTATGTTGTTACATCGAAAGTATGTTTAATCGAAACGTACTACAGCGAACCGACTTTCACGAAAGTGCATTTTAGCAAAAATGCACTTTCGCAGACCCCCCCCCCCACAAAATGCCAAAAAACCTACAAAATAAACTACTACTCACGTTTATTCAGGGGGGCACACACCCCCTGCACCCCCCACATTAATATTCTCAGTCAGAGATCGCACTACAGTGGGGAAAAGGGAATATTCCCTTATCCCCGCTGTACTGCGATCCAAGCATCAGTTTGCTTAGTTGTACAATCAGCAGTACATGCTGATGTACAACTAAATCTACATGCAAACAGAGTTGTTTGTTTTTTTTTTTTCTGTTTTTTTCTTTTTGTGAAAATGCATTTTCACTAAAATGCACTTTTGCAAAAGTGAGTTTGCTGCAGTACGTTTCGATTTAACGTACTTTCGATGTTCAGACTAGGACCCCCAGGAACACATCTCTCCAAAGCATTCATTCATGAGTGTGTGTGTTGGGCCTGCTCACGGAGTTTTCCTCTAGACTGTGCTCTGAGGGAATGCAAACTGCTTGAAGAGTCACTAGATATTGTATAGCTAAGTCCCAAACCTGAAGAGTTAGTCTGCAAAGAAAACAAGACCTCGTGCCCCCTAGGTTTGTTGACATACCACATCACTGTGGTGGTGTTTGTGAAAACTTTGAGGGGCTTAGGATGACAAAGACAATGAAAAGCCTGAAGATTCAGAAGCAGAGCCCTCATCTCCTTTATACTGATGAGGCCAATCAGAGACCCTTGACCTTGAGGAGACCAAAGGAGGCACCCCCATTATCCCTTGTCTGAGGCATATCGAAACAACTTCTGATTTGGAAAAGGAGTTTGAAAAGGAAGCCCCAGGTTGAGTGAAAGTTGATGAATCCACCACTAAAGCTCAAGCTTGAGACAGGGAAGAAAAGGAACAAGGAATTCAAGGGGGGTGGCAATGCTGAAGCCACAATGACTTGAGGTACCACTGAAGCTTGCTCATATGGAGACTAGTGAGAGGTAGCATGGGAATGGTGGAAACCATGAACATAAAAACCATGAGAAAATCCCTGGCCATGACAAATGCCACAGGAAGAAAGGACTGGAAAAAAAGGCAATCAGAGGCACAAACTTGGGGGGGGGGGGCAGGCATGGAAACTGTCTGAAGTCTGCAGCTGTGGAAAATATAATCCTGGGAAGTCATCAGAACTGATTTTTGAAAGTTGATCGTGAACCCCAGACTAACAGAGAAGAAGTAAACTTGAGATCCTGAAGCAGAGTGTTGGGGGAAGTGCTTCAATGAGCAGAAAGTCTAGATATGGATAGATCTGAATTCTTCGCATCCTGCCAAAAGCAATGACAGGAGCAAGGCATTTCGTGAAGGGTCTAGGTCAAACAATTGAAGAGCCACATTGTCGAACACCATCTCATTGACAATGCAGGCAGTCAAACCCCTCCATGTGGGGGACTGCAGCCACCCCGTCCCACCCCCCCCCCCCCGCTAATTATATATACCAACTCTGAGATTGCACTACAGTGGGGAAAAGGGCAAATTTCCTGATCCTTACCATAACAATCTCAGTCTGAATGGTTCAATGGTCTGCACTGTCCACAAGATGATACATTCGACAATGTAACCGTTCAGTTATGTGACACAGACCCTTTGATGAATACCCTTGGGGCAGTAGAGGAGCTAAAACGCAAAGCAGAGAACTAAAAAGAAAGTGAGAGAAAGATGCACTTAAACATTTCCTGAAGAGAGGGTGGATAGGGATGTGAAGGTATGCATTCCTGAGATCCAGTGATATTCAAAAGGCCTGGTATAAAAAAGGTGGAAATGATGCCTGCAGAGATAGCATCAGAAAAGAAGGAATCTTGAGAGATGTGTTCAGCCTGGAATGATCCAGAACTTGGCCTCTAAGTACCCTCCTGTCATGGGACCAGAAACATTCTGGAGTAAATTCCCTTCCTTACCTGGGTAGAAGGCACAGCATGAACCGTGCATGGAGCCAAAATAAAATGAACTTTTGGGGAATCAGACAGCTGTTCTAGAGGAGGTAAAGGGATGCCTGGAAAGGGAGGGATGGATTTCCAAAACATGAAATATCCCTGATGGATAACGGACAGAACCCAAGAGTCTGAACTGATCTGTAGCCAATTTGGAAAAGACAGGGACATACGAAAGGGCAAGGGAACCTGGCTGAGGGCAGGAGGAAGCAAACTGTCAAAACAGTCAGGCTTGTCCTGGAAAGCAGCTTTCCCAGTGGTAGGTGTCCGAGTAGACTTAGCAGGAGGCACACACCGAGAACCCTTCTTGCCCTTAGCAGGAGGGTGAAACTGCCTATGAATAAAACCAGACTTCGGTATAACTTCTCTGAAATTTGGGAATAGGAGAAACAAAAATATGTTTCAACTCCTGCAATGCTTTACCCTTGTCCTGGAGAGACTTGAAAAGTTCAGCTGCAGCAGATCAAGAAAGATTTTTTATTATCCAAAGGAGCATTCACAAACTTGGTCTTAGCATCAAGAAAAGCTTGAAGACAAAGCCAAGAATAACACCTCATAACTGAACCAAAGGCAGCAGCCCAAGAAGATGTATTTGATTGAGTGTTGAGCAACTTGGGAAGTAGAGCCCAGCAGTGAAAGGGCCAAAGTCTTCTGAGAGTCAGGAAAGGTCAGAAACCACCTTAGAAACCTGGGTAAGAAGGGCCAAAACATACATGGTCATACGAGTCTGGTAGTTGATGGTCCTAAAGGATAAAGTGATAGCAATGTAAACTTTTTTGATCAGTCTTTCCATAGCCCTACTATCCTTATCTGAAGGCAGCAGCTTGGTAGAGGGCAATAGCTTGGATGGCTTGCCAGAGGTAACAGACACTACAGAAGGGTCAAGCAGATGAGCATTTAGAAAGAAACTTGCACTCTTCAGGTACTTTACAGAGTCAATCTGGGTTCTTAGATGCAGGAGACTGAGAGTCAGGGGTTATACAGACATTGCTGAAAAAGTATCCAGACGACTAGCCAGAACAGAAGGAACAGCAAATGGTGTAGCAGAGTCCATCTGTAGGAGCTCATAATATCCTTTTTGAATCTCAAGAGAATTGAGAATAATCCCACTTAAAATAATCCATCACATAGGCAATGGCATCCCCAAAGGAGAGTTCCTATGGGGGGGGATCTGCACTTATGGAGCTCTACTCCTCTGAACCATAGTTAAAGGAGGAAGGGATTTGGTAAGGGTAAGACAAAGATTCATCCCTTGACAAGGCCCTCATCCGAGGACTCCAATTCTCTAGGTCTCCTTAGTGGTGCAGAAGACCAGGGACCAGGTGCAGAGACCCCTTGAGGAGGCTTCAAGGCCATCAAATTATTAAACTCTGAGTGAAATCCTGCCATTCACATTGGGGATCCTTAACAACAGGAAAAATGTGTTGTTTTTTGTATTTTTCTGTGAGACATCTGCAGAAAACACCTTTGGAGGGTCAGACCCCTGGTGAGATTCAAGAATGGCTGTAGGAATCTCCTCCCTAACTAAGATCTGATCTCTCAAAGTGCACTGATACACTCAAAAGGGACTAAAGGGTGGCCAACTGGGAGTCCACAGACTTCTAGTCCTCTGTACAAACTAGCCCACTGAGAGTGATTTAGAGACAGCTCCTTAATCAAAATCCCTCTGGAAACATGTCACATGTGCCAGCTAGTTCAGTGCCCTCAGTGCGAAGGTAGCTGAAGCATACAAATGCTTCCCAAATCTATTCAGCACATAAAGACATGGTTTGAAGCCACAGACAACACTTCAACACTGCAATGTTATAATGCCTTCCACACATTTAGTCCAGCTATTACACAGACAGGGACTAAAGGTGGAGGTGTCTCCATTTACATCAAAAATAAATATACCTCAAGGTTGGTCAAACAGGATAATGTATTTCAGCTGCTCCATGTTCAAATCACCACAGGAAAAATCCAATATTACTTCCTTGCCAGCTATAGGTCCCCCTCTATGACCCAGGAAACCCATACCGTGTATTTAAACTTATTAGAAACATTAACCAACCAACCCAATACCATAGTCATGGATGACTTCAATTACCCTATTATTAACCGGAACTTCTATATGACACCAAACGTACAGGCACAGAAATTCCTGGATTTTGTAAACACAAACTCCCTGAACCAGATAGTCAATACACCAACCAGGGATGCAACCATATTGCATCTGGTTCTCACTAATATGGGAGAGTGCTACACACCCTCTACTGTAATGTCTTTCCTGGTAAGGTCAGACCACAAAATGGTCTCCTTTGAAGTAAAAATAAAACCCAGACCCCCGGCTAAACTTGTCTAAGGCTAACCTCCTACTATTAAGTGATAACCTGGCAAAATTTCAAGCCACCATAAACCCGGAGAACACTGCTGCCTATGCAAAACTGTTCACAGAAATGCTGTACAAGCATGTTAATAGCTGCATAGAGGCAGCTGTACCCACCAGGAAGAAGTACAGAACTAACCCAAAAAAGTAAGCTACCCTGGTGGAATCACAAAATCAATACACTGTACAACAGAAGGAAGAAAATCATGGCAGAAATAAGGAGGCGCAGCACCCAGCAGGATAAAAGCACTCTCATCAAACTAAACAAACATCTCAGAGGAAAAATAAACTCCATCAAAGCCAAATTTGAGGTAAATTTGGCATCTCAGGCCAAGGACAACATCAAGGCATTCTTTAGCAATGTCCATAACCTCAAAGGCAATACACAATTGTGTGCAGACCTCATTGTATATTGAGTCACCTACATTGAGCCAGAAGATATAGCAAATCTCTTGGTCGATAAATTCAGCTCCAACTTTACCCCTCTCACCCCTTCAACCTTCCCTCAGGAAATATTATCAAATATAACTGACCCTGCTATCACTAGAAAACCAGTCCTTAATGCTCTCTCTAAGATCAGAAACACTGCATCAATGGGCCCAGACAATAACCCAGGATGCCTTCTAAATAGCATGAAACATGACCTATTAGGGCCTCTGGAATTGCTATTTAACTATAGTCTCCAAACAGGCTTCGTGCCTCATGAATGGAGAGCAGCAACAGTCATCCCTCTGCACAAAGGTGGACCATCTACAATGTAAAGCCATGGAAAGAATCATGGATATGATCAAAAGTGATATAGTAAACCTCCAGACACTGGACCCAGCCCAGTTTGGTTTCATCAAGGGTAGATCATGCCTACTCAACCTGGTGGACTTCTTTGAGAAGGTCACCAAAGCAACAGATGAGGGAAAAATGGTTCACACTGCCTACCTTGACCAGGCCAAGGCATTTGACACAATACTCCAGGACCTAAGTAAAATGTCCTATGAAAACCACCTCTAGGCCCTATCCCTGTATTCTGTCTCCTACAGGCTTTTCAGGAGAGATCTATGCCTGACATACATGGCATTGTTGGATTTCACTCTGATGGACTTCCTGTATATCCACAAAACAAAGAGCACCAGAATGACGCATTCTAAAGACTTAAACCTTACCTGTGATATAAATAGGACTTGCTGGAGAGACAGGTATGTATCCCAGAGATGACCTCGTCTCTGGAACAAGCTCCCCATCCATATGAAGCAGAGTTCCTCCCTAACCCAATTCAAGTGCAATCTGGACAACTGGACGAGGAACAGGAAATTCATCCATGGTTTGGCACCCATGTCTCTAATGGACACAAACAACCTGTAAATGGTTCATCTCTCAGGCCCTAACTTGTAACCGTTTCATCTCCCAAGCCCCTGCTTACACTTTCCAAGGGTATCAGAACTTGTCAGAGATTTGGGATGTGTGGCGAGACTTAAAGAGGCCCTTGTGGACATTAGCCTAGTAAACACCTAAGAACCTATGAGCCTCTTCATAAGGGGATTGGTCCTATGTTCTATGATGGCTTGAGGACCAAAAGCAGCACAGATGGAGCACTGTTTGTCCAGATGTGCAGCTCCAAGACATTATACACATTTAATGTGTGAACCCGAATTGGGAATCTTGTGGCCACAGATTTCTTGAAGCCGGCAGGTTTATTGGTCATAATGTAAAACAGCAAACTGTACAAACAAAAAAAGAAACAGCAGTAAGGTGACACTAATATTAATATTAAATCTTATACCAGAATGTCCACTAAATCTTACACAAACATTAAAGCAGAGAAAACAGAAATTACGTACTTACCATAATGATGCACCTGTGATATCTATTTTCGTCTTTCCTCAGCAAATGAGTCTCTGATCCAACCTCGATCTGACTTTGGCCACTTCTTTAGACTTTGTCTCCATAGCCGATTGTGTTTTCCCTCCAGTCAGCCTACCATCCTGCACAAATACAATGCATCCAGCAGAAAAATATGCTGCAAATATAATCACAGTCAATGAAAAAGGAAACACAGGAAGGCTGAAGCTCAATCAGCAAAGGTGGACAGAGATTACTCCTCAGGACATAACAGGAGCCCAAATGAAAAATTTCCAAAGACAGAAGGGGGTTGAAGGGAGGGAGGCAGAGGAAGGAAGAAAAGAGACAACACAGATGCATCATTATGGTGAGTACATAACTTTTGTATCTAATGTCTTTTTCATCCATTCCTCAACCGATGGGGCACAGTCCCAAGTTAGAAAAACCCTGGGTGGTCCTCAAGGAAGGATAATTGAGTACAACGGAGCCAAATGCTATCTGATGTTGTCTTTTTCATCCATTCCTCAACCGATAGGGCACAGTCCCAAGTTAGAAAAACCCTGGGTGGTCCTCAAGGAAGGATACTTGAGTACAACAGAGCCAAATGCTGCCCTATTCTTCGATAAGATGTCTAATTTATAATCAGCAATAAAGGTTTGAGTATTGGACCAAGTAGCTGCTGCACAAATGTCAACTATGGAAGCTCTGCACCATAATGCAGATGATGTGGCCACAGATCTGGTGGAATGAGCCTTAGGAGGATTAGGTAATGTCATCTCTTTGGACTTATAATCAAGGAAATGCAATCAGTGAACCATATGGCTAACATTACTTCTGATACCTCGTTGCTCAATTTACCTTTAGAAAAGGAGACAACCAACTTATCCGATTTCCTGTAGCCTTTGGCTCTATGGAGATAAAATCTAAGCGGTCTATGAACATCGAGCATGTGTAGTATGTATTCCCCTTTGTTGGAACATTTTAAAAAGAAAACAGGTAAACTGAAGGACTGATTGACTGCAGCCTCTGATGCCACATTAGGTAGAAAGGAAGGATTAGTCTGAAGGTACACCCCATCCTTAAGAAAAAGTGGATACAGAGGCTGGAAAGATAATGTCTGGAGTTCTACTACTCACCTGGCCAATGTAATTGCAACCAGAAAAACTATTTTCCATAACAAGAATTTTAAGTCCACCTTGGAAGAGGACACATAAGAAGGATGGGTTAAAGCCTGAAGAAGCACCGTTAAATCCCATGGTGGAGTAAGGTTCCTTAACACGTGAATGAAGCAAAACGGCACCTTTAAAAAATGCCATATATAAATTTTAATGATGCAAAGAAAAGTGGTTTTCACCCAAGTGAAAATTAGAGTTGGCAGCAAGTTGAACCTTAACTGTAGAATAACTAGCTCCAGTACTGAAAATGGAAGCAAGGAAGTCAATAATATTTGAAATAGGTGCTGAGAATGGCTCTAGTTTCCTTTGGAGAGCCCAATGGAAAGTCTTTTCCATTTACTTTTGTACACCTTCCTGGAGAAATCCTTCTGGGAAGATGCAAGAATATGACACAACAGGAGAAAAACAGCATGGATTGCCTAGCCATCATTAAAAGTGGAAAAGCCATGCAGTCACCTTGACGGTCTGGATATCCGGGTGAGATATCCTGGATGAATGACACAGAAGGTCCTGAGAAGGATCCAATAGCCATGGAAGGTGAACTAGATTAAGTCAAAGGAAGGAAACCATACATATTTATTTACTGGCATTTGTTTACCAGGGAAATCCACTGAGCCAAGCAGAGCCCATTTTCAGTGAAGGCGCGGGAAGAAAAGCTCCATAAGAAACACAAATAGAATATATAATACATTTGAGTATATAAAGCACAGAGGGAGCAAAAAATTCTTAAACAGAAATACATTTAGAATATGTGCACACACTAGATACACACAATCTAATTACAGTGTAGTACAATTATTGTTGATATAGTTGTGTGGGTGAATATGAGATGCTTATATACACACACACGATACACACTTAAACCAATTACAATATAGTACAGCTATGGTTGACATAGTAGTAAATGCTCAGCACACAGATTATGACTGAGATTTAGAGGTAGAAAAGACATTAAGAGGCTATAACAGTGATGTTGCAGAAGTTGTATAAACAGGAAAATTACTGGAAAAAGATGAGAAGGTATGTAAAAGTTGGAAGTGATAATAGTAGAAATAAGAATGGTGGGAGTAACAGATAAGGTCAGGAGAGAAGATTGCCAGTAGTAAAGGGTAAAGAATGACTGAGTGAAGAAATGTTAGTGTATTTGAGATAGATATAGGGAAAAATGCGGGTATAAGGAGAAAAGGGGAAATGGTAGGAAGGCACCAAGATCTAGGTAATGGCTGGAGGAGGACAGATCCATTTAGAGTAAAGATGTGTGCGTAGGGCGTTTTTGTAGGAGGCATTGCATTGCATTGTGTGAATCGATGAAGGAAGGCTGTTCACGGTTTTAGCTATTACCCAAGAGTATAGCAGTTGACCCGCGGGTAGTTTAGGTTTCTGAATTTGGTGGAGATGTTGGTTTTCAGATCTTAGGGGCCTATCAGGATTAAAGTGGGAAAATAAGGACTTTAGGGCAGGACAATTCTGTGATTTAATAAGTAACTTATGTGCAGGGGTTAAATGGAGGTAAGTGGAAGAATTCAAGCTAATTTAATGTTTTTAGAGCTATGTAGTGGCGGGTGGAGTGGTGGTTGCGTGTTGCAAATTTGGCTATCCTGTTGTAATATATTTTGTGTTTAATTTTGAGGGAGGATTGGAGGTTGGTTAGTAATGGGCCATCACAGATTAGCGAAGGAAGGAGATAAGTGGAAGCAAGTATTTGTTTTGTGGGAAGGGAGAGGAAAAGTTTATGTCTGTAGAGTAGTTCCAGTTTTTTGAGAGTCCTGATGGTATTTTGTACGTGTAGGCCAAATGTTAGGTTTTCGTCAATACTACCACCTAACAGTTTGGTTTGGGCAACTAATTGCATTTTTGTGTTATTTAGAGAGAATATGTGGAATTGAGATTTATTAATGGGAGTGTTTTTCTTTGGGGTAAATATTATGAGTTTCTTTTTTTTTGTGCTTAAAAGCAGATGGTTATTGTGGAGTCATGTCTCTACGGCGGTAAATGCAGATTTAATAATTTGCTGTAGTTGAGTTTTCAGCATAGCAAACTACAGTAGAGTCATCT
This sequence comes from Protopterus annectens, assembly GCF_019279795.1. NCBI lineage: Eukaryota > Metazoa > Chordata > Ceratodontiformes > Protopteridae > Protopterus > Protopterus annectens. The sequence goes on from NC_056742.1 coordinate 364,231,193, forward strand.
GCATACTGAACCACAGATCCTTGTTGAAATGACACATGGAGGTTGTTATTGAAAATATTAAGCAGTAGGGGTTCTGTTATGGATCCTTGGGGGACAGTGGTGGGGTTGTTAATATATGGGGATATAGAGTGTTGCCATTTTACAGCACATTCTCTATCAGATGGGTAGCTTTTGAATTAGTTGAGAGATGTAGTAGATATAGCCCGATGCTGGAAAGCTGGGAAAGGGGGAGTGAGTGGGAGATAGTATCAAAGGCCTTAGATAAATCCAAAAATAAAGTGGAGACAATCTTCCCCGAATCACACGCTTTATTAACTAGGTCCATAAAGGATATTAGTGCAGTTGAAATACTACCACTGGGTCTGAAATCATGCTGAGTTTGAGAAAGGATTTGATTTTTGAGAATGAATTGTAGAAGTTGGGTGTGAACACATTTTTATAGGAGTTTGTAAATGGGGGCTAGAACAGCTATGGGTCAGAACTGGAAATATCTGTTGAGGTACCCCTTTGTGGAAAGGTAGTGTGACTGCTTTTTCCAGAGGCTGGGAACATAGGATTCTTGGATGGATCTATTTATGAGAATGCTAAGGAGGTACAGGGAGTAGTTTGGTCTAATATGTTTGTAGTAGAGAGAGGGGTTTGGGACCAAGTCTGCTGAGAGACAGGAGTGTTACTTGGGAAGTTTGTTGTTGAGAGAATGTGGCTGTGATATCAGCTACAGTGTCTATGAAGTAAGAGTTGAAGATGCTTGCTATTTGACCGGATCGTATGCCTGGGTGGGGGCAAGGATTACTTTTTTGCCAAGGTTTAGGAGAGTACTGATGGAGGACTAGAATTGCATTGGGTTGTTTTTTGTTTTTTTTTAATTTCAAGTAGTATTCATTCTTGTCTTTGGATACAAGTTTTTTATCTGGTTACAAAGCTGCTTGTACTTTAATAAGTCTGAGCTGTTTTGTGTTTATGCCATAGCTTCCGGGTTTTGTTCCTAGTTATTATTATTTCCTTAGCAGATTTAGTTAACCAAGGAACATGACTATTTCTTATTCTTTTAGTTCTGGTAGATTCAAGGCTGTCTAGTATTTTTAGAAAAGTAGTGCTAAAGTAGTGCAGGGCATCATCTAGGGGGAAGAGTTTTTAGGTTATTCCAATTTATGCTTTTTAGGATATTGTTGAATGCATGGAGGTTGAATTTAGATGTCTGAAGAGGTGTTTTTTTTTGTGACAGAGGGATAGGGTTGAGAGTAATGAAGTCAGGAAGGTGATCGCTTATAGAGTTAGCGAGGCTACCAGCTGATAAGATTTTTGCTGGGCAGACTAGAATCTAGTCTAAGACATTTCCTTCACTAGTTTCACTATTGTATCTAGTGGGGGTGGAGATTATTTGGGTATAGTGAAACAGGTTAATATTTCTGGAAGGAGTTTTTGAGGAAATATTAGACCAACTAAGGGTGACATCACCTAGGATTATAGTTTCATTTTTTTATGGTGTGGGAGGTAGAGGGTAATATTTTTTCTAGAACAGGTATGTAATGTATAGGACTATGAGATTTTTGAAGCTGTTCATTTTAGAAAGGAGACCTAGATTTCTGCGTTTAGGAATTGTGGGTTGTGACCAGCAAATGGGCGTATGTTAAGAGTATTAGGGAATAGGATGGCGATTCCACTTCCTTTCTTTTTGATTCTATTGACCCTTGTTACGTTGAAGCTGGGAGGGTGGAAATCAGCAGCATCTTTTATATTAGGCTTTAACCATGTCTCAGTAGTAGCTACGATATCCGTTTTATTTTGAGATAACCAGGCATACAGCTCAAAGGTTTTGTTGCAGATACTTTGAAGGTTTATGGCAGTTATGCATAATGACTTTAAGCATTTTGTGGTGTTTGTTGCAATAGGGGATTGGTGGTAGAAGGACCTGGGTTGGGATGGATATCCCCACACTGGACTACTGTCAAGAAAATAAGTGAAAGTTGATGAGTAAAGGTGGGTAGTTTAGAGCTGATAATGTGCAACAAAAGGGAGAAGGTACAGCTTAAATTGTGAATAGAGTAGTTTGTGGGGAGGACGAGTATTTTAGAGCAGAGCAGTGGAGTTATATAGAGGCTGCGACTTATTTCAGAGTAACTATCAGATGGGGTATATAGGGAGCTAGTTGCAGACGTGGGTTTGGTGAATAGTAATATGGGGTTAACTGATGGGAATTGTATTAAAAGTGCTAGTAGTAGTATAACATGGGATAAGAATAGCATGTGAGAAATGTAAAGGTGTAAAGTGGAAGGAAATGGATACCAGGAAGTGGCTAAATTTTACTGGTTAGTTGTTGGAAAAAGGTGTGGCTAGGGGATATACATATAAGGACAGTGAGGGGTGGGTGGGAATGGCGGTGGGGTAAGGGAGCTGAGTGAGCCTGAGTGTTGCGATGTTGCACATAGAACAGCCAAGCGTCGGCAATAAAAGTGACGTCTGCACATACCATCCTCAGAACTGAATGCCCCAGTCAGAACACCATTCCAAGGATATGAGGCAAAATGAAACAAAACAAAGACATATACAAAGAAGAGCATGACCCAAGGGGGAAAGGGGTGGGATAGAATACTGCAACATGGAAGAGAAAGACATCTATGGTTATGGTAAGATTTTACACAACTATTCTATGTCTTTCTATACCTACGTTGCAATATCAGTGAGAAAGGGGAGGGGGGAGCACAAGAAGTTTCCACAAATCCATGCATAACTGCTCTAGCAATAGACTCCAGTTTGTAGTGTTTTGTGAATGTATGAACAGAGGACAAAGTAGATGCCTCTAGGAAAGAGGCATTGTCCAATCCTTTAAAGAAGGCTCCAGAGGAGGCCACTGCTCTAGTAAAATGAGCCTTAACAGAGGAAGAGTTTTTCCCAAAGATAGATAAATGGTAATAGCCTTTGAAATCCAAGATGAAATGCTCTGTTTAGAAACAGTCTACCCAGCGTTCTGGGGTGAAAGGAAATAAGAAGTTATGTACCTACCATAACGTTCCATGTTAGTTGTTTTCATCTCACCTTCTTTCTTGCTGTTTGGGATCGGAGCCGATCCTCGGCTCTGACTCGGCCATCTTCAATAGCTCGAGAGCTGTTTACTGGCTCGAGGCTACCCCTTATCCCATGATGCCTAGCAACAGCTACCCAGATCTCGTTTGAAATAGCTAATCCAGACATAATATGAGAGTAATCAGTTATCAAAAAACTGGTTGTTCCATGCATCCTAATATCTAGAAATGGTTGGGAAGACCTAGCCAGAAGAATAACAATAAAAAAATACTCACGACAGTGAAAAAGGACTCCTCTCGATCCACTAGGACGGGGGACAGTGGGAGGGATGCAAGAAAGAAGGCGAGATGAAGACAACTAACATGGAACGTTATGGTAGGTACATAACTTCTTAATGTTAAGTTGTCTATCTTGCTTTCATTCTTGCCGTTTGGGACAGCGTCCCTAGCACCCAACATCCTGGGTGGCTCAGTGGAACAGACTCTTGAGAACAGTGGAACCAAAGTCAGTTCTCCTCCGGGAGGCCATATCCACCTTGTAATGAGAAATAAAGGTATGAGGGTTTGCCCACATGGCAGCTGCACAGATGGAATCCATGAGCAACCTAGACTGAAAGGCTATGGAGGTGGCTAATGCCCTAGTAGAATGACCTTTCGGTTTAGTTGGTAACTCTTTACTCCGTAACTGGTAAATAAATGTAATAGTGTGCGACAACCAACTGGATAAGGTCACCTTGGAAACTGGGAGACCTTGCTTGTTTAAGGCATAAGAAAGGAATAATTGGTCTTATTTCTTTAGTTCTATGCAGGTAGAAATGCAATTGTCTATGAACGTCCAACTGGTGAAGCTTGTACTCTGCCTTGTTGCTACATAATTGGGGAAGAACACAGGAAGATCTATAGATTGATTTAAATTATTTTCTGAGCAGACTTGAGGAAGAAACTAAGGATTAGTTTTCAGAGCAACTCTGTCCTTGTGAAACATCAGGTGGGGAGGACGAACACATAGTGCTTGAAGTTCTGAGACACACCTAGCTGAAGTGAAAGCAACCAGAAAGAGTGTCTTCCAAGACAGAAACTTGATGGGGCAAGATGCTGCTGGTACAAAAGGAGGCAGAATTAAGGAAGTTAGGACTAAATTAAGTTCCCAAGGAGGAGGGGGTTCTCTCACTGGAGGTCTAAGAAGAGATGTTCCTCTCAAAAAAGCTTTACAAAGCTTATGAGACATGATGTTAGAATTTGTCAAACTGATATGAAAATTAGAAATGGCCGCTAATTGTACTCTAATCATAGCGGAAGCGGCCCCAGAGTGAAAAAGTTGTGCTAGGAATTCGAGAATTTCATGGACTGGGGCTGAGAAGGGATCCACATTCCTAGACTCTGCCCAACAAGAAAAACGTTTCCATTTGCTAGCCAAGTTTTTCTCGTTGTAGACTTATGAGAGGAAATGATAATCTCGTGGACTGCTGGGAAGCCTGGCTAAGGTTGGAAGTGGAGCAACCAAGCTGTGAGCTGGAGAGTTTGGAGGGATTGATGCAACCCGCCTGATTGATGAATCAGGAGATCTGGAATCAGGTCCAGAGTCCAGGGCTGGTCGAGAAGGTAGGGGTGCAGGAACGGGAACCATATCCGTCGAAGCCAGTAGGGGGGCAATGAGGATCATTTTGCAACCCAACGATTTTGCTTTCTGTATGAGTTTTGTTATCAGGGGAAAAGTACAGTTTTGTACCTACCATAAATGTAGATGTCCGAGAGGTATGCATCTGCAGTCCTAACAAATGGGTTGTCCTGGCCTCAGGCAGCCCTTCGGTCGGCCAGATTCCAAAGTCTGGGTCTGGCCTCGGCTGGTGTCGCACTTCACCCAACGTCATAGCTGCAGTTCTTCGGGTATAAAGGCATCAGCCGACGCCATTTTCCTCAGTGTTTCTTGCCCCAGATGCCAGATGCCCTCTAGGAAGGCTAAATTTGGATAAATGCAAATGTTTCCAAACAACAGAGAGCAAATAGAAATAAACATGTATGTACATATATACAAACAAATACACCATAATAGATTCCCCCAGCTAGCTACAAGATGGGCAAATACCCTAGGAGTACCACAGAGGGAAGGAGGGTGGTAATCCTGACTGCAGATGCATACCTCTCGGACATCTACATTTATGGTAGGTACAAAACTGTACTATGTCCTTCAAGGATGCATCTGCAGTCCTAACAAATGGGTAGAATACCATAGCCAAACTGGGGGAGGAGGCCCTAACAAGATTATGGTGTAGTTAAGATCCCTTGCAACACAGCAGTGGCAAAACCTGCTCGGGATCTGGAGTATAAGGGTAGATTATAATGCTTGGCAAATGTATGCACGGAGCTCCAAGTAGCAGCCTCTAAAATGTCTTTTGTAGCCGCTCCTCGTAAAAAAGCTGTAGTAGTGGCTGCAGCCCTTGTGGAGTGAGGTCTGATATTTTCTGGAGTTGCCTTTCCATGATAAGAATAACAAAATCTAATGCAATTTCCTATCCATTTAGAGATTGTCTGTTTTGAAATTGCTTTTCCTTCCATTCCTGTGGCATATGCTACCAGAAGCTGGTCAGTTTTTCTATTGTTCTTGGTTCTGTCCAGGTAGTAGCGCAATTGCCTATGTACATCCAAGGTATGCAGCAGTCTTTCTCCCCTGTTCTGTGGGTTGGGGAAGAATGTAGGTAGGTGGATTGCTTGGTTTAAAGATACCCAGGAGACCACCTTTGGCATAAAGGTAGGATTAGTTCTCATGGACACTCTATCCTGATGGAAGATAAGGAAGGGATGCACTGCCATTAATGCCTGTAGTTCAGAAACCCTTCTTGCTGAAGTGATTGCAAGCAGGAAAGCAGTTTTCCATGATAAGTACTGTAATTCTGCTGTTGCTGCTGGTTCAAAAGGGGGAAAGTGTCAACTTTTCTAGCACAAAGTTCAAGTCCCATGTAGGCAATGGTGGCTTCCTTGGTGGCTTTACATTTTTGATTCCTCTCAGAAACTGCCTGAGTAGAGGATGAGAGAAGACTGGAGGATCCATGTTTTATTCTGCTGAAATAGCTGACACATGAATCTTAATGGAAGAGTAAGACAGGCCATTGTGGAAAAGCTCTGCTAAGTATTCCAGGATGTTAGCTATGTTTACCAGTGCTACATTTTGCCCTTTTGCTGCACTTCAAAATAGAAATCTTTTCCATTTCGCTGAGTAAGTTTTTCTTGTTGAGGGTCTGCGAGCTTCCAAGATAATGTCTTTAACCCTTTGAGATAAATCTTGGTTATTTTGTCTTATGCAATGCTCCAAGCAGCTAGCTGCAGTGTTTTCAGGTTCGGATGCAGGGTTTTGAAGTTGTTCTGTGTTAGCAGTAAAGGAACCAGGGGTAGAGGCCATGCGAGTTCCCGAGACATACTCCTCAGTAGTGGGTACCAGTGCTGTCTCGGCCAGTCTGGAGCTATCAGGATGATCCTTGGGTGGTCTTCTTTGATCTTCAATAGCACCTTGTGCATCAAAGGAAGAGGTGGGAATGCATATGCTGTCAGGTTTTCCAACTGAAAGATAGGAGTCCACCTTCCAAGCAAGTGGGTGGTATGTCCTTGTGCAGAATTTTTCAATTGGTGATTGTGTGGGGATGCGAATAAGTCTATTTCTGGTAGTCCCCATTTCCTTGTGATGGATTTGAAGATGTCTGGATGCAGCATCCATTTGTGGGCATCCGTGGTAGTCCTGCTTAAGATGTCTGCTAGTATGTTTTCTTTTCCTGGCACAAATATTGCCTTGAGCTGTATGTTTAGGCTTAGGGCCACATTCCAGAGATCCATTGCCATCCGGCATAGAGGATATGAATGTGTGCCTCCCTGTTTGTTGATATACCACATAACTGTGGTGTTGTCCGTCCTTATCAGCAATTACCCCTGTTGGAGAAACGGTCTGAATGCTTGAATTGCCAGTTTTACTGCCAGCATCTCTTTTTGGTTTATGTGTAGGTTTAGCTGGTCTTGAGTCCATAAGCCTTGTATGCACTTGTCCAGCATGTGTGCGCCCCAACCGAGGTCTGAGGCGTCTGTGGTGATAGTCTGGCTTGGTTGAGGGCTGTGGAAGGGCAGTCCTTTGTTCAACTGACAGGCCTGAGCCCACCATCGGAATTCTTGCTTCAGGCATGGAATTATTGGAATTTGGGTTTCTAGGCTGTGCTTGTGCTGAGACCATAAATTCCTGAGGTACCATTGCAACTTCCTCATATGCAGTCTGGCATGTGGGATCAATATTATGCAGGATGCCATGTAACCCAGGGCTTGCAGGACTTTCCTTGCTGTAAGCTGGTTCTGCGTTGTTAATGCCATGAAGTAGAGTAGAAGGTGCTTTTGTTTTTCTGCTGTGAGGGATGCCATTTGATTTGATGTGTCCAGTTCTGCACCCAAGAAGGTTATCCTTTGGGATGGCAACAGCCTTGACTTTTTTATATACTGACTGTGTATCCCAAGGCTTGCAGTAGATGAATGACCCTTTTCAAGTCTTTTGTTAATTTGTTTTTGTTGTCCGCTTGTAACAGGCAATCGTCCAGGTAAGGGTAAATTTGAATTCCCTGAAGCCTGCAATGAGCAATTACTGATGCCAGGCATTTCGTGAATACTCTGGGTGCAGTAGATAAGCCAAAAGGCAATGCTGAGAATTGATAATGCTCTGATCCTGCAAGAAATCTGAGGTATCTTCTGCAATTTGGTCATATGGGGACGTGCAGGTATGCCTCCTTGAGATCTAGAGTTACCAGCCAAGACTCCTTGCCCAGCATGGGAAGAAGCTGCTGTAGAGTCAGCATTTTGAATTTTGGGACAATGAGGTATGTGTTCAGAGCGGACAGGTCTAGAATAGGTCTCCATTGATTTTCCTTCCTTGGCACCAGGAAAAGTCTGGAGTAAAATCCTTGCCCTTGTTCCATAGATGGTACCTTTTCTATAGCTCTCATCCTTTTTAAGTTGTCTATTTGTTCTAGAACGTTTGCCTTTTGATTTGGAGGTAGGTTTGGCATTCCTCTCTTCCTTGGTAGAGTATGGAAGTGAAACCTGTAACCTTTGTCTATTGTCTGTAAAATCCATTTGTCTCCTGTAATGCAATGCCAGTTTACTGAAAATAAAGCTAGCTTTCCGCCTAAGGGTGCTTCTAGTTGTTCCCTGGTAGGCGGCTTCAGAGCCAAGTCACTGTGATTGTCCTGTGGAAGTGGTAGTGGCTGGGTCTGCAGCAGTACTCGCTGGTTGTTAGGCTGCCACTGACGCCCCTGTAGGCACCTCTGGATTGACCTCTGCCTCTTGTGCCTATTCCTGCCTCTCTGTGCTCTGTTGGTGTCTGGAAAGGACCAATTCTTGGAAGGCCAGTTCCTACTGAACCTTGGAGGCTGGACCTGTAAGAAATCCTTGACTGTCTGGACAGATTTTGCTTTCTCTTCCACCTTCTTCAGCACTTGCTGTGCAGGAGAGCCAAACAAATTGTGTTTATCCATGGGAGCATCTAGGAGCTTTGATTTTACATGGTCTGGTAAGGACTGCTCTTTTAACCATGCATGCCTTCTGATCACTGTACCAGTCATAGCTGATCTAAAGGAGGCCTCCAGTGCATCATAGCCGCATTTTAAGGAATGATTACTGACCTGCTGTATGTTATGTACCATTTCCTGAAGTGACTTTCTGTCTAAAGGTTCAGGTGAGGACAGCTTTGTAGATAACTGATCTAACATAAATTCCTGATACTGAATCATGTGGAATTGACAGTTTAAAGCCCTAGCCGAAAGAGTAGCAGAAGTATAAACTTTTTTACCCCATCTCTCCAAGGCCCTAGATTCCCTTTCAGAGGGGAGTGGGTTTTTGGCAGAGGTAGCTGCTACAGCCTTGGGGCCCTGTGAAATAGCTTCAGGATCTGCAAAAGGAGCCTTATACAAGTGATTGTGTGTGTCCGGAACCCTGTAGTATCTGTCGGGCTTAGCAGGGGCCGGAGGGAGTGAATCAGGAGCAGTACAATCATCATTAAATGCATCATCCACAACTGTAAGTACTGGAGGAATGGCTAAAGGCCTATGCTGTGGCAAATGCAAAAAGGTCCTAAGCCTTTTCCTAGAGTCTGAGAAATCCTGGCCCTGCCATTGAAATTGTTCCCTCATAGCATGCAAGGTTTCCCCAAAAGAAAATTCCTCAGGAGGAGAGGCAGAAGGAATGGAGTCCTCTGCATCAGAGTCCTCATATGGAGAGTAAGGGCCCTCAGGGGGGTTTGTATTTTCTGATTCATCTGTGGAGTAATCAGTAGAAACTGACTCAGGGGGTTCTGCTCTAGGTCTCTTCTCTGGAGGGGGTTGAGAGGCCCTATCAGGGTGAGACTGGGATCCCCTGATCAAAGAAATGAGATCCTCTGCTAGACTAAGCATTTGAGTACTAGAGCTAGGCCTGTGAGAGGGGGCTTTAGTAGGCACGGCCTTGGAAGATTTAGCTGCTTTAGCCCTGGCAAAGGCCTTAATTGACATGGATGCAGGGGGCCTAGCAGCTCCACGTGCAGGAGTAGATACATCTAGGGGAATAGTATCTGATAAATCCTGAGAAACTGTAAGAGCAGGTGGAATTTCAGTAGCAGATTCAGCCATGCTGGAAGAGGCCTCGGTAGTAGGAGGCATGCTTCGGCCGAAGGAAGAACCGCAGACTCGGTTTCAGCGAAACCGAGACACTCATGATTGGCTTAACCGCGTTTCGGCCGAAACCGCGGACCGTGAGTGTCGGTCCTTTTCCTTACGCTTTTTAGCTAAATGTGAAGTCGGAGTCTCCGACGGCATGATATAAGCAAAAGCGGAGCCGAAAAACTCCTCTGCAAACTCCGACCGACGTCTAAGTGTCCGTCGGTTGAAGGAAGCACAGGCTAAACAAGCTGCTACGTCGTGGTCTGGGCCTAAACAAGGTAGGCAGTAAGAGTGGAAGTCTTTATGAGGTATTTGTTTCCCACAAGTTAAACAGTTATTCACTTTTTCTGACATCGGCTGAGGCAAGAAAGAGTCCCCAACGGGGTACTTAGCTTTTTAGAAGTCTTCGGTAGTAGTAATCTCTGGATCTGACCGACCGGCACTTGTAAACAGCTTCTGCTTCGGGTGCCACGCGGCAAGAAAGACTGAGGAAAATGGCGTCGGCTGATGCCTTTATACCCGAAGAACTGCAGCTATGACGTCGGGTGAAGTGCGACACCAGCCGAGGCCAGTCCCAGACTTTGGAATCCGGCCGACCGAAGGGCTGCCTGAGGCCAGGACAACCCATTTGTTAGGACTGCAGATGCATCCTTGAAGGACATCGGAGGAAAGGCATAAAGAAGTCCCTGAGGCCAATCGTGGACTAGAGCATCTCTGGGTATGTCACCTGGAAGCAGAAGAAGAGGGAAGTAGTTGCTGCATTTGCTGTTGAAAAGGGGTGGCAAAAAGATCACAGCAAGGCTGTCCCCATTTGCGGAAGATAAGATCTGCAACTTCCTGATTCAGAGACCACTCGTGAGGCATGAGGATAGCTCTGCTGAGCCTGTAGCTATGACGTTGGATCTCCCAAGGATGTGCATCGCAATCAGAAAACTTTGGGAGGAAATCGCCCACTGCACAGGAGGTAGGAACTGGTTCTGCCCTGCTTGTTGATGTACCACACTATTGATATGTTATCTGTTTGAATTGCAATGGTCCCGGAAGGAAGAGAGTCTTGAAGGGCTTGCAACGCTAGGAGCACGGCTCTCATTTCTAGGACATTTATGTGCAGATGGTACTCGTGAGGTTGCCAAGTGCCCTGGACGGTCCTGCCCAGATAATGCCCCCCCCCCACCCTATCAGAGAGGCATCTGTAGTCACTGTGGCTACCAGAGGGGGCTGTATGAAAGGTCTGCCCCGAGTCACTAGTGGGGAGACCATCCACCAAGAAAAGTGCCTTTTGCATGCCTCCGTGATCAGGATCATGTGAGACATGGGTAGCTGCTGGAAAGACCACTGCGTGAAAAGAAGCCACTGAAGAATTCTCATGTGGAAACGTGCTAATGGAAGTAGAAGAATGGCAGCTGCCATGGAGCCCAGAGTTTGAAGGACATACTTGACTTGAATTCTTTTGCTCTGCACTAGGATTTGCACTTGTTGACGGATTGTGGACACTCTTTCCAGTGGTAACCTTGCAAACATTTCCCTTGCGTTTAATTCTGCTCCTATGTAAGTGATAGACTGACAGGGCAACAAGGCAGATTTTTCGAAATTTATTGTAATACCTAGCTGGGTGCAAGATGTGATTGTATAATTCCGCGCTTATAAGAGTTGACGCCTGGTGGTAGCAGTGAAGAGCTGGTCGTCTAGATATGGAAACACCTGGAATCCCTGAGTTCTCAGGTGAGCCGTGACCACTGCCATACATTTGGTGAACACCCTAGGTGCTGGGCTGAGACCAAAGGGCAGAGCTCTGAACTGGTAATGACTGGCCACCCACCCGAAAGCGAAGAAATCTCCTAGAGCGTCTCTCCATCTTGATATGGTAGTACTCATCCTGAAGATCTATCGAGCACATCCAATTGTCCTGACCCAGGAAGGGTAGAATGGACTGTAGCGTGACCATCTGAAAATGACATAGATAGTTGAGGGACCTCATGGAGAAGGTCGCTGAAGTAAACATTCGCTTTCCGTACCTGTCCATCGTCCTAGACTCCTTGTTAGGGGGATGAACAGATGAAGAGGTCTCTGCTAACTCTTTCTTGGTGGCTGCTGCAGCTACCACCATGGCATCAATGGGCACACCTTTAGAAAGGAATTGCTTATCCTGGGGGGCTGTAATAAATTTATTAGGTCTCCTCAAAGTTGATTCAACCGTGTCCGGAGCTGACCAAGCCTTTCAAGCAACTACAGACATAAGTGGGTCGAAAGGAGGAGAAACCCAGGAGGTGGAAGGTCGGTTTCCGAAAATGCCCAGGAATACAGACTAATCCTCGGTAGGGGCTAGGGGAGTCCAGTTCCCCCTCTGCCTAAGCATTTCAAGGATGTCCGAAAAGGAAACATCTTCAGAGGTGGATCTCGGGGACCCTTCCAATTCATCTAAGTCTGTATCAGAAGTGACAGACTCGGGGGAGTCAATGTGCTTCCTCTTGCACTTCTTCTTCTGAGGGGGCTTCTCTGAGTGATCAGGGGAGGCCTCAGAAAAAGAGGAAACACCCAATGGGGTGTCCTGGGGCATCGCTTCCCTACGCTTGGGGTCTGGAGGAGGAGCAGAGGTTGGCACAGACACTACAGGGAATGGAGCCGATGGAGCTGGTAGTGGAGCTGTCTCGGGCGACAGCAGACTCCGCATGACCTCAAAAGCGTCCCTGCCTTGAGGCAGAGAAAGCTCCACTTCCGAAGAAATAAGAATCGTTCTCCGCGCCAAGGGGGACGGCTCTGAAGCCGATGTTGGAGCCGAGCTCACCTGCGCCGTTGCTCCGAGAGGAAGAACGGGGTCGGAAAAGGGTCCAATGCCACTCGCCCCCTTGGAGCCGACGAGGGAGCCCTGGCGTCCAGATTCCTCGATCGAAGGAACTATCGAGGTAATCGAAGCCAAAGTCATAGCCAAAGGAGAGATGGTGATTGGAGCCGACGGTTCCACTACTCGAAACCCAACGAACTCTGGCTCCGAACTCAATGGAGTCAGAGGAGGAACAGAAAGGGAGGTGGATGGAGCCGATACCTGTTGAGGAGGGCTAGACAATAATTTTGCTAGTGCCTGTGATTTAAGCAACCTACTTACTATTCTCTCCACATCATGATCCGACAGCCTAGAGGATCGAGAGGAGTGAGAAGAATGGTGGCTACGTTCACTTTGCAATAATGGAGACCGAAGAGCCGAATAAACTGACTTTAATGAAGGGGACCTCAGCCTCTTATGGCTCAGAGATGGCTCCGAAATATCCGATGGAGCCGACGGAGGGGTTGTCTTGTCGGTGCCAGCCGGAACCAACATACTCAGTAAATCCTGTACAAGAGTTGGCTCCAAAGGTGGAGCCGACAGCTTAGTGGATTTTGGGGATTTCACTAGCTAGGAATTCCTTGCCGGTGAATCCTGAGGTTTTAACAGACCCCTAAGGATCAATTTGTTCTTACGCTCCTGCAGGACTCTTGGACTAAAGGCATGGCAAATAGAACAAGAGTCCTGCAGGTGAACAGCGCCCAAACAAAAGACGCAACCAGTGTTCCAATCTGTCAGAAACATTTTCTGACAGCATGAGTCACACTTTTTAAAGCCAGATACTTTGGCTTCCTTAGACATGACCCAACTACAAAAAAAAAAGACTAAGTAACACAAGGGAAACACACAGACAAATAAATACTACTCTAAACAAGTACACCTATAAATATATATAACCTCTTTTTTTTTTTAAACGATAGAAAAAGTATTCAAAAGAAAAAATAAAATATCTAATAGTTTAAAGGGTCTAAGAGAATATTTTTTACACAAAAATTGAAAATATACAAGCCTGAGCCAGAAAATAACACACTTCGCAGCTGAAGCTACAAACGAGATCTGGGTAGCTGTCACTAGACATCATGGGATAAGGGGTAGCCTCGAGCCAGTAAACCGCTCTCGAGATATTGAAGATGGCCGAGTTAGAGCCGAGGATCGGCTCTGATCCCAAACAGCAAGAATGAAGGCGAGACAGACAACTTAACATCAAACAGTTACTCAACCTTTCTAATGGGTTTGGTCTTGTTCAGTTAAACTCTAAGTTGTTTGTGTACATCTGAAGTGTGCAGCATCCTCTCAATTGAATTTTGAGGAGAAGGGAAAAAGGTGGGTAGATGAACAGATTAATTGAGGGACAAGTCATTAACCACTTTAGACATGAAGGAAGGGATGGTACACAGGGACACCCTGTCCTTGTCGAAAATCAGAAAAGATTGAGAAGCCATTAAAGCTTAGAGTTGTGCAACTTGGCTAGCAGAAGTAATGGCAACTAGTAAAACAGTTTTCCAAGTGCAGAATTTTAGGGAAGAGGAAGCAGCAGGCTAGGAGGGAATCTGGGGCAGTTTTTCCAAGACAAAATGTAGGCCCTAGGGAGGTGGAACAGGTTTCCTGGAAGGTGTTATGTAAAGGAAGCCGTTTAAGAAAAGTTTGACCTTTAACCTAGAAGCTAAGGGGAGTGGGATTTAACTGAAGAATAAGCCATTCCAGCCTTGAGCAGTTCACACAAGTAAGAAAAGACTAGAGGGATATCCAGCAAAAATGGATCTAGTCTCTTATTAAGACACCAGCTGGAGAACCTCTTCCATTTGGACAAGTAGGATCTCCTTGTATTAGGTTTCCTGGTCTCCTGCAGGACTAAAAGCACATCCTCAGAAAAAAGGTATCTGAAAGGAATCAGAAGCCAATCACCAACAAGGCCAGGTTCAGTATGGGCAAATCTGGGTGGATGAGAGATCCCTTGTCTTGTGTGAGTAGATCCACCTAGGTAACTTGTGATAACTGCCCATGGCTAATTGCAGAAGAAAGGGAACCAATGCTGTCTTGTCCAAAAGGGGGTCACCAATAAGAATTGTGGTTTGTCAAGTCTGTATTTTCAGGAGGACTTTCTCACTTGGGGGGAGGTGTGCAGAGAAACATCCCCTTCCAGGAGAATGATAGGGTGTCCACCTTCCAAACCAGAGGATGTGGGAGTCTGGCACAGAACTTTGGAAGGTGTCTGTTCAAAGGGGAGGCAGAGAGATCTATATGAGGAGTACTCCACTGGTGAAGAATGTCCAGAAACGCATCCTTGTGGATCATTCATTTGTGGGCTTGTGTCATGGATCTGCTCAGAGTGTCTGCCTGAAAATTTAGAGCAGATGGGATGTAAACCACAGATAAAGTTATATTAGCTTGAAAAGCAATCTCCCAGGCTTGGACTGCTAATCTATAAAGTAGATAGTACTTTGTTCCTCCCCTGCTAGAGAACCGTGGTTTTGTCTGTGGACAGCTTCAAAGGACCTGGAAGGAGAGAGAGCCTGAAGGCTTGAAGTGCCAGGATTAGAGCCCTCATCTCTTTGATGTTGATGTGTTGCTTCCTTATGGAGGGTGACCATAGGCCTTGGATTTTTACAGTCCCCACTGTTGCCCCCCACCCCAGATCTGAAGCATCTGTGAGCATTTCCTGAAGGGGGGCTAAGTGGCTGCAGGGGAAGTCCTGGGTTTTGAGAAATTTGGAGATTCCACCAATGCAATTCCTTCTTTCAGCAAGGCAAAAGCAGGAGGACAAATTCTAGAGAATGAGCATGCTAAGACCAGTGTGTATTCAAGTACCACTGGAATTTTCACATGTAGAGTCTGGCTAGGGGTAGCACTGGTATAACCGAAGCCATGAAGCCTTGCATCCTGAGGATTTCCCTGGCAGTCAGAGAAGGTAGAGGAAGCAAATGAAGGAAGGAAGTCTGCAGAGATGCCACCATGAGGTCTGTTCTTATCCTGCAACCCAGGAACACCTTGTTTCGAGAGGGAGTTAGGGAAGACTTGCTGTAGCTGAGGGTGAAACCCACAGTGAGGAGCAAGGAGATGGTGGTTTGAAGGCTCTGTTGCACAGTGGTTGGATGTTATACTTGAATAAGCAGGTCATTCAGGCAAAGGTAAATGAGAATCCACTGGAGTCTGCAAAAGGCAATGACAGGAGCCAAATATTTTGTGAATACCCTTGGTGCCGTAGGGAGTCCAAAGGGCAAAGCAGAGAACTGAAGATAAGAGGAAGCAACAAAGAAATGTAAACACTTCCTAAACAGAGGGTGGATGGGAATGTGGAGGTATGCATATGTTATGTCTAAGGAAACCAGGTAAGCCTGGAGTAACAAGAAAGGGAACAGAGTATGTAGGATAAGCATCCTGAAGGAGGGTACTTGAAAAAATACACGGAGTTGGGACAAGTCTAAAATTGGTCTTCAAGGGTCATCTTTCTTGGGAACTTAGAACATTCTGCAATAGAACCCTGTTCCTCTTTGCAAAGCAGGAACTTCCTGTATGGTTCATAGCATACCTCCCAACTCTACCGAATTACTCTATTTTTACAGAGTTTTGGGGTCTAAATAATGAGCTGCCATGATTCTCGAGTGGTACCCCTTCATTCCCAATTTTTAAAAAAAAATGTTTTTTCTTTTCGAGCTTTGGAGCTGACAACATCACGTGCACGATGTCAGCTCCAACGGAATTGAACTCAAGGGCTAAGCTGCGAGCGCAGAAATGTCTCTGCTTTTAAATTTAGGTTTTTAGCTGTGTGCGGAAACGTCTCTTACGTTTCTGGTCTAGCCGTGAGAGCAGAATGATTTTGCACTTGAATCAAAAGTCTTTGGAGCCATTGTCATCTGTTGTGAAAGTTAAAAGCCGAACTTTCTGCTGGCATTTGCTCGCTTTGGAAAGCATGGAAATGAGACTGATTTCAAGTATTTGAAACAGAACTGGTATTTTTCTTTGTAAAAGTGAAACGGAATTGTGAACGTGTGTGTGTGTGTGTGTGTGAGAAAATGCCCCCAACTCAATACACTTGGTGGCTAGAGGTACTCTGGCTCAAACCCTGTACCTTGGGTACAGGTAAAAAGAGCCCAAAGTCCCTAGCTACTATCAATTGTGAATTTATGCCTGATATTTTTGTTCTATTCCTCATTAAATCTGTGGTTTTCAAGATGTTTGTGGCAATGGCAAATCATTGAAGGACTGAATTCACTAAATAATGACAGGCATTTGAATTTCAGACTTCATATTCTTCAGAAAATAAATGGTAACACAAAACCTTTTATTCTAGCAATTTTCTAAGTATATAAGATCAGTATTTGAAAATTTGTCCCTATTTTGGGGCTGTATTCCCCCATTATTGGCTTTGCCCAGGTTTTTTGCACTACGACGTTGAGAACTATGGTGAGAAGTGAGAACTGAATTCACTAAATGATGGCCATTTAAGTTTCAGTATTCCTGTCTTTCTATAAACTGCTGATTTGGCATAGTGGTATGTTGCTCTGACTGTAATTCACAGGGTCCTGGGTTCAAGTCTTGGCAGTGAAATGCATGGTGGTAACGCATTTAATTCTAGCAACTTTGCAAAATTATACAAGCAATGCTTAAAATGTGTCCCTGGTTTTTGGCCTTTTGTCTCCCCCCCCCCCCCCCCAAAAAAAACCTGAAAATAAGTGTGAGAAGCTGTACAAGATGCCTATGGCTTACAAAGACAGGCTGGACTCTGCCCTTCTGAGCTGGGAATTTCTGGTTAAAGGCTTATAGTGCCTGCATATTTGAACTGTTTCTTACTGAAATTGGTACACCTTGTTTGCTGTAGCATAGACTAGATCCAGGCCTGCTGAATCTAGCTTTGTTTGTATGCTTGTTGTTTGTTTGCTTATTTCCCTGAAACGCTAATTCCAACTAAAACATGGCTTTTCAGCGCTTCTGTGGATGCCTAGTGATATCTGCATTGCTTACTGTACTTATTTCCTTGTTTCACTTGAAAGAAAGTTACTGTTTGTCGTTTTTGCATTTAAGTTACCTGTAACATTGCATTTAAGTTACCTGGCACTCGCTCACTAAAGCAATTATATAAGTCAGCACTAAAAAATTAAAAGCACTACACCCTCACAAACTCCCCTTGAGTACCTTGTTCCCCATTGGCCCTTTTTTCAATTATAAAGGAATTCCCAATACTATTCTAGCAT
This sequence comes from Protopterus annectens, assembly GCF_019279795.1. Classification (NCBI taxonomy): domain Eukaryota; kingdom Metazoa; phylum Chordata; order Ceratodontiformes; family Protopteridae; genus Protopterus; species Protopterus annectens. Next base: position 364,248,888 of record NC_056742.1, read on the forward strand.
GTCCAAAGGTCAGTTGTCAATCTCCTCTCCGGTCCAGTTGGTGAATCTGGGAATCTTGAGGCAATATTACAACTGCCTCATGTACACAGACAACCCTCTCCTCCTCCCAACAAATTCCAACACATGTGAGAGATGCAACCATATAACCAAACTGCAGGCTAAGCTCTCTCAACTCAGTACTGGCGTAACCAGTCAGAAGGAGAAGGAAACCACACTCACTACAACTCCAGTCTCACATAGACCTACCACGACAGCAAACCAAACACAAACACACAAAAACATACTCGGAGGCTCTAAATAAAAATCTGCCCAAGCAGCAGAGACCTCCAAAGCAGACACCCAAGCATCCGCTACCCCAAAACAAAACACGTGCAACACGTAAGCTCACAAAGCCAGTGTGCCGAATAGTCACAGCCCTTAAGGCTAAACAACAGACCTGATACACTTGTAATAGGTGACACTATCGTCAGGCACACTGACGTCCCGCTCACCAGGCTGAACAAGGAGATCGTCACGGTGAGCTGCCTGTCAGGCGCTAGGATCCGCCATATAACACAAGCACTCAGGTCACTCCAAGGCAAGTACAAATATGACTTGGTCATTGTCCATGCTGGTGTGAATGACCTGAGAGGTACCTCCCTGGACTACATGAAAAGAGACATAGAGGAGCTCTCTGAGCATGTAGCCCAGGCCGGTATGACCCTGACCTTGAGTAGCATCTTACCCTCACCAAGAATGATGCCACAATATGAAGACAAGATGATCAATTTCAAAAATTGGCTTCAAAGGGGATCCAATGCCTGTCAGCCTGGGATGACATGCTCGACAAGCCACAATGCTTCGCTACGGACAGCTTGCACCTGTCACCCCTGGGCTTTCGGATATTGGCAAAGGTGCTTGCTACCCCCATAGTGCCTTTTTTAGGCAAGGCTCAAAAGACAAATCCACCTCCATAGGTATCACAAGGGATAAGAAACTAAGACGCCGGAAGACTAAACCTCAAGATGCACGCACTCAAAACTCTCCTTAGCATGGAGAACATTGATATCTGTGCAGTAACAGAAACCTAGTTCAAGACTCCCGACAGCACCCCAGCACTACCAGGTTATGCCTCATACTATGCTTTTTGGCCCCAAAACTTGGACCGAACCACAAAAGGTGGGGGAGTATCAATATTCGTCAAAGATACCCACACCTCCAGGTTGGTGGCACATCACGAAGCATCAGAGACTATCCATCTGCAACTAACAGTGAGTAAAACTGCCTTTCAGTTTATAGCCTGCTGCAGACCACGCTCCTAAACCCAGGAACCCCACTCGGCCTTCCTGAGAACACTGGAAAATATGAAGGTCTCTCCAAACACCATTATATTGGGCGACTTCAACTACCCAAACATAGACTGGGAGCATTACTCTAGCTCCAACACCCTAGCCCAAAGGTTCCTAGAATTTATAAACTCAAATGCTATGGAACAACTTGTTACCACTCCCACAAGTGGGGAAAACATACTGGACCTGATCATCACCAACATGGGGACTCTATGCTCCAGACCAGAAGTGTATCCCTCACTTGTAAGATCAGACCATAAACTAATCTCACTGGATATTCACATCCTGACCCCACCCCCTGCCCAGAAAACCACAGTGAAAAACTTCTCTAAAGCAAATTTCACAATCCTCAAAACCGAGGTGGAATCCTTCAAAGCCCCCGGGCCTGTGGAAAATATGGCCCAGACCGCAGAATCCTTTATAAACGCATTGTATGAACACCTTCAGGAATGCATGGATCATGCAATCCCAAATAAAACCAAGACCCAATCCTCCAAAGGCAGACGTCCTGTCTGGTGGACCCCAGCCATAAACAAACTATACAATAGAAGGAGGAAGCTACTACATGATAGAGCAAAATCCCAAAAAGGGAAGGCATCTCTGATCAGTATTAGCAAAAAACTACGGGCACTCATAAAATCATCTAAGGCCAACTTCGAGAGAAAAATTGCACAGGACACTAAGGATAATCACAAGGCTTTCTTTAGTCAAGTTAGGTACCTGGGTGGGAATTCCCAGATATGCTCAGAATTAGTCCAAAATGACAAAAAATACACCGAACCCACAGACATTGCCAACATCCTAGCTGACAGGTTCAGCGCAAACTCCCCCCCCCCTCCCCACCAAAAGGGCAAATATCTATCCCAGCAGAGTGCTGCCCCCCTGACATCTCAGATGCTCAGGTAAGAGCCGCCCTCTCCAAAGCAAAAAACACAGCATCAATGGGACCAGACGGTGTCCCGGGCTGCGTCCGACATGAACTCCAAGAAAAGCTAAACCCAAACAGAAAACTACTGTTCAATCTCAGCCTTACTACAGGATATGTACCCAAAGAGTGGCGTACAGCAACAGTGGTCCCTCTCCACAAAGGTGGTGCCTCAACGGATCCTGGAAGCTATCGCCCCATAAGACTGACTAGCTTGGTCTGCAAAGCTATGGAAAGGATCATCAAGGACTTCATAAATAAAGATATTGGGGACCTACAGACATTGGATCCTACCCAGTTCGGCTTTGTTAAGAGCATGGTCGATTTCTTTGAAACAGTCACCAAGGCCATTGACGAGGGGAAGGTGGTCCACACAGCCTACCTGGACCTCGCAAAAGCCTTCGATACAATACCCCACTCGGGCATTATAGATAAGCTCACCAGCTTAAATATAAACCCCTATGTCACTAGATGGGTTGCAAACGGGCTCAAGGACAGAACTCACATGGTTAGAATTGCTGGAGCCATGTCAGACTCTAAACCAGTTACAAGTGGCGTCCCACAAGGCTCAGTCCTGGGACCTCTCTTGTTCGGTATATATTTCTCTGATGTATAGGCCAACACGGAAGGATGGTGGCTGACCAAGTTCGCAGATGACTGCAAACTGGGCACCATAATCGACTCTCCGGCCGACACAAGCATCCTCCAAAAGGGCCTCATAGAAACAGACAACTGGTGCTAGAGCCGTGGCCTCAAGCTAAACGCCAAAAAGTGTATAGTCATTCCCTTTGGTAAAAACAAAGTGCCCACAAATTACCACATAGGTGGTAATCCATTAAGTACAGAAGAAGTAATTAGGGACCTGGGGACCCAAGTTGATAGCAATCTCTCATTTGACAAACATGTGGCCAAAGTGGTTAGAAAAACATTTTATATAGCCCACCTAATCATGAAGGGATTCACATCTAGATCAGGGGAGGTCATCGTGCCTCTTTACTCATCCCTCATCAGGCCCATAATTGAGTACAATGCCCCTTTTGGGATGTACCTTACCAGACACCTGCAGCAATTGGAAAGACCCCAAAAGTACCTCACCAAGAGGATCAAAGGGCTCAAACAGATGCCATATGCTGCCCGGTTAAAGAAACTCCAGCTCTACTCAGTGGCATACCGCCTGCTCAGAGGCGATCTGTGCCTGACGTATAAAGCCATGTCCAACCCGGAATTAATGGACATGCTGCACCTCAGGAAATCCAAATCCCATCGAGCTACGCGCTCGAGAAACTTGAACCTCAGCAATGAAATAAATAGGACATGCTGGAGGGACAGATTCATAACCCAGAGGCTCCCTTCACTCTGGAATAAAATCCCAGTCCAGGTTAGGCATTGTCCTTCATTGACTCTATTCAAGAGGAATCTTGATGAGTGGATGGGAGATCGTAGGTTTACCCCAGGTATCACTTCTGTGTCACTGTTAGACAGAGTCACAGTATACTAACCTCGAAAAAGGGCATAGCAAAATTAATTTAAAATGGGTGGCGAAAGCCAAACACACTCTGGCTAGGCTTATAAATGCCCTAGGGCAGATAGCCTAGTATGAACCTATGAACTACTGTAATTCTATTTTCATATCTATCTATATATATATATATATATATATATATATATATATATATATATATATATATCTATATATCTATATATCTATATATCTATCTATATATCTATATATATATCTATATATATATATATATATATATATACATATATATATATATCTATATATATATATATCTATATATATATATCTATGTGTGTGTGTGTGTGTGTGTGTGTGTGTGTGGAAGTACACCTTTATAATGGAAATGTTCTGAATTGGGCAGCTTTGCCATTTTGTTTCATTGTCTACTGGAAAAATGTTGAAACAATAAATTTTAAAATGTGCTCTAACTTAAGTCTAACAAGTCTAAATCCAGAGCTGGCTTTGCCACTGCTGTCCTGCAGGGCCTTATAGCTGCTCCTAATGCTGTACAAATCCATCCTCCCGACCACAGCTTTGGGAATCTACCCAAATGTAATGTCTGCAACAGTGAAACACGAAGAACATAGTACAGCTGTGTACACTTAGCATAAATGTAGATGTTTGAGTTTATTCACTGCTGCAGTCCTGGTTACCCACCTTCCAGCCTCCTGTTTTTTTTCTCTTACTATACCTCTACTTTCTTTTACTATGTTTAAAAGCCTTTTTGGTGTATTGGCTTTTGTTTGGAGTTTTTTTTTGTGTTTTTGAATTATATATATATATATATATATATATATATATATATATATATTTTGCTCCCCATTTGGGAGGCACCTGACATCTGGGGCAAGTAAAACTGATGTAATGGCGTCAGCTGCATGTTTTATACCCCTGATAACCTGACGTTATGGAAGAAGGGACAGCACCCGACGTAGGACCCAATACTTTGTTAATCAGGCCGACTGAGGGCAACCAGCCAGCAGATTACCCAAATGTAATGACTGCAACAGTGAAACACGAAGAACATCCTCTGCAGACATGCTGTAGGAACCCTCCCTAGCGGCTTCTGTATCAGTACCCACTGAAGGAGGAGGACCAGACACAGTACATACTGCCGGGCCTTCAGTGGCCTCGAGAGGGACATCAGAAGTCAGAGGTGCAGCCAAAGATTCAGGTCTAACCTTTTTCACCTTGTTCTTCAGGGGTTCACCCGACAAACAGCAGCACCTTCCATACCTAGTGCTAGTCGTTTCAGTTTCTGATTCTTAAGGTATAAATTAAGGGTGTACAGTCGACTGTGGAGGGTTTTAGGGATGAATGCCTGACAAATGGCATAGGCCTTATAATCATGATCAGACCCCAGAAAAAAAAAATTCACTGTTCGTGGTTGTCTTTATTGTGGACTCTGTCTTCCACAGTGGCACTTGCCATTTTTGGATAACATTAACCTCTAACAAACATGCAGTAGCAAAAGCGTAAAAAAGATTCCCCAATGGGGCACTTATCTGAAGGAAGATAAATTTTCGGTGATCAAATGGATGGCTGGAAGATGTCGTTCAGACTCATGGCAGAGAAGTTCTGATGGTGATATAGGCAGATGTCACTCTTATGGTGAAGCTCGGCTGTTCTATGTACAGCGTTGCACGTAACTTGCAGTAGCTTAAGTCTTTAGTATACTGGCCAGTTCAAGTCGCCTAGGCGGCATTTCTCTCATGTTATGAATACTGCAACATGGGAACAGAAGGACATTTTGATGTGATGTGATAATACGCATCCTGGAGCTCTACAGGCATATCCAATCTTCCCTGCGCAACAATGGCAGAATGGGCTGAATCATGACCATCCAGAACTTCGAGTGTTTTTCAAAATGATTTGGATTGCTAATATCTAAAATTGGTCTTAGGTACTCTGTTTTCTTTGGCAATAAAAAGAACCTTGAGTAAGTACCAGATGTTTATTGGTCTGCAGGAACCATTTGGATGACTCTTTTTGTCAACAGTTTTTTTTTACTTCTGTGGCTGCCACATTACTCTGACTGGGTGGAATGTTGGAATCTTTTTGATATGTTGGGGAGGAAGAAGGGAAAATATGTAATAACTTCAGGATATTATACTCAACACTTGGGTATCATTGGTGATAGCTGTCCAGGCTTCTGGGTGCAGAAATAAGTGTCTCGAGAGTGCAGCAATTGGGCAACCTTTCAGAGGAGCTGAAAAGTTATCTTCATGAAAGGTCCTCTGACCCCTGATGTTGCGGGCGTCGTCTACTATTAGAATTCTCGCACACTGTTGGGGAGATCTGTTTCTGTAGTAGTCCTGGGAAGATGCTTTTGTTTGGGAAAAGGCAAAAATACATTTTTTCAATGTACATGTTTTTCAGCACCTTTTACTGTTGATCTTCCATTCTGTCTAACAGTTTTTATGAATGCCTGTTTCTACTAAGTGCTCCACTGAGTTCTGTTCTAATCTATTTTGTTTAGTCGACTAAAGTGCTTAAATGTGTTTTACTTTGGATGTGGTGGTGTGACTGTGAATTTGCTAAGTTTGGGATGTGTGGGAAAGTCAAGATCTGGGGGGATTTGGGAGGCAAAGCCCCCACATAAATGACTGTGACGTTTGCATGGAATCACAAGGAGAGTTCTATTCTATGACTGCTGTGTAAAGTAGTAGTCAAAACATTCTACTTTCCATATCTAGGTTATGGAAATACAAAGTTTTCAAAGGCAGCAGGTCACGTAAAATATAAATATTTTCAATAACACATCAATAGTGTTCTCAGTGCTGTTTGTAATTTTTTTTAGCTATTATATGTACTTCTGTATGTTAGTGGCTTTTTGTAGGGGACTTAAAAGTAGTAGTTTTTGTGGAGTTCAGTATTACATCAAGTGTATTTTTATTGTATCGTGTTCAACTGGTTTATCTTGATGCATAGCTTTGACTGTTTTTGTTTTCAACACAATCTAAAGAGCACTGTATTACCCATAAGTGCCACAGCAGAAATCTTAAATGCTTTGCAGGGCCATTTTAAGCCTAGCCAATATCCCCGAGGTCAGAATCAAAACTTTTTCCTTGTGTCTATGTGGTGAAGACTACCTATTGGGCAAAACCCACCTATAAACATGCTCTTTGCTGGCTCGCTATAAGTGTTCATAGACAAGCTTAAGGCTCGTCTACCCTTGTGGGCCATTTAAGCCTAAGTAATTTTCCTTCCAAAGATGAGAACCAAACCCTGTATCTTGTGTTGTGAGGTTAACACCTTAGCCATTATACCAAACCCAAGAATAAGTCTGTCCCTTGCTTTTCCTTCTTCATATTTTAAATATCTACTAACTGTTCACCCTTAAATAGTCAGGCTCCCTAAACACACTGCTAGACCACTGCTTCAAGACATGCAGAAAGCTTACAGGGGGTCATGTCATCTTTCAGGCTAGGAAGCCTTCTCTCCATTTCTAGATGGGGAAGAGCAAGGTTTGTGTTATGCTTCTTCACACACCATAAGAAATGCTTGCAAATGGAAACAAACTGTACAGCCACATCTGCCCTAAGTTTTCATCAGGAGGCAGTTGGGCAGATCATTACCCTCACACCAACTCCCAGATACATTAACACCACGTGTACAACTGTTATGACACTATTTTCTTGCAAAAATCTCTGCAAAGAGGCGAAACAGTAATTATTAAAAATAAACTAATAGGACACATTTACAAATGAATATTGTTTGATGCTAGACTGATGGCACAAGAGAAGACTGTTAATTAAACCAAAGTAATCACTGGCTCAGGCTAACAGACCAAGTATCAAAGGGTAACTAGGGAAGAAGAAAACTGTTAAGACTTTGCCTGTTCCTCACATGGGGGGGACAGACATCCCGTCATGAATCTGTGGTGAACACTGGAGACCTGAACAGAGATGGAAGCTTACAAGGGGGTCAGGTCCAATGAGTGCAAAAATGAGGAACATCTCCATGCTGATCCAATTCAACACCCACCCGTTCACTGCTTGCCAAGGCATTAATAAATTGAGGGACAAGTACATGCAAAAATATTATGTCCCTTTTTCATTTATGTACTCTGACTTCTCTCACAAAAGAGACAGCAGTAGAATGCAGAGGAAGAGTTATGGGATAAAAATGCACGTGTGCACACACAAACACACACATGCATATATTTATATATATAATGACATATATTGGTACAAATATATTATCTAGATCTCTCTCTCTCTCTCTGTATACATACATATAATATATATATATATATATATATATATATATATATATATATATATATATATACATACATATATATACATACATATATATATATATATATATATATATATATATATATATATACACACATACATACACACATACACACACATTTATAATGTATACGCACATACATATATACACACACACAAACATGCGTGTGTGTATATACACACATGTAGAGATACAGCAGAATGAATGGGGGGGGGGGGGGAGAAGCTGGAGAAGCTGAAGAAAAAGAAAAGCGAAGCATGTAAGAACGGAAATAAGATGAATATACTTCAGATGTAGCCTAGGTGGAGTCAGACTAATTTAATACCACAGATAAAAAGTGAGACATACAGCAAGCCCTAGTTTGATGCAACCTCGGTGGAGTCAGACTAATTTAATACCACAGATAAAAAGTGAGACATACAGCAAGCCCTAGTTTATTCTATTTGGGTACAGCTTATAAGGTACTGATATAGCCACTACAATGGTATATCAAGGCTGAAAGTTTGCAAAGTTTAGCTCCACTTTTACAGAAACTCAGAAAAAGTGTGTACCTTGGTCCTTTAAAGTCTGGCCAATAATTATTCCTTCTTCTGGAAATTTTGCAAGGCTGCACCCAGAAGCATAATACACTATAAAACAAACACAACATAAAAGATAGTTAACACATGCATACACTTCGACTAAAAAGATCAAAAACACACTGTACTTCCTTACCATGAAGAAGATGACTAACCAATAAGAAAGCAATGTCCAAATGTTATGTGTACAGACAGTCCACATAAACTAATGCACAATTCACTGTTTACTGGTTTACTACTCAGTTATGAAGCAAAATAACACAAGCTGAAAGTAAAATTCTCTCAACTTCTCATATTTCAGATGTCTGCAAGAAAATACCATTTTTGTATAATATTAGGCGCATAACTGTAACCAGAATGCATCATCGGGGTGTCAAAACACAAAGCAAATGTACTTTCCATAGATAGCAATCTAGTTCATTGTGTTTAAGTGAGAAGGTAGTCAGATATCACTTATTAAATGGGCACAGATATGAAGAAACTTGATCAAATGAAAATCCTAGAACTCAGTGCTGATACCACAGTACAGCAATTGCAATTCACGAGTCTCTTCACAACAAAATTATTGAACTTCCTAGAATAAAGTTATACCATCACTGTTTTCCAATGAAGCAGTGTAACATTCATACAAGTATCTCTCATTACCCGATGGTGTTTGTTCATACAGCAGTCATGTCTGCTGTAGGATCCATGGACCAATACACACCTGCCTGAATCCATCCATCCATCCTCAACCCCCTTTTCCCCATTTTGCACATGGGGTCGGGTATCACTATGTAAAAATAAAAACAAAACTTACTTATTTAGCTACTCTTCAGTCATAGACACTGTTAAAAGAACATCTATAAATGAAAGGGTAGCTCCTCGCATAACTTTGCCAGCTCTAAAAGGAAAAGTACAGCTGTGTACGCTTACCATAAATGTAGATGTTTGAGTGTAGCCACTGTTGCAGTCATTACATTTGGGTAATCTGCTGGCAGGTTGCCCTCAGTCGGCCTGATTAACAAAGTCTTGGGTCCTGCATCGGTTGCTGTCCCTTCTTCCATGACGTCAGGTCGTCAGGGGTATAAAAACATGCAACTGACGCCATTACATCAGTTTTGCTTGCCCCAGATGTCAGGTGCCCCCCAAATGGTGAGCAAATAAAATTAAACACACAAAAATATACCTCAAACCAAAAGCAAATACACCAAATAGGCTTTTAAGCATAGTAAAAGAAAGTAGAGGTGTAGTAAGAGAAAAACAGGGGGCTGGAGGGAGGGTAACCAGGACTGCAACAGTGAATACACTCGAACATCTACATTTATGGTAAGTGTACACAACTGTACTATGTTCTTCGTGTTTCACTGTTGCAGTCATTACATTTGGGTAGATTCCCAAAGCTATGGTTGGGAGGATGGATTTATACAGCATTAGGACCAGCTATAAGGCCCTGCAAGACTGCAGTGGCAAAGCCAGCTCTGGATTTAGAGAAAATTGGTAAATGATAATGCTTGGTGAAAGTATGTACTGAACTCCAGGTAGCAGCTTCTAGAATATCCCTGGTAGGAACACCTCTGAGAAAGGCTGCAGAAGTAGATGCAGCCCTGGTGGAATGATATCTGAACCCCTGGGGATAGGTTTTCCATGGTGCTTATAGCAGAAATTAATGCAAAGGCTTATCCATTTAGAAATGGTTTGTTTTGAAATAGCCTTCCCCTCTGCCCCAGCAGCAAATGCCACTAGCATTTGTTGAGATTTTCTTCGAAATTTAGTTCTGTCCAAGTAGAATCTAAGTTGTCTGTGCACGTCCAAGGAATGCAGAATCCGTTCCCCTTTGTTTTGTGGATTGGGACAGAAGGTTGGCAAATGAATGGACTGGTTAAGAACCACAATGGAAACCACCTTGGGCATGAAGGATGGATTGGTCCTCAGAGATACCCTGTCCGCATGAAAAATGATGAAAGGCTCCACTGCCATAAGGGCCTGTAATTCAGATATCCTTCTAGCTGAAGTGACTGCTAAGAGGAAGGCTGTTTTCCAAGAAAGAAATTCTAAGTCTGCAGTAGCAGCTGGCTCGAAAGGAGGTAAAGTGAGCTTTTCCAAAACAAAGTTAAGGTCCCAGGCAGGGGTAGGAGCTCTCCTAGGTGGTCTCAAGTTCTTTGCCCCTCTGAGATACTATTTGAGCAGGGGGTGAGAAAAAAGGGGTGGTTCTGTGTTATAGTGAGCTGAAATAGCTGAAGCGTGGATTTTAATAGATGAAAAAGACAGGCCCTTGTGAAGCATCACAGTTAAGTATTGCAAAATCTGAGGTAAATTGGGCGCTGCTGTGCTCATCCCTAAAGACTTGTTCCAGGCACAGAATCTTTTCCATTTGTCAGCATAACATTTTCTAGTTCTAGGTCTTCTCACCTCCAAGATGGCATCCATCACAGGTTTGCTGATTGATTCTAAGGGTGAATTTAAGTGATTAGCCAAGCTGCAAGGTTCAATGTTGGGAGATGAGCGTGCAGAATTTGGTTCTCCTGCTGAGACGGTAAGGAAGGTGCCTGAGGCAGTTGCCATGGAGATATTTGTGACACACTGTGCAGGAGTGGGTACCAGTGTTGGCAAGGCCAGTCTAGAGCAATCAAAATCATTTTTGGTTTGTCCTGTTTGACTTTTAGCAGAACTTTGGAGAGCAGAGGCAGAGGGGGAAAGGAGTAGACTGATAGGTTTTTCCAGCTGAAGGACAGAGCATCCACTTTTCCAGGCGTTTTTGTGAGAAGTCCTTGTGCAAAATTTGTCCAACTGGTAGTTCTGGGAGGAGGCAAACAGATCTATGTCTGGGCTCCCCCATTTGCTTGTCAACATGTTGAAAATCCGTGGTTCCAGTTTCCACTCATGTGGGTCCATGAGATTTCTGCTTAGTCCATCTGCCAGTGTATTCAGTTTTCCTGGCAAGAATTGAGCTTGTAGCTGCACTTGGTAGCTCATGGCCGTGTTCCACAATGCCATGGCTAGTCTGCAGAGGGGGTAGGGATGTGTACCCCCCACTTATGTACCACATAACCGTGGTGTTGTCAGTCTTTACCATTAGTTGTCCTGGATGAATGTAGTCCTTGAAGGCTGTCACAACATTCTGCACAGCTAACATTTCTTTTTGATTGATATGTAGGTGCATTTGATTTGGGTTCCATTTGCCCTGAATGCACTTCCCTGCCAGGTGAGCCCCCCATGCATGTTCTGAATCATCTGTAGTCAGGGTTTGGGAGGCAGGGGGGTGGGGTGAATGGCAGTCCCTTGCTTTGGTGGCAGGCCTTTGCCCACCATAGGAACTCAAAGCGTAGGCAAGGTATGATAGGAATCATTGTTTCCAGGCTGTGACAATGTTGACTCCATAGACTTTTTAAGTACCACTGAAGTTTCCTCATATGCAGTCTTGCATATGGAATTAGAAGAATGCAGGAGGCCATGAACCCCAAGGCTTGCAGTATTTGTCTTGCAGATAGCAGGGTTTTTGTGGCCACTTGTTTGAAGTAATTTACCAAATGAATTTGCTTTTCTGGCATGAGGAAAGCCATCTGGGCAGTTGTATTCAAGCTTGCACCCAGGAATGTAATCTGTTGAGAGGGTACCAGTTGTGATTTCTTTTCGTTTATGGTGTACCCTAGACAAGTTAGAACCCTTTCTACAAACGCCAGATGATTTATAAGTATGGCCTGGTTTTCTGCCTGAATTAGACAATTGCCCAAGTATGGATATATTTGAATATTTCTTTGCCTGCAAAATGCAATTACTGGAGCCAGGCACTTTGTGAATACCCTGGGTGCAGTAGACAAGCCAAAGGGCAGTGCAGAGAACTGATATTGCAAGTAGCCTGCTTTGAAGCGGAGGTATCTCCTGCAAGATTCCCCAATTGGGATATGCAGGTAAGCTCCTTTTAAATCTAGAGCTGCCAACCAGGCATCTTTGCCTAGCATAGGAAATAACTGGTGAAGAGTCAGCATCTTGAATTTTGGAATGTCCAGAAAGGTGTTTAGAGTAGACAGGCCCAAAATTGGACACCATGATTTGTCTTTTCTGGGTACCAGGAAAAGCCTGGAATAGACACTTTGTCCCTTTTCCTCTTCTGGTACCGGTTGAATAGCCCCCGTGTTTAAGAGTGGAAAGTACTTGTTTTTGAGCCTCTGCCCATTGATTTGGGGGCAGGTCTGGCCACCCGTTTGGTGTTGGCAAAGTGCGGAAATGAAATCTGTATCCCTGGGACACTATATTTAAAACCCGTTTGTCCTGGGTTATGAGTTCCCAGTTAAGTCATTGAGACTGTTTACCATAGGGGGGTGTCTTGTTATTTCCAGACTTGGAAGTGGAGGTCCCCCATTGCTTAGTTCCGAGAGTCCCTTGGGACTGAAACCTGGTGCTTTTGGTGTGTCTGGGTTTGGCTTAAGTGGATCTGGAAGGAGCTGGAAAGGACCAATTCTTAGTAGGCCAGTTCCTACTAAATCTTGGAGGTTGCACTTATAAGAAATATTTTACAGTTTGCATAGATTTAGCTTTATCTTCCATTTTTTTAGAACTTCTTCAGCCTTACTGCCAAACAGGCGGTATTGATTTAAAAGAGCATCCAACAATTTTGCTTTAACATGATCAGGCAGAGATTGCTCCTTCAGCCAAGCATGCCTTCTAAGCAACCCTGAAACAGGCCTCTAAAGAATCAAAACCACACTGTAAAGTATGTTTTCCAACTTGTTCAGCAGAATGCAATAAATCCTGTAAATCTTTATTTTCCACACAGTCAGAAATCAACATTTTCTATTTGAGCAGTCCCATAATACGCTGTTGCTATTTTAGCATATGAAATTGGCAGTTTAATGCCCTGATTGCCAAGGTTGCAGAAGTATAAACCTTTTTACCCCATCTATCCAGCGCTCTGAAGTCTCTATCAGAAGGGGTAGGATTTTTAGCAGTAGAAGCCTTAATGCCCTTGGGCCCCTGAGAAATGGTATCTGGATCCACAAAAGGATTTTTGAATTGGAACTTGTGGAACTCAGGAACCCTGTAGTATCTGTCAGGTTTACTGGGAGCCGGAGGCAGGGAATCAAGGGCCATACTGGACTCCGAAAACACATCAACAATGTCTAGTACAGGAGGTATAGCCAAAGGCCTATGCTGAGGCAGGAGGAGGAAATCCCTAGGCCTCTTTTTAGATTCAGAAAATTCCTGACTTTCCCAGTGGAAATGCTCCCTTAAGGTATGTAAAGTTTCCCCAAAAGAAAAGTCCTCGGGGGGGGGGCAGAGGGAATGGAATCCTCTGCATCAGAATCCTCATAAGTAGGTATGGACAAATCTAGGTCATTGGAAGAATTAGATGAAACAGAGTCCTGATCACAAGATTCATAGTCAAGCTCAGTCCTAGGCCTCTTAGAGGGGGGGGGGGTTGACTACCCCTGATTAGAGTAATAAGATCTTCAGCCATTCTGATCATTTGTTTTTTGGGCATAGGGGTCTGAACATCGGGTTTTTAGACATAGATCAAGATTTAGAATAGAAGGTGGAGTCGGTTTAATATGCAAGTCTGTAGGCCTGAATACACCCTCAGAAGCTGGTGCCTGCACAGCGGCTTCGGACCCATCCAAGGTAGAGACATCTGCAGGTTCCATAGGTGAAGCATCTCGCAGCATACCGGACTCCGAATGGGTCTCAGTAGAGGCCTGCGAGTCAGAAGTAGCAGGTATCAAGGGCTGCGAAAGCGCCTCACTGAGTACCGGCGAACTGGCGACTGGCTTAGGAGAAGCATTGTCGTCAGTTTTGGACCTCGACAGCCTGTCTCTGTCTTTTTCTTTGCGTTTTTTTTGGAATTCCGGTAGTCGGATGGCTAACCGACATAATTTCTGGATAATTAAACCGAGAACCAAAATATTTAGAGGCAAAAATGTACCGACGATGGATAGTGCGCTGATTAAATAAAGCACAAAACCAACAGCAAGGTATGTCGTGGTCAGGGCCTAGGCAAGGAATACAGTACAAACGAAAATCTTTATGTGGTATTTGCTTTCCACAAGTAATGCAATTAAGTTTTACTGACATTGGTAAGGAGCAAGAAAAAGTTTCCCCAATGGGGTACTTAGCTTTCAGTTGAAGACTTCGGTTCTGAAACTCGAAAATGAAAATTTCAGGAGTCGGCCGACCGGCACTTGCGAGCTACTTCTGCTTCAGGCACCGCACGGCAAGAAAGACTAATGTAATGGTGTCGGCTGCATGTTTTATACCCCTGACGTAATGGAAGAAGGGACAGCAAATGACGCAGGACCCAAGACTTTGTTAATCAGGCCGACTGAGGGCAACCTGCCAGCAGATTACCCAAATGCAATGACTACAATGGTTAAACACGAAGAACATCAGGCATTTCCAAGTTAATACTAAGCCAGCAGTATATGTCAGCCACTGCAGGCTTAGCCAACAACATAAAAAAAGAGGAACCCTAGAAGGTAATAGTTTAGAAAATGAAGGTAGTAGGTACAGTTAATTTGGGACATAAAGACATAATACTGTTGGCTTTGTTTATGAATGAATGACTGAAGGGGACAAAAAAAAAAGCTGAAGAAAAAGAAAGAAAAGAGAAGCACTGAAGAAACAGTGAGAACTGAGTTATAAAGTTTACTTCGGCACAGATGAAAAAAGTTTGTAGCCAGTCCCTCCTGGGAAGAATTTACATAGGAGATTAATTTCTGAACACTTCTGTGATTGGTTTATGAGCCCTTGAAAGTGGAAGCTCTCAAAGTATTTTCATCAGCATAATTATAAAAGAAAAAAAAAGACATTTTTAAATATATGCTAACCACTTTTTATTAGGTACATTTTCTTTTGTACCCATTCCATAACTGATATTGATGATCTAGAAAGCTTTTCTTGCAATTTATCGAGGTTTCTGATTCTGATTTTAGCCATTATTTCAAGTTTATGCAACTTTATTTTAATTCAAGGAGGACTGTAAAACCTTTAAACATGGGGGATTTTTAGCATTCCTGGATTTCCTGCATTCAAAAATGTGATATGCCTCAACAATGAATTCAGACTTGATGGCAAAAATCTTTTAAGGCAATCTTGTCTACCATATACAAACTTAACAGATTCACTCCGAGAAAACATTATCACCCCATTGACATCTTTTTTAAGTATTCGTAAACAGTAGTCATAACAAAGGATGAGAGTGCACTTGCAAAATTACAAAAAACACAGCTGAGCAACTAATAGTATTGAAGCAGTAAGAAGGACATGGACTTGGAGCAATTTCTATTAATCCATGACTTGCAATGAACAATGCATGCAATGTAGCATTTTCATTTTGTCTAGCAGCATTATATGTCTGGGTTGTATAAGCTGACATGGTGTTAAAGAGCAATAGTTTCAACTCTCCAGAGAAGGATTACAGTTTTGTTAATTTAAGGGAAGAGTTATAATAAAACACTTTAAATCATATCAACTTATTCATAGGTTGATACTAGGCTATCGGCCCTAGGACCTATACAAGCCTAGCCATAACAAATTCCCTGGACATTTCTTCCCATAATATTTACTTCCCTGGACTCCTGTCCAATAGGGTGACTGACATGATCCCCGGGGTGAATTTCCTATCTCCTATCCAAAACTCAAGGTTCCTTTTGAAGAGGGCCAAGGAGGTGCTCTGCTTGACATGTATGGGCAGTCTATTCCAGAGTACGGGGAGTCTCTGGGTCAGGAACCTATCCCTCCAGCATGTTTTGTTCACTGTGATGACAAGGTTTAGATCCCTGGAGCGTGTGGCTCTGAGGGATTGGGATTTCTTTAAGTGGAGCATGACCAACAGCTCTGGGTTTGACATGTCCTTGCATGTTAAGCAGAGATCGCCTCTGAGTAGACAATATGCCACATAGTATAGCTGGAGTTTTTTTAGACGGTCAGCATAGGGCATCTGCTTTAGGCCTGTGAATCTTTTAGTGAGGTATTTCTGCGGCCTTTCCAGCTGTTGCAGATGTCTTGTGAGGTACATACCAAACAGGGCATTGTACTCTATAATGGGTCTAATGAGGGATGAGTACAGTGGGACAATGATCACCTTTTTTCTGGATAAAAGCATTTAGTGATGAGATGTGCCACATAGAATTTCCTGACTGTTGTGGCCATGTGGTTATTGAAGGTGAGACCACTGTCCACCTGTGTCCCTACGTCTTTCATCACATTTTTGATGTTTAGTGTACTGCAACCTATGTGATAATTCATGGGTACATGTTTTTTCCCAAAGGGGATAACTATACATTTCTTGGCATTAAGCTTGAGCCCATGGCTCTGGCATCAAGCATCTGTTTCTGTAAGGCCCTTTTGCAGACTATCTACATCATTTGGGGATTCAATAATGGCTTCCAGTTTGCAGTCATCTGCAAACTTTGT
The DNA here is from genome assembly GCF_019279795.1 of Protopterus annectens. NCBI lineage: Eukaryota > Metazoa > Chordata > Ceratodontiformes > Protopteridae > Protopterus > Protopterus annectens. The sequence goes on from NC_056742.1 coordinate 364,265,892, forward strand.
TGGCCAGGGTCCCTTAGTTTTGGCCTGTACTTCAAAGAAGTAGATGCCAAACAAGAGTGGTCCCAGGACTGAAGCCTGAGGTACTCCATTTGTCTGGAGCTGGATCTGGAGTCGGCTACTTTTATAGTGTGGGTTCTGTCAGTAAGCCAGTTGGCAACCCATCAAGTGACGTAGGGATTTATGCCCAACTTAGTAAGTTTAACTATGATTCCAGAGTGGGGGCTGGTGTTGAAGGCCTTGGCGAGGTCCAGATAGGTTGTGTGGACCACCTTACCCTCGTCCACGGCTCTGGAGACTGACTTGAAGAAGTCAATCAGGTTCAGGAGACAAGATCGGCCCTTCACGAACCTAAACTGGGTGAGGTCCAGTGTTTGAAGGTTGCCAATGTCTTTGCTTATAAGTTCCATGATAATGTGTTCCATGCCCCTGCAGATCAGGCTCGTCAGACTGATGGGACGGTAGTTCCCAGGATCCAAGGTGGATCCCGCCTTGTGGAGTGGGATAACTGTAGCTGTGCGCCACTCGGTGGGCACGAAGCCTGAGGTGAGGCTATGATTAAACATGACACTTAGGTGAGGTGCCAGTTCATTTTGTAGTTCATGTAGTACACAGCCTGTGATGTTATCTGGTCCCATGGATGCTGTATTCTTAGCTTTGGAGAGTGCAGTTTCTACCTGTGTGGCCGTGATTACCGGAATTTGACAATCTTTTGGTATTAAGATGGGCCCTTTAGGGGGTGAGAGGGGGGATAAGTTGGCACTAAATCGATCTGCCAGGATGCTGACAATATCCTTGGGATCAGTATATTTAATGCCATTCTGTTGTAGCTCAGAGCAGATCTGAGCATTGTCATTTAGATTCTTGACATAGCTATAGAATGCCTTGTGGCTGTCGTTGGAATCTTTAGCAATTTTATTTTCGTAACTAGCTTTGGAGAATTTTATGACGGATCTCAGCTTTTTACTGAGGCTGGTAAGCAAGCTTTTGCATCCTGGGATTTTCCTCTTTTCTGCAACAGCTTCTTCCTTCTATTGTGTAGTTTCTTTATGGCAGGGGACCACCAGACTGGCTTCCTTTTTTTTTGGAGGAGAGCGTCTTGGTTTTATTTGGGATGGCACAATTCATGCAGGAGTAGTTTTTTTTAATAAGCACTATATGATGTCTGTGTAGTGTTATAACATAGGTCTACATTGTGTTGCTTCAATTACATTTAACCATGACAATAGGACAGTTGTGTAAGTAAACTCACAGTAACAGTAAATCTTTGATTAGATCACTGCTGCAGTGACATGAGCTATATGGGTTATATCCGGCCTAGGATATAATGGCCTGCCAACTTCTAAAGCTGAAGAACACCTTCCATGCACCCAAACCACTGATGGCTTGAGCTAGGTAGGAGAAAATAAGTGGTCTGAGTGCCAAGCCCTTTCACGGCTTTCATACCAACTGAATGGGGGAGACTACAGCCTTGAAAAGACATCAAAGCTAGGCAAGTATAAATCAATATCCTCACTCTGGCAAAAAATAAATAAATAAATAAAAATCATACAAAAATAAAGTGGGTTGGCAGGAAATAGTTATTGCAGCAGTGACACATTTCAGTCTCAGCCCAGGAATACAATTAAAGTCAGAAATACATTCAGTGAGACATCAACACAGCAACACTATAATGAAAATATGTATCTGTACTACACCATTATCAACCAACAAAAAGAAAGAGAATACACAATTGTAATACACATTATTTACAATAAGTCGAGGCAAATCTCATTTAGAATGTGAGACGTGTGGAAGATAATTACAACTGTATGTTGTCTAAGTGGAAATGATATGATGCTTGAGTGAAATGAAGGATCTTAGGCAGACTTTGAGAGCAGATGGAAACAGAAGTTACAGTTGTGTAAGTAAACTTACCATAACAGTAGAAGCTTGAATAATTACTGCTGTGGTAGCCTTAGCTACATGGGTTGTATCCTGCTAAATATATAACTGACAGAATGACAGCTTCCAAAGCTTAATTGCACCTTCCATGCACTTAAACTGTTACCAGCTTGAGCAATCCTGAAGAAAAAGAATGGACTGGGCACTATGCCCTTCAGAGCTTTGAAACCAAATGAGAAATGGAGGCTACAGCACTGAAAGAGGTCAATGCTAGGAACTTAAAAATAAAAGTCCTCACTCTGGCAACAAAAACATACAGCAGTAAATGGCATGGAAGGAGATAGTGGCTACTGCAGCAGTGTAAGTGATAATTTGAACATTACTATTATGGTAAGTTTACTTATAAAACTGTACTACATTCATCATTTGAACAAAGACCTTAGGTGTCGTCCACAGCTTCAGACTGTTAAGACATAGTTTATTAATCACTTAAAAAGTGAAGCTGACAGGATGTAAACTTCACTAGAATATGATGAACTGAAAATAGTTAAATATCCAAGCAGTTGTCATCCACAGCTTCAAACTTCAGGCTGTTAAAACTCAATTTATTGAAAGCTTAAAAAGTGAAGCTGACAAAATGCAAACTTCACTGAAGTACTGAAATAATTAGCCTAGTAATTAACATCCACAACTTCAGGCTTCAAGTTGTTAAAGCACAGTTAATAGATGCTCGATAAGCAAGGCTGACAAAAACATATACTTCACTGGAGTGTAAAAAGCTGATGAAATTGTCCAAACGATAAGCGCTTTCGGCAGATGCCTTTTTCAGATCGTATGAAAGTGTGGTTAGCTCTTCCTGTTTATAAAGGAAACACAATCAAGAGCTGGTAGCTAATTGTCTTTGATATTCTTAAAGGCACAGGACAAAAATAAATGTTCAAAGTGGAGATTTGTCTCCTATAATGTAGTTCAATGTTGAAAATGCTAGAATCATGTATTGATGTTTGGTAGGTTTCTTCTAGATTTTAGAAAAGGTCTGAGAGGTACTATTGTATTGAGACCTGGGAGTCGATTGGCTCTAAAATTATTGATCCAAAAGATCCCTCTCAATTCTGTCCTGTTATGGACATCTCCTTCCCTGATGTTTTGGGTGACCACTTCCACAGCTTTAAACAAGAAATTATGCGTAGGATGGACCAATACATGTGCTGCTAAGGCATTATGTGGAACTTTCTGATCAATGTCTCTGACATGTCGTAGAATGAGATCCTTTAGTCGTTGGTCAGTTTTACCAAGGTAAAAAGCTTGGCACTTGCGACAGGTAGCCAAATAGATTATGTGGCTAGTAGTACAATCAGCATAAAGATTGAAATGAAAGTTACGTCCAGATACTGGATGAAGAAAAGTATTACTAGTATCTAAGTAAGGACAAACTTTGCATCTGCAGCATTTGAAAGTACCTTTGCGGTCAGATAGTGAACCACCACGTTTAAAGCCATCTTTATGGCATAGTAATCTCTTGATATTCTTTTTATTCTTGTAAAGAAACCTGGGTCTCTCTCCAACGATGTTCTTTATTTTGTCATCCGCTGTCAGAATCGGCCAAAATTTCCTGATCACTTCACAGACCTGTCAATTGTCTGAACTGTAAGTAAGCATACATCTAAGTTGTTGAGGTGTTGTATCATTAGACTGTCTTCGTGATGCTTGTTCAGACTTCTCTGAGTAATAATTCATAATGTCACTGCTGCAGTAGCCTTAGCTATATGGGTAGACTCCCATAGCTTATATCAACTGGAAAGAGGAATGATAAGTGCCTAGGAACTCTTGGAGAATGGTCCTAGGAAAGCCTATTTTAGACCTTGAGAATTAATCTACTTTACAGTGCATTGTTAAAGTTTTCACAGAGGCCCAGTGGCCTAAGCCAGGGATTGTGGGTGAGTCCCACCTGGGGTGATAAACTCTTGATACAAGTAGAACTTTTGTTACTCTGGCAGTTAGTACACAAGACTAAAGCTCTGACTTGTTAATGAGCTGCCTCCTTTAACAAGGGTGCTGGGTGTGAGTAAGACTAAAGCTCTGACTTGTTAATGAGCTGCTTCCTGTAACAAGGGTGCTGGGTGTGAGTAAGACTAAAGCTCTGACTTGTTAATGAGCTGCCTCCTTTAACAAGGGTGCTGGGTGTGAGTAAGACTAAAGCTCTGACTTGTTAATGAGCTGCTTCCTGTAACAAGGGTGCTGGGTGTGAGTAAGACTAAAGCTCTGACTTGTTAATGAGCTGCCTCCTTTAACAAGGGTGCTGGGTGTGAGTAAGACTAAAGCTCTGACTTGTTAATGAGCTGCTTCCTGTAACAAGGGTGCTGGGTGTGAGTAAGACTAAAGCTCTGACTTGTTAATGAGCTGCTTCCTGTAACAAGGGTGCTGGGTGTGAGTAAGACTAAAGCTCTGACTTGTTAATGAGCTGCTTCCTGTAACAAGGGTGCTGGGTGTGAGTAAGACTAAAGCTCTGACTTGTTAATGAGCTGCTTCCTGTAACAAGGGTGCTGGGTGTGAGTAAGACTAAAGCTCTGACTTGTTAATGAGCTGCTTCCTGTAACAAGGGTGCTGGGTGTGAGTAAGACTAAAGCTCTGACTTGTTAATGAGCTGCTTCCTGTAACAAGGGTGCTGGGTGTGAGTAAGACTAAAGCTCTGACTTGTTAATGAGCTGCTTCCTGTAACAAGGGTGCTGGGTGTGAGTAAGACTAAAGCTCTGACTTGTTAATGAGCTGCCTCCTTTAACAAGGGTGCTGGGTGTGAGTAAGACTAAAGCTCTGACTTGTTAATGAGCTGCTTCCTGTAACAAGGGTGCTGGGTGTGAGTCTTTCATCTTTCATTTACCTACCATGAGACATTTAACAAATCACCACACAGTGCTTGGGAACAATTGGAAATTTGAGTGCATAAAAACATATTTGGTGAGGGAGGGCAAGGATGGCATAATGGTTCAAGTCTTTACCTCACAAATAAAAAGTACAGGGTTTGATTCTGACCTCTGCTTATTAGCTAGGCTTATAAGAGTCTGCAAACTGATAACTTGGTATTCATCTATAAACCTATGACCAACTTGCTGCTTCAGGAATACTTCTAAAATACAACCCTATCAATAAAGCCAAACATGAAGCGAAGGTCCTGGCAGAATGAGCCTTGATATTGCCAGTAACTACTGTATTGTGATGGGTATAACAAAAGGTAAAGGCATAAGACAACCATTTGGAAAAGGTTTGCTTTGACACAGGTTGTATTTTTTTATCTTGTCTTCATAGGAAATGAACACATAATCAGAGTTCCTGAAAGTTTTAGTTCTGTCAAGATAATATCAGAGTTGTCTGTGGACATCCAATGTATGGAGAATACTTTCTCCCTTGTTTTTTAGGTTCTGGAAAGAGACAGGGACATGGATAGTTTGGCTCAAAGTAAACTAGGATACCACTTTAGACAGAAAGAAAGGATTATTTCTCAAGGAAACTATATCTTTGTGGAAAATGAAATAAGGGTGACTCACCATAAGAGCCTGCAACTCCACATAATTTTCTTGCAGGAATTTGGAGCAATCGGTAAAACTGTCTTCCACGAGAAGAACCTCAAACAAGCCTGAAGAGCTGGATTAGATGGACCAAATGTTAATTTTTCAACAACAAAGTTAAAATTACAAGGAGGCACACATTTTTTGAGGCTGGCTATGTAACATTCCATTCAAAAACATTTTAACATGGGAATGCAATGAAGGAGCAGGATCTATGGGCAGACCTCCTGAAATGGTAAGCAAGTGAACCTTGACAGAGGAGTAAGAAAGGCTAGAGGATAAAATTCACACAAATATTGCAGAACCAGAAAAATACTTAAAAAAGTATCCTGGCTCTTGTCTTGGAGCAAACTAAAAATGATTTTCCATTTGCTAATGATGATTTCATACTAGCAGGTTTTCGTGCCTCCTTCAATACCTGCTGTACATGCTCAGAAAATAGGTGTGAAAGATATTAAAGCTTTATCATGTAGGCAGTTAGCTGAAGCTGTTTAAAGTTATGGTGTATCAAACACCACCCTGCCTTGTGTGTGTAGGTCCAGTCTGTGAGAAAGCTTGTGGTAATTGCCCTAGGCCACTTACAAAAGAAGGGAGAAACTACTGCTGTATGGACCAGAAGGGAGTCACTAAAGTGGTGTTTGGAGAGTCCTTTTGAATTTTCAGAATGACCCTAGATGTCAGTGGAAAAGTATAGAAAAATATTTGTGCCCTACGAAATGAAAATGCATCTATTTTCCAGGCATTCTTGTATGGAGTCGAGGAACAGAATCTGGCCAGCTGATTGTTGTGAATGGAGCAATTAGATCTTTCTGCTGGATCAGTTCTTGGAAGACCCCTTCCCAATTAAGTTACCGCTCTGTCCTGGGCCTGCTCAGCTTACCTGCCACAAAAGTTTGCCCTGATGGCCCCCCTCCCATTTACGTACTGCATTACTGCACTTTTGCCTGGAATCACTTATAATGGTCCTGAAATCCACAGAAAACTGAGTGTTGAGAGCATTTATTACTGCCAACATCTGTTTTACATATATGGGCTTTGTTCTGTCTTTTTGTTCCAAAGGCCCTTCACTTTTACACCCATAGACTTCGCTCATCAAGCAAAGTCTGAAGTGTCTGTTGTTACAGTCTGTGTTGGAGCTGGAAGGGAAAGCAGAAAACCTGAATTCAAATGAAACTGGTATGGTCTCTCCACCCATAAAAAGTTCCCTTTTCAGAGTTCCCAAAACTTGACTATGGAATGTTGGGGGATGTTGATGTTTGGACCATACCGGTTTTAATTATGGTTGATTTTTTTCTCATGTGAGAATACGGATGCCATGAATCCTAGCATACTGAGAAATTCCCTTACTGGTGCCTTGGTTTGAGTGGAAAAACTCAAAAATAGGTCTAGATATAGCTCTACTTTTTCTTGTAGAAGATTTTCTCTTAAAACTTAAGTATCTAGGAGACACCTCAGGAAAACAATCTGGGAAGGAGGAGTCAAAAAGACCTTCAGATGTTCTTTTGAAACTCCAGCCTTTGACGGAGATCCCATGCCCAAAGTGAGAAACTCTTGATGCTTTGAAAAAGAGTCTCCAAAGACAAGCAAGCCCCCTAAATAAGGAAAATGTGAATATCATGCAGTCTAAAGAAGGCCATCAGTGGAGACAGACACCCTGCAAACACCTGTAAAGCAATGGATAATGTAAAGGGTAATGCACAAAATTGAAAGTGCGCTCCAGAGACAGAAAACTTTAATGAACATTCGAAATTAGGTGCTATAGTTGCAATCTAAGCATTTTTTTTTAAATCTAGAGTCACTACAAACTTTGATGAGGAATGAGCAGTAACAGGTTGTAAAGGGATAACATTTTATTTTCAATTTTGGTACTTTCACAAAATGAATCAGTAAGGAGAGATCTAAGATTTGTCTCCATGACACACTTTTCTTTGGTATCACAAACATTCTTGAGTAAAAGGCCTAAACCTTTCAAGGAAATAGGAACAACTTTAACCCCAAGTTAGCAAATGCTGAATAACAGGACTGAAAAAGTTAAATCTAGTGGATGTGAAGGATTCCCTTGCCATGTATACCCCTGAGGAATTTCTTTCAGAACCCACTTGTCTGAAGCAATCTGCTGATAAAGTAAGAAACAGAGTCAGATTTTGAGGGAGAATTAGATGCTTGCCAGAGAGGTAACTGGTTGAAATTATTTAGACCGTCATTCAGACCGTTAAACTGTCCTTGCATCTATGAGGCTCCTCCTTTACTTTTGGAACCCCTGTGCTGGTGCTTTTTAAGTTTACCAGCACTGTGCTGTGTCTGCTTATTTTGCCTTTTGTAAAAAGGTGCAGACTTAGCTGTAAAGTGCTTGACAAATTTGGAGAAGGCAGGATTAAAAATCCGTATCAGTTCCCTCTCATCACACATTTTAGGGACCTCTGTAGCAGATCGTCCAAACATAACCCCTATATCTAAGGGTGCATTCAGGATTTTATCTTTTACATCCACAGGAAGGTTTTGTGCAGTCAATCAAGCAAGCCATCTCATAACAGTTCCAGTAACAGCAGCTCTGGAGGTGGCATCAGTTGAATTATAAGCAAATTTCAGTGTTAGTCCACTTGAGAGAGTCAAGCAATACAATTACATAAAGATGATTTTCCCTCAGCTGAGGAGAAAAGAAGCTATAATGCTCCTTATATTCTTAAAACAGGCAAACATAAATGTTAAGATGTGACCTTGACAATTAAGAATTCTAAAAATAAGTATAGCAGAGGAATACACTTCCTCCCAAATCTTTCATAAGCTTTTCCATACTTGTCAGAATGGGGAGATTAGCATTTACCAAATGTTGAGCAGCAGGATTTACCTAGGAAATTACTGCCAGGTCTGATCTGGTGTTAAAAAAAAAAAAAAATTGCAAGATTAAGGAACTTTATACAACCTACCTGCATTCTTAGGGCTAACAGTCAGTAGTTACTGGCTGTAGCAAAATACATCTTCCAATGCTGGAAGAACAGAAGAACTGGTACAATTCAGGATATTCCAACTGCAATAAATCATAACAGTCTTTAATGGCAGTGGAATATCATTATGCTCCTATTGAAACAAAAAAAGAACTTATGTCTTACCATAACATTCCATCTGTGTTGTTGATCTTAATCCATTCATCACTGATTGGTTCGGTTCCGAGCCCTCGGAACCAAGTCGGCCTTATACCCAACCTCGAGCCAGCCAAAAACTCACGAGCTAAGACTTTACCCATAACCCCCTTCTCCCTGTTACTTCAGATTGAGTTTGCTCTAGCAAATAAAGCAGAGGCGGTCTCCGAGCAGAAACCTTAGTACAGGACATGGACACAAAGATCACCCAGGAGCCTCTAGGCAGGGGAAGGAAGGTGGGAAGTGATGAATGGATGAAGATCAACAACACAGATGGCACGTTATGGTAAGACATAACTTCTTTATCTGATGATGTTAATCTTCATTCCATTCATCACTGATGGGACAGAATCCCCATCTACTTTACATCCAAAGGTGGCCCTAAGGAAGAACATTCCTTGGCACCATTAAAACAAATGACGTTCTTTCCGTCAAGACCAGATCTAGCTTGTAATGAGTGATGAAGGTATGGGGGAAGCCCATGTAGCTACTGCACAGATGTCGTCCATTGAACCTCTAGAGTGGAACGCCACAGAAGTTGCCATAGATCTGGTGGAGTGAGCTCTGATGTTAGGCGGGACAGATTTCCTTTACCAGTTTATACATGAAGGTTATGCAGTCTCTGAGCCATTTGGATAGAGTCACTTTAGAGACTGACTTTCCCATTTTTGGGCCAGAAAAAGAAATAAACAATTGGTCTGATTTCCTGAAAGTTTTTTTTCGGTCCAGGTAAAACCTCAATTGTCTGTGAACATCCAATAAATGAAAACAGTCCTCTCCTTTGTTAGAGAATTTAGGAAAGAACACAGGCAGGTCAGTAGGCTGATTAATGGATAGTTCGAAGATTACTTCTGGTAGAAAGGAAGGATTGGTCTGCATTGATACTCTGTCCTTATGAAAAATCAAATAAGGACGTTTGGTACAAAGATCTTGGAGCTCAGAAATGAATCTAGCGGAAGTAATACCCACCAGAAGGATTTCCAGGATAGAAACTTAATGTCACACGTGGCTGCTGGTTCGAAGGGGGACCGTGTCAAAGACTGTAGGACAAGAAAAAGACTCCAGGGTTCTGTGGGCTGCTTAATTGGAGGTCTTGAATGGTAAATTCCCTTCAAAAAGGTCTTGCTTAGGTGATGAGAGATCAAAGAGGAATCACCAAAACCATTATGAAAATTCAAAATGGCAGCTAAATGAACACGAATGGTTGAAGCTGAGGAGCCCTGGTTGAAAAAATCAGATAGGTGCTAGAGCACAGCAGAGATGGGTGCTGAAAAAGGATCTAAGACTCTCTGTCTAGACCAAACAGAAAATGTTTTCCATTTGTTAGCATAACGTTTCCTGGTGGACGGTTTATGAGAAGCCACAATAATGTCAAGTACACGACAGGAAAGATTACAATGTCTGGCAATCACTGGAAGTGGAGAAACCAAGCTATGAGTTTGAGGCTGGAAAGGTTTGGGTGGCTCAGCCCCTGAAGTTGAAATATCAGATCTGGAGTTGGATCCAAAATCCAAGGTCTGCAAAGAGGATGAGGCCAGAGAAAGTGGAACCATACCTGTCAAGGCCAAAAGGGGGCTATGAGGATCATCTTACTTTTCAACCAAAGGGCTTTTTCAGGACTAGAGGAATTAAGAGGAATGGGAGGATAAGCGTAAAGAAGTCCTATGGGCCAATCATGAGTAAGTGCATCCCCCGGGGATTCCCCCTGCAGGGGAATTAGGGCAAAATAGTTGCACTTGTGGTTGGATGTGGAAGCGAAAAGGTTGCAGCAAGGCTGGCCCCAACAGCTGAAAATCTTTGCCGCTAAATTGGGGTCGAGGGACCACTCGTGAGGTAGGAGAATGCACCAGCTCAACCCAGAATATGCGTTGCTTTCAGAAAGCGGTTGGAAGCTATCGCCCATTGCCAAACTCTCATGGCCTCTCGACATAGCATAGGACTTGGTTCCTCCTTGTTTGGTGATATACCAAACTATTGACATGTTGTCCAACTGGACAGCAACAGTTCCGGAAGGAAGGGCAGTCTGAAATGCTTCCAACGCTAAGAGCACTGCGATCAGCCTCTACATTGGACCATGTACCTTGGGACAGTCATTCCCTGATAACGGCCTCCCCCACCCTATCAGGGAAGTGTCTGTGGTAACAACGGCGTCATGCTGAGGGGGATGGAAAGTTCGGCTCCAAAGCACCGGGTTTGGCTTCATTCACCAAGAAAAATCTAGTTTGCAGCGATTCATAATGTGGATCTTGGATGACAGTGGATGCTGACTCAGATACCACTGGGTCAACAGTTGTCAGTGTAAGAGTTTCATGTGAAATCGTACTAGGGGTACTATAGCTACAGATGCTGCCAATGATCCTTGCAACTGCAGGACTTGTCGGGCCAAGACCACTTCGTGACAGAGTATTACCTGGAGCTAAGCCTGTGATCCGGGAGAGAGATCAAACAAGAACAAGTGTTGAACTTTACCCCTATAAACTCTAGGGTCTGGGTTGGGGTTAGATAGGACTTTTCCCAGTTTATAGATATCCCTATGCAGTGTGGAGTCTGCATGTCCTCCCCGCGGGTCGAGTGGCATTCCGAAAGACATGCATGAATGGGCGTGTCTTTGTTGAAGGTTGGGCGTTGAGCTAGCAATTCGGCACAGTGAAAATCTACTGCCAATAATTAGCGGACCGGAGTTGCGCTGTGGCGACCCCTAACCGGGAAAAGCCGAAAGACAACAACAACAGTGCGTCAGAGAGAGGGTGTACTGCAAAGCTTTTACCAGTAGATGCTTGGTGGGGAGGTGAGGACCCAATCGTCCAAATATGGAAACACCCGGAATCTTTGCAGTCTCACGTGAGCCGTCACTGCTGCCATGCATTTTGTGAACACTCTGGGGGCTGTAGAGAGTCCGAACGGCGGGGCATGTGGAATTGGTAATGACTGGCTCCCAGCCGGAAGCGAAGGAACCTTCTGGAGCATTTGCCCATTCTGATGTGGTAATATGCATCCCGAAGGTCTATCGAGCACATCCAATTCTCTTCCTTCATTAATGGGAGAATCGATTGAACCGTGACCATCCGGAATTTTGTCTGGCTGACGAACTTGTTTAAACAGCTGAGGTCCAAAATTGGCCTCCAGTCCCCCGTCTTTTTTGGCACCAAAAAGAACCTCGAGTAAAATCCGGGTCCTATCTGGTCTGGTGGGACTTTTTGGATGACTCTTTTTAAGCAAATCTGTTTTATCTGTAAAGCTGCTTCGTCCCTTAGACTGGGTGGAACTTCTGGGATTCGTTTTGGAGGTTTTGGGTAAGAGTCAAAAGGGATTTTGCAGCCTCTGGAGATGATCTTCTGCACCCAAGAGTCAGTGGTAATAGATAGCCAGGCATCGGGGTGTAGAGAGAGACGTCCCCAACTGCTTCCAGAGGAAAGAAATCAGGCCGCTCTTCAGGAGCGCTGATAGGAATGCCTAGAGAAGGAATCTCTGGAGCCCTGATTACACAGATCCTCTCTGCCCCTGTAGGGGTGCCTTCTGGAAGAGTTGCCTCCTCTTACCCTGTAGGGGTGCATTCCAGAAGAGTTGCCCCCTCTGTCTCTGAGGGAAAACTCACCACGTGTGTCACGAAAACAGCCCTGAGATTTTCTGTGCCACAATTTCTCATGTCGCTGGTTCCTGGAAAAAGGAGGCTGAGGGGTGGAGAAACATACACCAACCACAGACAGGTTCTTGCCATCCTGCTCACACCTGGCTAATGTGTCCTTCACTTTACGGCCGAACAGGGAGGATGCTTCCACTGCAGCGTTAAGGAAGGAAGACTTGAAGGCATCCGTGTAGTCACATAGACACATCCAGGCATGACGTCTCATAATGCCTGAACTCGCAGCTCTGGCAGACCCTTTGGATGCATGTGAAATGAATTAGAAATCAATTCCAGGGTCGCTAGCTGTGAGACTACCTTGTCATTAACCTAGTCAGACACCTTTCCTGACAGAGTACCAGCGAGTTCGAAGAGGAGGTCTCTCTGGAGTCTGGTGAAATGTGCCAGGTAGTTCAAACACTGAATAGCAAAGGTCGATGAAGCAAACACTCACTTCCCCAGTCTGTCCACCACTTGGGACCCTCTAATAGGCAGGTGAAGAGTTTGGTTCTCCTCAGCAAGCTCTTTCTTAGTTGCTGCTGCCACCATCATAGCATCTACTGGTAGACCTTTTGACCAATGAGGGTGTTCTTCAGGGGGAGAGAGGAACTTATCTGGTCTCATGGGGATTGCTTCAACCATGTCAGGGTTCTTCCAGGTACACTGCACCACAAGCTGAACCAACCTGTCTGTAGGTGGGGTCACCCAGGAGGTAGATGGTCGAGCACGAAAGGCCTGCAGGAAAATGGATTCCTCCGAGGAAGGGTTTTTGGGGTTCCAATCACCCTTCTGTTTCAAGATCTCCAGGATGTCTCTGAAGGAGACATCTTCAGGGGGTAATCGAGGGGACCCTTCCCCTTCATCGTGGTCCATATCCTCTGTGAGAGCCTCCTCCGGAGAGTCCATGTGCTTCCTCTTGCCCGATTTCTTCCTAGAGACCTCTGCAGTGGGAACTTCTGACGAAGACCCGGAAGAAAGGGCAGCCTGCAATAGGGTCTCCTGCGGCTCCCATGATCAATCTGGGATGGTGGCCTGTGGCAGCTGAAGCACAGGGGGAGGACATAGGGGTTCTGACACCGAAGGCACTCAAAGAGGGATGGGAGCCTGGAACCGAGAAGGACAACCTCGGAACCGGGGTCACACCTCACTCTGTTGAGCCTGCCCCCAGACATGGAGCCTCAAGCTGGATAGGTACCAACATGGCTCCTGGAACAGAGGACGGCACCGTAAGAAAAAGCCGGCACCAGACTCAGAAATGAGTAACCCACAAGTCCAGTCCCGGGCCTGAGGGAGACCCAGTTCTGACGGAACCAAAGGCCAAAAGGTAGTCTCCGGGGCCAAAGTCAGGTCCACTACTGGCACTAAAGCTGAGGGTGCTAAGAGAGGTGTCAAAGCAGAGAGCTTTGGAACCTGCAAGAGGCCAAAGGAGGAGAGTAAGATGGAGTCCGTGAAGCTGGAAACCCAAATCCTAAAAGGGATTGGGATTTTGAGTCAGAAGGAATCCCCCTGGCTGTCAGCAGCTTGTCCACAAGGCACACCACATCTACTTCAGAGAGGCTCCTGGTAGACCTAGTGGATATCCCAGAAAGGGACTCTGGGTGATCTAAGAAGGGGCTATAAAGCCTGTCCCACAAAACGGTCCACAGATGGGGAATAGTGGGCCCATGCTTATACATCTAGCGGCACCACAGTCTCCATTTTTGACACGATGGGAACAGCAGGGTCCATCTGGGTTATCAAAGCCAAGAAAGGGTTCGGAGCTGTGATCGGTATCGAGGTCAAAACTATAGGAACAGTCATATCCGGTGTCGTAGACACTGACGGTGCAGAGGTAGTCTGCACCGACGATATACACAGAGTCGGTACCGAAGACTGTGCTGAAGTCAAAAACGTTTGTTCAGGTACAAAGAGTTTCGGAATTTTATGCTTTGGCGGTTTTTCCTTCTCACCAGAGGGTGAAGAGGGAACAGAGTGTGGCCTCTTTTTATCTTTCCTAGGAGGGGGTGAACCCTCCGACACAGAGAGAGCCTCTGAGAAATTAGATTTAAGTAGGCCTTTCAACATTAATTTATTTTTCTACTCACTCAGGGCATGAGAGCCAAACCCCAAACAGAAAGAGCAAGGGGGTTGTATCGAGAGATGAGGCACTCCCAAACAGCAAACAGTCTTCATGTAAATCGCTATTAGGCATTTTCCTCCCACACATCAGGCATTGTTTGAAGCCTGAGATGCCCTTCTTATCCAACATATTAGAAAACTACAGTTGTGTAGACTTACCATAAATGTAGATGTTCAAGTGTCTTCACTGTTGCAGTCATCACATTTGGGTTAACCCTGCTGGGGTAGCCCCCGGCTGGCCTGAATACCAGAGACTTAGCATTTCTGTGTGAGTTGTTGTTGCTTGTAGACTGATGTCAGGTCATCAGTGGTATAAAAGAAAAAGGCCAATGCCATTACATCAGTTTTTCTTGCCCTAACCAGTCAGGCGCCCCAACGTAGGAGGACAGGCTCTGGTGGTAGGACCCCACCAGTGGAAAAAAATACCAATATGTCCCTTGTAAGGAAAGGAGAACAACAAGGAAGAAAGGTAAAGGGAAAAAGGGGGAAGGAGGGAGGAAAACCAGGACTGCAACAGTGAAGACACTCGAACATCTACATTTATGTTAAGTGTACACAACTTACTACGTTCTTCGTGTTTCACTGTTGCAGTCATCACATTTGGGTAGATTCCCAAAGCTGAGGAAATGGGTGGAGGCAGTCAAGGAAGCTAGGGGCTGGCAAGCATGCAATGCAAGACTGCAGAGGCAAAACCTGCCCTGGATTTATAAAGAGAGAGGCAGGTGGTAATGTTTGGTAAACGTGTGAACAGAAGTCCAGGTGGTAGCCTCCAGGTTGTCCCTAGTGGGGACTCATCTGAGGAATACTGCAGAGGTGGAGGCTGCTCTGGTGGAGTGGGTCCTGACCCCGCTGGGGGAGGCTTGCCATGCTGTTTGTAGCAGAAATGGATGCAGTGTGCTATCCATTTGGAATTGGTTTCTTTGGAGATGGCTTTGCCCTCTGCCCCTGAAGAAAAGATTACCAGCAGATGATCAGATTTTCTGAAGGGTTTAGTCCTGTCCAGATAGTATATTAGCTGTCTTGTCTACATCTAAGGAGTGCAGAATCCTTTCCCCCTTGTTTGGTGGGCTAGGAAAGAAGGTAGGCAAATAGATGGATTGGTTGAGAGCCACACTGGATACCACCTTGGGCATGAAGGATGGATTAGTTCTGAGGGATACCCTGTCTGCTTGGAAATGATGAAGGGTTCCACTGCCATGAGTGCTTGCAGCTCAGTGACTCTTCTGGCTGAAGTGATGGCCAGGAGGAAGGCAGTCTTCCAGGAGAGATATTTTAGCTCTGCAGAAGAAGCTGGTTCACATGGAGGCAGGGTGAGCTTTTCCAAGACAAAGTTAAGATCCCAAGCTGGTGTTGGTGCCCTTCTGAGGAGCCTTAAATTGTTAGCCCCTCTGAGGAACTGCTTGACCAGAGGGTGTGAAAAAATTGGCGGCTCAGTGGGAAAATGAGCGGAAATAGCAGCGGCATTAATTTTTATAGAGGAGAGAGACCACTGTGTAGTAGGTCAGCTAAATAATCCAGGATGAGAGGGATGGAGGGCTGTGCGGTATTGGCCCCCTTAGCCTGGATCCAGGTGCAGAACCTTTTCCATTTATATGCTAAGACTTTCTGGTGCTAGAGCATCTGGCCTCTAGGATAACATCCAGCACCTGTTTGCTGAGGAGGGCATATTGGTCAGGGGTCAGGTTATAAGCCAAGCTGCCAAATTAAGTGTCTGCAGTTGCGGGTGCATTAATTCCCCTTCCCTCTGGGTTAGGAGGTTGGGAATATAAGGAAGATTCCACGGGAGCAGTGGGGACAGGCTGCTCAGCAAGGGGTACCAGTGCTGTCTGGGCCAGTCTGGGGCTATGAAAATGGCCCAGTGGTTTTTCCTCCCTTATTTTGATCAATACCTTGGGAATGAGAGGTAGAGGAGGAAAGGCATAGACTGAGAGGTTTACCCAGGGAAAGGACAGGGCATCTACTTTCCATGCCATGCAGTGATGTTCCTTGGTTCAGAATTTGCTGAGCTGATGGTTAGTGTGGGAAGCAAACACGTCGACCTCAAGGGTTCCCCATTTCCGAGTTATTAGTAAAGTGTTTCTTTTGAGCTACGACTCGTGAGGTTCCAACAGTTTTCTGCTTAATTGGTCTACCAGGGAGTTGAGAGAGCCTGGCAGGTATTGTGCTAACAGGTGTAGATGCATGGAAGAGGCTGTGAACCAAAGGGTCATAGCCAGCCTGCACAGCGGGTAGGAGTGAGTCCCCCCCTGCTTGTTGATGTACCACATCACTGTAGTGGTGTCTGTTTTGATCAGGAGAATCCCTGGAGAGAGAAGGGGTTTAAAAGCTATCAAAGCCTGCTGCACAGTCATCATCTCTTTCAGATTGATGTGCAGGGGGAGTTGCTGGGGGTTCCATTGGTCCTGTATGCACCTGCCGTCCAGGTGTGTATCCAAAGCATAATCTGATGCGTCTGTGGTGAGGATCTGGGTGGCGGGGTGAGGGGAGAAGGCCAGTCCCTTGTTGTGGGAACAGGCTGTTGTCCAACAAAGAAATTCCTTCCTCAGGCAAGGAATGATAGGTAAGAGTTTTCAGATCTTGAGAGTGTTGACACCAAAGGCTCTTTAGGTACCAATGAAGTTTCCTCATATGCAGTCTGGCATATGGAATAAGGAGTATGCAAGATGCCATGAACCCCAGTATTTCATTTACAGAAAGCTGAAGCCTGATGGCCTGTTGAGAGAAGTAAGCTGATAGGAAACTTTGTTTCTCTGGTGTTAGGCATGCCATCTGGGATACTGTGCCCAGATTTGCTCCCAGGAAGATTATCTTTTTGGTGGGTAGCTGTTTGGATATCTTTTCATAGACTGTGTACCCTAAGGAGGTTAGACGGTCCTTTACAAAGGCCAGGTCTTTGAGCAGCTTTTCCTGGCTGTCTGCCTGAATAAGGCAGTCGTCTAAGTAGAGTAAATTTGAATATATCTTTGTTTTCAAAAAACAATGGCTGGAGCCATGTATTATGTGAAAACTCTGGGAGCTGTAGATAAGTCAAAAAGAAGTGCAGAGAACTGAAAGTGTTGAGATCCTGCCCTGAAATGCAGATATTTTCTGTAGGACTCCCTGATGGGAATGTGGGGGTAGGCCTCTTTTAGGTCCAGGGTGACTAGCCAAGCATCTTAGGACAGCATGGATAGCAGTTGCTGGGGGGTGAGCATTTTGAATTTTGGGATAACCAGGAAGGTGTTTAGAATGGAAAGATAGAGGATGGGGTGCCAGGTGCCCTCTTTTCTGGGTACCAGAAAAAGTCTGGACTAGAAGCCTTGGGACTACCTGTTCTGCAGGAATGTGTTCTACTGCTCTCAAGGAGAGTAGGGTATGGATTTGCTTTTGAGGCTCTACCCAATGATTTGGTGGAAGATCTGGGCACCCT